>NW_006921707.1:6058936-6062641 GCF_000298275.1 Orycteropus afer afer
ATGAGAGCCAGGACAAGAAGAGATATGTACATACCCATGGATGAACTTGGAGGACACTGTGATGAGTTAAATAAGTCAATCACAGAAGGAAAAATATTGTATTAGTCCATTATTGTAAAAAGTCAAGCAAAGGTTTATATATGGAAGGAAATTTTCATTGTTGATTACCAAGGGTGGGAGGGGATGGGAGGAAACACTGTTAGATAGGTAGAGACAAGTGTTGATTTGTGTGACAAGAAGGGCAATGTACCAAATGGAAGTGATCAACACAGTGGCATTGAGGAAGAGGAAGATATAGAGAGGTGCATGGGCGGTACAGACAACAAAGATGAACCCTTTTGCTCATACAGTACTGTGTTGTTAGTGATGGCAAACATTGATCTATGGGTAGATAGATGGGTGGACAGGCTGAACAATTGTATGTCTGTATAGGATTGTATGTCATGTGCCCATGACCATGTATAGGGTTGGCAGACAATGTTTCTACAATTGTATTTGTATATTCTGTAAGAATTCCCAGGTATAAAGTAGAGCTGACAAGGGACAAGGTTATAGTCACTTCCTGGCTACAGCCAGCTAGCTACCCAGAAGGAACAAGTATTTGGACCTGTTGGCTCAGGACCATGGTCGCAGGGGACATCAAGCTCAATTGGCATAACATACTACACAAAACATCCTATTTTGGTGAGTAGCGACTGGGATCTTAAAAGCTTGCAAGCAGCCATCTAGATGCAACGATGGGTCTCTCCTCATCCAGAGCAAAGAAGAATGAAGAAAACCAAAGATACATTGAAACTTTAGTCCAAATGACTGGTACACCATGAGATCCTCAGCCTATACAACTATGAGACCAGAAGAACTAGATGGTGCCCAGCTACCACTGTCAACGACACGGAGGGGGATCTATGTAGGAGATCCTGGATAGAGTGGGAGAACAATGTGGAACAAAACTCAAAAATCACTAAAACAAAAAAAAGGGACCAGGTTTGCTGGTCTGATAAAGCCTAATGGAACCACTGAGACTATGGCCCCTAATGAAGGCCCGAACTGGTTACTCTAAACTTGGCTAAGACACCCTGAAACATCAAAGATAAATTACCCGCCTGCAGACCTCACACCCTCCACCGCCTTGTCCCAAAACAACCCCACTTCCTGGAAGCTGCAAATCTTGCAAAACACTGTGCACGCCAGAGGTCCCTATAAAAGGGAGCAACACTTCCTCAAGATGAGGCTCTAATTTGCAACTAGCATTGTTCACATTGCTCCTAGAGCCTTCCCTCACAGGTTTCTCTTCAATAAAGCCTACTCTCATCTCTCGAGGTCGAGGCTATTTTCTACTCTTCTTACTTTCATTTTAACTTCTATATTTCCACACTTTCCTGACATCTACCTGCACTTCAGGTCTGGAATTGAACCCACTCCTATGGCTTCCAGCCAAACAAAAGACAGGCATAGGAGCTGAACATTTACATTAGGCAGATACACTCCTTGGAGAGATCAATCACGGGAGAGTAGAAGGGTTGTGTATGCACAGGGCGACAGCTGGGGTAGGGGGCAGGAGTACATGGGAGGGATGGACACAGGGAAGAAATAACTATGGGGAAGAAGTGGGGAGGGAGCTGTTGCATAGTGGGAAATTGCAGTCAATGTCATGAAACAAAATGTATGTCAGCTGCTGTATGGAAAGTGAATTTCCTCTGTAATCTTCCACCCAAATCACAATAAAAATTAAAAAGAAATAAGAAGAGTAACAAAACTATCTACCACCAATCATGGTTTTGTGATGATTTAAAGTCATGTGTAATTAGTCACTTGGCCTTGACTTGGTGGACTCCATTCAGCTTTCTCATGCTGATGATTTTCGTCATCCAGGTTGATTGTTTTTGTTTTGTGTTTTTTCTGCCCAAGGTTTTATGAAAGTGTCTCTATTGAACTTATTTGAATTTAGTTTCTCTATTCTGCTAATACAGAATGGCATAGTTGGCAGGATATCTAAAACCATCTTTTCCCTAAGGGACCTCTGGGGGTTGACGACTGGACAGGCACCCAAGGGGTCTCATGCACCCCACTGTCTCTGCAACACCCGGGGACTCTGTAAGTACTCTGGGATGTTTTGGTGTGGCTCTCTGAGACTTTTATTAAGTCTTGCTATATGTGGGTTTTTCTTTTCCATGTGAGAACTCTTAATATTTTCTTTCCATTTGTTTGCATATGTTTGAAAATTGTGTTTTAGCACCTCTAGAAATGTTTGGTCATATCTGCAGATTTATAAATTTCAAGAGAAATTATACATGCTGAACTCTGGTCTAATAAGTTTTTCTTTGCTGTTTACTGTTTTCTTTTTGTTCTCTCTCTGCTCGTTTTTTTGCTCCCATTGGTGTCAGTGGTGTGGGGTTTTGGTTCAATCTTTTGCAAGAGGTTGCTTATCTCTGTTGGTGGCAGTAGTAGAGATTTTGACTAAAAGTTTCTATTTGCTCTGTTGCAAATGCTTTGGTCAATTTACTTGTAGGTTTCAGCCTGTTCAAGTTTTGATAACCTAGGTTTTGTGCACATTGGAGAAGGTTGCTAAATTGAATGCAATGCTTCACTATTATTGTTAAATGTTGCAATTTGATGTTTTAGTGTGTGTGCACTATTTCTCGCAAGAAATTTCTGTAGAGGGAATTTGGGCAACTCCCAGCCTGTTTTACAGAAACTTTGAAATATGTGTTATTACTTGGTAAGATAGAGAATGCTCATATCAAGCTCAGGCTGGACCTCTCATGGGTACTCCAGTGGTCTAAATATGTAAGCATTAGGGGCTCCTTTGCTATTTTATATATTAGACATTTGGCATATGATCACCAAGGAATTCCTTAGAAAGTCAATAGCCACTTTTAAAACAAAGATTGTCAGACTAGATCCAAGAGAGATCTCTAGTAATTTTAAAATCAAAAGACCTAACTGAAATAGTGTGAAATTATGTAGCTACTTGTGTATGTGTGTGATGCCTTGATTTGTGTTGTGCTGTGTTAAAATATTATGCTGTTATTTGTAATAAAATGGAAAAAGCACAGGCAGAGACCTTGTAAGTCTACTGTTTAAACTAACTTCAGATAGCCAATGAGTGTGTGGATTTTCACTGAAGATGGCATCCACTTGGACAAAATTTGCAGTGGGTCACTTAGAAACAGTGCTTCTGTTCTAATCTAAAGAGCATTCAATCTGGGTTTCCTTTACCTCTGTGCACCGTCACGAGGTTACTCTAAGCCTCAGCTCCAAATAAAACTGCTTCATGCAGCTGTGTTATGAATTAGGCTTTCAGTAGCTACTCTAAAAAACAAAACCAAACTCACTGCCATTGAGTTGGTTCCAACTCACAGCAACCCCTGCTTGGGTTTCCAAGGCAGTATCTCCATGAAAGTAGATTGCCCAGTCTTCCTTCCTAAGTCATGTGCCTTAGGCACTCTGCCACCAGAGCTCCTAGTAGCTACTCTAAGAAATTTTAATACAAATCCGTTCATTTCAAAAAGGCACTGAAAAAGTGGTTTATTAGCATAGTGCCTAAGGCACTTGACTGCTAACCAGAAGGCTGGCGGTTCAAACCCACCAGCCACTCCTTGGAAGTAAGGTTGGGCAATCCTACTTCTGTAGTGATACTGCCTCAGAAACCCAAGGAGGGGTCGGTATGAGTCAGGGCTGACTCGACGGCACATAACAACAAGA
>NW_006921707.1:6062966-6072151 GCF_000298275.1 Orycteropus afer afer
GTGATGAGACTGACAATCAACTCCATGGTGGAATCTGCCACAGGCAGCTGAGTAGCTGCTTTAGGGATATGGTCTGCTTCCAGTATATGAGGAGAAACTTTGGGAACAGTCTCTAGTTTTTTGTCACACTTGGACCCTGCATGTAGCTGAGTCTTCATTCAGCAGCTTGCCATGTTGTCTGCTGATCTTGGGACTGTTAATGGACTTGAATTAGTGGGCTTCCATGTGGTTTGATAATGTGGGTTCTGTGCCATTTTACTTATTGACCCTAGGTTTGTCAGCCTCAGTAGTCAGCAGCTGTCTGAGTGAAGTGGGCCAGAAGTTAAGAGACAGAGCTAAAGCCCAAGGTCAAGAGGCTTTCACTTAGCCCCTAGACCTTGGCACTTTGAACTCAGGCTTTTAGCCTCCAAAACTGTAAGAGAATAAACTCCTATTTGTTAAAGCCACCCATTTGTGGTATTTTCTGTTAGAGTGGCACCAGAGAATCAAAACAAGTAAAATGGCATAGTCCCAATATTACCAAATAACACAACAGGCCACTAATTCAAGTCCATTAACAGTCCCAAGATTGACAGACAACATGGCAGGCCATTAAGAAGACTTGGCTAAACGCAGGATCCAAGCATGTCAAAAGCTGTGGCAACCTGTCTCAAAACTTCTCCTTATGTACTGGAAGCAGACAGTATCCCTAAAGCAGCTACTCAGCTGCTCCAGTAGATTCCACCATGGAGCTGTTTACCAATCTCATCATGGGGAATAACTACAACCAGCTGCCGAGCCTCTCAAAACCAGGTCCAGGCAAGTTGACACATAACCTTTACTACCACATTTTGATTGATATAACAAGGCCTTAAAAGAAACAAATTATTCTAAGAAACCCTTATAATCCATTCAAAAGGTAGGATGATGAACATATATATAATTTTTACCTCCAGATGGTATTATTAAATTAGGGAATATTTCTTCAAGGAACTTGTTCAAATTTGGTCTAATGATAAATACTTATATAAATTAATACAAATATTACAAAGAATTAGTGAAATAAATTCATTTGAATAAATATTTATGTTTATGACAATCTTAAAAGTAAAATCTTTCTAAATAAGTTAAATATTGTAGAATGTATTTTATTTAGGGAAAGAAGTAATATGTTTTAAAATGAAACTAGTAGTTTAATTGGTTGCTCTTTGTCTTTAACATGTAGATGGACCAGTAAGATCTACTCTTGTCTTTGAATGCAAGCCCAACATAGAAAGGAAAAACAAGATCAGGCTTCTTTAGCCAATATCTGAGGGAGGCTTTTAAAATGTTGACTATTTCAGACAAAAGGGAATAAGAAAAAATGCTGTTTTATTACAGTTATCAGAAACTTTAGGTAGATCCCCATCATGGAGAAACTGTGGACAAATTATCTCTATTACAAGAGAACCATACAAGGCCAAAACAGAAATTACACGTGGGATCCAAAACCATTAACTCGCTGCCATCAAGTGATTCTAACGCATAGTAATAATCCCCTTTGGGTTTCTGAGGCAGTAAATCTTTACTGAAGTAGATCGCCCAGTCTTCCTTCTGTGGAGTGGCTGGTGGGTTTGAACCACCAATCTTCTGGTTAGCAGTCAAATGCCTTAGGCAAATGCCAGCTCCTAGGAAATATTTCCACTTCAAGACAGAGACTTGAAGATTTATTCATGAATTGGTCATTTGGGCAAAAACTTTGTAATTTCCAAAGTAGTTAGTATAATTTTAAAGGGCTAAATTTAGATTTGGGGAAATAAAGAAAACAGTAAGTGTTTAAATAAAAGCTTAGAATATTTAAGCAAACTTTCTCAGCAGTCATTATGTTTTATGATATATCTAATTTCAAGATCGTTAGGTAATAAATTTTTAGGTAGTAATAACTTTAAATTATAGTGAATATTTAGCTAACAATTGAGTTAAATGTTCATTATAATTTAAAGTTATTATTACTTCTGCTTTTTAGAGAAAGGACATATACATATTCAGGAATTTAATACATGTGTTGATCTTAGAATTTAAAGAATTAAAAGGGATATGTAACAATAAACCGTTTATTAAAAGGAATTTATTTGATATGGTCAAGTTTTCATCTGCTTGACTTAACGTTCATTTATTTAAAATTTTTAGGAGCTTTAATGATAAATAGCATATAAAACACCAAATTGGGTTTCTAAGGTTAAAGTAAAAATTTTCTTTCATTACTAGTTAAAAGAATTAATTTATTCTTTTTATAACTTTGCCTCCAAGGCAAGGAGTGATTTCTGAGTCAGACCAAGCTGTCTGGTTTTGAGAAACACTAAGGTTTTTATCTTTAAAATTTTCAGTTAAATAAGTTAACTATTGTTTATCAGTAACCTATAATAAACTGACAAAGTTCATGTAAAGCCACAAGAGATTTTTGTAAAAAGAATCCGATAGTTTTATTTAATAGCTTATAGATTACCTGAGCAGTTGTCAATTCAAAACAAGTGGCTGATTCTCTTTTGGGTTAAAAATTTCTGTTAGTGTTTCCTCTTGTGTTTTTGCCTAATATTAAACAACAAATGTATGATATTATGTCATAATTTTAGTCATTTTAATTACTAACTTGGTCACAAACTTTTCTTTTGAAAGCAGCATTAAGGAAGCCAGTAGGTTTAACTGGAAGAGTTACTCCACTTGTCCATAGAGTTTAATTCAGATGTTTAGAGACTTAATAGTCTTGGTATATAATATTATGTATCAAAATAATTATGTGTTGTATTTAAAACTCTAAAAATAAGGTTAATCATTATATTTGGGGATAATCTCATCTAAATTTCCTTTTGATTTTAAACTGACCTATTTGGCTTTACATTGGTTCTATAATTGATTTTTCATCAACTTTCTCACTCCAAACTTTTTTTGTGTGAATTAATCATTACTATATCAAGTTTTAGGAGCTCTGGTAGCATAGTGCCTAAGACACTTGACTGCTAACCACAAGGCTGGTGGTTCAAACCCACCAGCCACTCCTCAGAAGGAAGGTTGGGCAATCTACTTCCGTAATATACCGCCTTGGAAACCCAAGGAGGGGTTGCTATGAGTCGTGGCCTACTCGAAGGCATATAACAACAACAACAACAACAATACCAAGTTTTATCACCTAGAGAAAAGTTTTATTTATTGACTTGCTGAAACACTTGACAAAACATTCCAACAGAAAGATGAACTATGGTGGATTTATGGAAAGGACTGTGATATTTTAAACATGGATCCTACTAGATTGAATACAGATTTTCAGAACTCTGGTGTAGAAGTAGAAGGTGATGAGTTCACAGACTGTGTTGCAATGGATCCAGGATCTCAGGAAAGAAAATTTAATGACACAGGACTACTATATGAACTGAAAGATTACTATGAGGTCTATATAGAAATATTACTATTTTGGGGGTGCTAAAGGGGCAGGGAGGCCACATCTTCTGACCTCCTCCAACCGCACAAGAGGAAAACAGAACCACTATCAGTAGCCCAAGCCCTATTCCTGCAAGGCCACACATGCTGCCTCCCTCCAGCCCTTGCACCAACTGTTCCTCCCAAAGCACCCACCACCTCTCTCCTGGGTTCAATAATTCGCTGCAGTGGCCACACAGAACTCATAGGTTTATTAGGGAAGCACCGGGCTATAATTCAAGTTCAGGAAAAACGCTCAGTCTCTCTCCCAGCCTGCTGTCTCTCAGCCGACAATCTCTCACAGTCTCTCTCCCAGCAGTGCGTGTCCCTTGATGTCTCACTCAGCAATGCGTGTCTCCTGCGTCTCTTTCCCAGCAGCACACATGTCTCTCAGGAGCTCGTGTCTCTTTCAGCAGCACGTCTTCCTCAACCAGCAGTCAGAAAGCCCTCTGCCTTTAAGAGGCCTCCTTTTGAGCCTGGCAGAGTGGCCAAACCAGCCAATCATAACATCAGAGTTCTAAACACCTGAGAGAGAGCGAACCTCCCAGAACATTGCTTTGTGCCACGCCAACAGAAACACCCAGGTGGCTAACATTCACAATCAGGAGCTCCTCAGTTGCTCATTCCACCACTGAGTTTACAAAGACTTATGGCTAGAAAAGCAATACCAGGTAATTTATTACACTGCAGGGGTATAAGAAACCCTTATTTCCTCCTTCTTCCTAAATTCTATGATAGGTTTGTTATTTTCACCTGCAGATTTTGACTGGTTCTTATTATGCTATTCCTAGATACATATATATATATAATCAATTAACCAACAAGAAAAATAAGAAATATAAGAGCAATCAAAAATTAAAAACCAGAAACAAGGAGATGAGAAAATTCTTAACCAACATAGGGCTCTTAACTACTGAAATAACTGGTTCTTGCATTAAAAGTAATAACGTAATCATCAGACTCTAAAGCAGCTTAGATAATGTAAGTCCAATTAGGAATTTCTATTAATAAATTTGGTAAATTTATAAATATCGTAACTAGAGAAGTGTTTGAAATTCGAGCTGTAATTAAACAAAGAAAAACAAAAGATTTCCTGCTAAGTGTCCCAAAGAACAGTTTTGTACCTTAATAGATGAAATTTGCTAAGTCTATTAATTCAAAATACGAAGTCTGTAGAATGTCTTTACAGCAAATACACATGAAATGGTTACCAATATTGTTTATATATAAACAAACACATTGTGGAACTAGTTTCCTTGGTATAAAGACCTTAGAATTTTAGTTCTGTGGGGTATTTTAGCAAATTGGCCTAGCACTAATAATGTTTCCAGATTTCTATCTTTCCTGGAAATTGGAGTAACCTATACAGACCATTTACCTTAGGTGTCCTTTTGAATCTTGAGTCTTGAAAAAAACATGCCTAAAAGCTATTTTTGAGTTAAACAATGGTGCAGATAAACTAATAAGACATTTAGCTCTGAGCATTGTGCTCTTTTGAAGAATTCAGTCTATTTAACATAACAAAAAATTAGACTGGGTTTTAGGTTTAGAGTAAATCAGTAATTATTTTAAATGATGTTTAAGACAATGTTATATGAAATACCTGTCTAATGCTTGTAATCAAAGTGTTACCAACCTTGATATACAGAAATTTATGTACCTTAAGAAAATTAAGTTCTCAGAGATCAACTTTGTTTTGAGTTAGACTTTTTAGAAAATCACATAATTCATCTAATGTGACTGTAATTTATGGTGATCAAATAATTTCTATAGAAATTAATGATCAGAGGAGGGGAAAATATGGGAAGGTACCCCACACATTAAAACAGCCTAACTAAAATGGCTGACATAAGGTTTGGCTGGGCCTCATTTTGTTTTGGGCTCTGCTTATGTTTCTGAGATGACTCATGACTGTTGGGTGAACAAGGAAGAGGCAGTTTTGCCTTGGGAAAGATGTTCTAAATAGATTCACTGTAGACCCCCAACAGCTGTATTACCTTGCTAATCATGTATCTCTTAACTAAATGTTTTTCTTTTGCTTTGGTCATTCTTGAGGTCACATGCTTTATGTTACCTGGACTTTAGATTGTCATAATATTTCTCATAGGTGGGAGAGTCGTTTGATCTCCAGTCTTGCCTGATTTCACCTCCCCCCCCCCCCCCCCGCACACACACACAAATCTTGGAGGAGACGCCACTTAAAGGACTTATTAGAACCCTACTAGAATACATTGAACCTAACTCTCCTCACTAATCCGTGTGCAGCTGAACTAAAAGGCGTGTAACCTTAAAATACATTTGTCACAATTAAAGGAATTGAAACACTCATTTGGACTTGAAATACCATAGTAGGCAGAAGGAGACAAGGTTTTCCAAGGTTGTGGACTTTAAGGTCACTGAATATTGTTTAAATATTTGTTTTTGAAGTTTCTTTATGTTGGTAAATTTGGTTTTATTCAACTTGGCAAGAATTTTCTATACAGACTACAGATATATTTGCTATCTGTTTTTATATTTATCACTTTTGCCTTGCATGACTTTAGGTTCTATAGACTAATAGCTTTCCTTTAGTGAATGAATGTTGACATTATTGTTTTGTGCCTAAGCTCTTATCATTTTTGAAGCAGTTTGTTTTACCACTTAAGTTTTATTAATTTTGTAGGTAATCCTTTCCATGTTTAACTGAAAAATTTCACTTTATATTTTCTCATTAGTATTTCAATCCATACTATTGACTGGATTAGTAATATTATTAGAATTTTCCAATGTTGTATGAAAGTTATTTCTAATGTAATTTCTTAGAGAGCTAATATGCTGCACATAAAGTGATACACACACACACACACACACGATATATTTTACAGATGGACTTGAGTTCCCACTTTAAGGTTTTTAGTTTAACCACAGACCAGGTGATTATACCAATATGGTTATGTTCCGTACTTACCATCATAAGATGATCACTGAAGACTGGGTGTTAGTTACAGTGAAGCACAGTGAAGAAATTAGAGGGTGCCCAGCTATCAAAAACAGGGTAATGTCTAGAGTCTTAAAAGATTGTCCTAAAACAAACAGCCATCTAAAGGAGCCATCAAGCAGTCCATGCCAAAGAAAGCACACCAACCTACATGTGATCGAAGGATTTTTAGTAAAATCTATGATCAAAATCTATTTATCAAAATCAGTGAGAGCTTACATTCTAAAGCACTTGGAGTTGTGGAAGCCTATGGTCAGCAGTGGGAGCCCCAACCCCATTTTGAGGCTTGACATAAGTTTAAGATGCCACTTGGGTTCTTTCTGACCATAAACCTGCATTGTGGCTGTGCACAGACAAGTTCCAGGACAAACCTATGGAAGGGCAGTTTGCCTTCAGGAGGAGTATGGTTAAAAGCAGATTATACTTTCACAAAGAACTAGGGAACTTGCCTGAGAAATTAGAAAATTTTCTAATTTAAATTCAGGTTGGGGTCTTGGTATTGTTTAGTAGCCACCTTGCTGTGCAATCCTCCTTGTGCCTTGTGCAGATTTGTGATCCTGGTGACCTATGAAATAAATTGTAAAGTTAAGCACTAGCAATTCTCATTCCACATAGTGGGGAACAAAGAAAGGGAAAAATTAGGAAAATTGAATATGCATATACCAAAATCAACCTCACCACCATCAAGTTGATTCTGACTCATAGCGACCCCCATTGAGTTTCCGAGGTGATAAATCTTTACAGAAGTAGATTGCCGCATCTTTCTTGCATCTTTCTTCCATGGAGTGGCTTTGTGAGTTTAAAGCACCAACCTTCTGGTTAACAATCAAATGCCTTAGGCACTATACCACCAGACCTCCTGACTATGCATATACACACACGTATATACACATTCACACACACATATATATTTAAAGGGGCATTACTTTATGATCCTCATTTCTATAACTGCTTACAAGTTTGTTTATTTTCTTTCACCATCTGTTTCATGTTCTCCTGGTCTTTAGCCAGCATCTTGGTTGGTTGGTATTCTTTACCTGATTGTGTAACTATTAACTTTATTTCTGAAGGACCTGAGTCCATAATAGTGCAGCTATTATTGGGTTGCTTTATATTGGGCATAGAAGTAATCCCTGAGAATCTTGAGATTCTAGACATGGTCCTCCCTCCCCTGGCTGCATACCAACTACTCATATTTTTCCTTGCTAATTAGATAATTTCCCCTAGTCTATACACCAACTTCCTTCTCTGCCTATCACACTCTCGGTGTCAGTGTCAGCTTCCAGTGTAATGGGACCAGTGTTGGATCCTTCTAAACTAGCAGAGTCCAAGTGTGAGGATGAGAAGCAAAAGGTCTGAGAGTGGGTTATTACGTATACTAGGAAGAGAGGCCCTTCCCATTTCCATTCTTTAGGCTATCCCATATATTCAAGGATTTCATTTCAAGGATCCACAATCAATACCCATGGAAGCAGATGTCAAGAAATCAAATGACATATTTCACTGGGAAAATCTGCTGCAAAAGACCTCTTTAAAGTGTTAAAGAACAAAAACATCACTTTGAAGACTAAGGTGCATCTGAGCCAAGCCTTGGCATTTTCATTTGCCTCATAAGCATGTGAAAGCTGAACAATGAATAAGAAAGACTGATGAAAAATTGATGTGGTGTTGGTGAAGAATATTGAAAATACCATGGACTGAAGAAGAATTAAGGAGCTCTGGTGGGGTAGTGCCTATGGCATTTGACTGCTAACCAGAAGATTGGTGGTTCAAATCTACCAGCTACTCCACAGAAGGAAGACTAGGCAATCTACTTCCGTAAAGATTTACTGCCTCAGAAACCCAAACGGGGTCGCTATGACTTGGAATTGACTCAATAGCTGTGAGTTTGATTTGATCGAAGAAGAATTAACAAATCTATCTTGGAAGAAATGCAACTGGAATGCTCCTTAGAAATGAGAAAGGCCAAACATCCTTTCATCTTTTGTAGTTTGGTCACATTGTCAGAAGGGACCGTATTTATGCCATAAATTGTTGTTGTTGTTATGTGCCGTTGAGTCGGCCCCAACTCATAGTGACCCTTCCTTGGGTTGCCGAGGCAGTATCATTATGGAAGTAGATTGCCCAGTCTTCTTTCCAAGGAGTGGCTGATGGGTTTGAACCGCAAGCCTTCTGGTTAGCAGTCAAGTGCCTTAGGCACTATGCTACCAGAGCTCCTATGCCATAAATTAGGGTTCCTAAATTTGCCTCTATTTTTTCCTTGATGAACTTTATAGTTTTATGATTCACATTTAAGTCTTTAATCCACCTGGAGCAACTTTTTGTGTATGGTGTGAGGTATGATCTTGTTTCATTTTTCTGCAAATGAATAACGAGTTTTTCCAGCACCATTTGTGAAGGAGACTACCTCTTCTCCATTGAATGGATTTTGGCCCTTAGTCAGAGATCAGCTGACCAGAGGTGAATGGATCTATTTCTGGGTTCTCAATTCTATTCCATTGGTCTATATGTCTGTCAAAGCAACAGAGTGGGAGAGTGGGAGAAGGGATTAAAAGGCCCAGGAACTGGGACAGAGGAGGAATCAGCTGCAGGGACCCAGGTAAGGGTGGTAGGAGAGGTTTCCAACAGGGAGACAAACATGTCTGTCGGTTTGTCCTACTGTGGTGACGTGTTGATGTGAGTTTTGAGGCTGAGCCACTGGTGATTCAAACCCAGTGGGATGCACATGGTGCACAGGTATCAGCCCAGCTTACAGACTAAGACAGACTAGAAAGAA
>NW_006921707.1:6091408-6096951 GCF_000298275.1 Orycteropus afer afer
AATCATGTGGTTCTTTTCTTTTGTTTATGTGGTGGATTATATTGTTTTTCTGATGTTCAACCACCCTTGTAAACCTGGTATGAATCCCACTTGGTCAGGGTGTTTTAGTTTTTTAATATGTTGTTGAATTCTGTTGGCTAGGATTTTGTTAAAGATTTTTGCATCTATGTTCATGAGAGATATTGGTCTGTAGTTATCCTTTTTAGTGGTGTCTTTCCCTGGTTTTGGTATTAGTGTTATGCTTGCTTCATAAAATGAGTTTGGGAGTATTCCATCTTCTTCTATGTTCTGAAGTAGCTTGAGTAGCACAGGTGTCACCTCTTCACTAAATATTTGGTAAAATTCTCCAGGGAAGCCATCAGGGCCAGGACATCTCTTTGTGGGAAGTTTTTTTTATGACCTGCTCAATTTCTTCTTTTGTAATAGGTCTGTTCAAGTATTCTGTCTCTGAGTGGGATAGTTTAGGTAGGTCTTGGGATTCTAGAAACTTGTCCATCTTTTCTACGTTCTCAAATCTGTTGGAGTACAGTTTTTCATAATAGTCTGTCAGTATCTTTTTTATTTCAGTTGGTTCTGTTGTGATGACACCCTTTTCATTTACAAGTCTTGTGATTTGGGTCTTCTCTTTCTTTTCTTTTGTTAGATTTGCCAATAGTTAATAGATTTTATTCTTTTTGAAGAAGTAGCTTTTTGTTTTGTTGATTTTCTCTATTGTTTTTGATTTCTGTTTCATTTATTTCTGCTCTGATCTTTATTATTTCCTTACTTCTAGTTAATGTAGGATTCTTTTATTGTTCTTTTTCTAGTTGTTGGAGTTGTTGAGTTAGAGTGTTGATTTTGTTTCTTTCCTCTTTTTTGAATATGCATTTATTGCTATAAACTGTCCTCTGAATATTGCTTTCAGTGTGTCCCATAGGTTTTGGTATGATGTATCTTCATTCTTGTTTGTTTCTAGGAATTTTTTTTATTTCAGGTTTTATTCGTTCTATTACCCCGTAGTTTTTGAGCAGTGAATTGTTCAGCTTCCACTTTTGATGTTTTTCCTTGATCTTCCTATTATTAATTTGTAATTTTATACTATTGTGGTCTGAGAAGATGCTTTGTAGTATTTCAATGCTTTTGAATTTATTGAGGCTTTTTTTATGTCCTAACACGTGATCTATTCTGGAGAAGGATTCATGTGCGCTGGAGAAGAATGTGAATTGTGCTTTTGTTGGGTGGAATGCTCTGTACATGTCTATGAGGTTGAGTTGGTTGATGGTATTGTTGAGCTCTTCTGATCTTTGTTAAGTTTTTTTTCCACTTGACCTGTTCCTCTTTGAAAGTGGTGTGTTAAAGTCTCCTAGGACTATTGTAGAGTTGTCTATTGTCCCTTTTAATTCAGTTAATATTTCTTCATGTATTTTGGAGCACTTTTATTGGGTGCATAAATATTTGTTATTGTAACATCTTCTTTGTCAATTGACCCTTTCAGCATCATATACTGTCCTTCTTTGTCTCTTATTATGTTTTTCACCTTAATGTCTATTTTATCAGAAATTAATATTACCATTCCTGCTCTTTTTTGACTACTGTTGGCTTGGTATATTTTTTTCCATCCCTTAACTCTTAATTTGTTTTTATCTTTGTGTCTAAGGTGGATCTCTTGTAGGCAGCATATTGATAGGTCTTCTTTTCTTGTCCAGTCTGCCACTCTCTTTCTCTTGATTGGTGCATTTAGTCCATTCACATTGAGTGCAATTTGTGATAGATATGAATTGATTGCTGTCATTCTATTGTGTTTTTTTTTTTTTTCCCCATGTTGTTGGTGTTTCCTTAGTCCATATACTTTTCTGTGCTGAGTTCAATTTGTTGTCTAATGCTTCCTGTATTTTCTTCTTTGTTGTTGGTTTTGTGCTTATTAAACCCATATGTTTTCCTTCCTTCTGGCTTTGCTTAGGAGATTGTTAATTTTCTCTGTGGTTACCTTGGAGTGAATTCTTGTCTCTACATCTTTAGAGCAGTGCATTTTATGGAGACATTGTCTTGTTTTCTTTTCCATTTGGAAAGTTTGTACCTAGAAGTTTATTCCCTTTAATAGGTTAGTTGCTGTTGTCATGTGCAGATTGTATTCCTTGATTTTTAGTGTACAATATTTTATGGCCTTATTTAGAGTTACTATTTCTGATTTGGTTTTAGTGTTGATGTCACATATCCTGCTTTTGTTGATCTCTGTTGTGGGTTCTCTATTGGAAGGACTTCCTTAAGCATTTCTTGTAGGGTTGGTCTGGTTTTGACAAAATCCCTTAATTTCTGTTTGTCTGAGAATGCCTTGATTTTGCCCTCATATTTGATGGATAATTTTGCTGGATATAGGATTCTTGGTTGGAAGTTCTTTTCCTTCATACTGTATTATATATGCCATCCCATTGCCTTCTTGCCTGCATGGTTTCTGCTGAGTAATTGGAGCTCAGCCTAACTGTTTGATTATTATAAGTAATATTTCTTTTGTCCCAGGCAGCTTGCAAAAATTTTTTCTTTGTCTTTGGTTTTGGAGAGTTTGATTATAATATGCCTCAGTGTTTTTCTCTTAGGATCTATCTTGTATGGGGTTCTATTAGCTTCTTGGACAAATATCTTTTCTTTCTTCATGATATGGGGGAAGTTTTCTGTTAGCAGGTCTTCCACAATTTTCTTGTTTTTTTTTTTTTTTTTTTTAAAAACCTCTTCTTGTTCTAGAGGTGTATGTTGTTTCTTTTCATGTTGTCCCATATAACTCTTAGGTTCTCTTCATTTCTCTTAAATCTTTGTTCTGATTTTTCTTCATACACGCTGTCCAGGGATTTGTCTCCTAGTTGGGATATGCGTTCCTCAGCCAGTTCTATCCTACTCTTTTGTGCTTCTACTGTAGTGTGTAATTCTGTACTTTTGGTATTCATCTTCTGGATTTCTAACTGCCGTTTTTTTATGAGTTCTGATTTTGCATTAATCTTGTTATTTTGTTCTTGAATGATTTTCCTGAGTTCTTCCAGGAAACTGTCTGTGTTCTCATTGCTTCTGTTTGGGGTTTCCTTAGGCTCTCGTAAAGCTCTATAAGCATATCTTCTAAATTCTTTCTTAGATAATTCTATTGCCTCCTCTTCCTCCATATTTAATGAGACCTTTGTTTGTGGTTTTGCTTCTAAAGCCTTGTCCTGTTTTTCTGTTTGATTTGAGGTTGCCTGTTGTTTCCTAGACATTTTGACGTTGTCTTTTCCTGTTGGTTATGTATTGATCTGTTTTTTCTTGGTTTTATGATTTAATATTTTGAAAAAATGGAGCTGCTGTAGTTTAGTTTTTTGGTTATTAATTCAAGTGTGCTGGGTTGCTCTGCAGTTTTCTTTGTGATGATGGAATCACTGTGTGGAATGTGGGTGTAAGTCTCTAATTGTCATAAAGAGGGTTTATGGTGAGGGCTATGGTGGCTGAATGTGATTTTTTCTTTTAGATGAGTGAGGGCATTGGTGGAGAAGGTGGGAGCATAAGAGAGAAAGAAGAGAAGCTCCATGTTGCTAGAGGTGGTTTCTAGGGTTTTAAGCAGGCTGCTAATGATGACATTGTATCATTATTCACAGGCCCACTACTCAAGTTCAGCAAAGCCTCCAGTTGTTAGGGGGTCGCCACTTTCTGCCAGGCTCAGACACATGCAAAAACCCCACTCTTGATGCCCCTCCATGCCAAAGAGCTGAACACCACAGTCCACTGTGGGAGTTCCTCCCAGGGCCCATGCACTTGCAGCACCAATGATTTCTCCACTTGGAGTTCAGTGGTGCTGGAGCGAGGGAAAGAAAATGCCTGCTCACACCCAGTGGACCAAGATTACCGACAAAGTCAAGCATTGGCTTCTCTGTGCCAAAAAGCTGTCCCAAGCCCTTTCTCTCAATCTGCTGTGGGAGTTCCTCCCAGGGACTGCCCATTTGCGGTGTAAATGGTCTCTGCTTGAGTTTCAGCAGTGCTGGAAGTGCCCGCTCGCACCTAGCAGACTCATATTTACCGATAAAAGCAGGTGCTGAAGGTAGATCCGTGGGGTGAGTGCTGGTATACTGGTGTGGTGGGTTTTCTTCCTTAATCCAGTTAAGTCTCTGATGGCCCTTCTTGTTTGCTGGTCCAGTGATTTTCTCTTTTGGTCTATCCTGTTTGGGATTCATGGAACTTCTTGAATGGATATATTCTTATCTTTCATCATATCATGGAAATTCTCCAACAAATATTTGACAATCTTCTCTGTGGTTTTATTTGTCTCTTCCTATTTGGGAATTCTGATTACACATAGATTATTTCTCTTGAGTCTTAGACTTTCTTCATTTTGTTTTGATTTTTTTTTTTTTTTCTGATTGATTCCTTACCAAAGTAGTGTTGAGGCATTCTCTTCAATCTCACTAATTCTGTCTTCCATTGATTTGATTCTACTCTTTTCCCAATTCAATGTTACCTTTTTCTGAAATTTTAGTATTTATCTTCCTGATTTCTATCTGTAGATTTTGTATCATTTCTAGTTTTTCATATATTTTGTCACTTTGTTCTTGTATTGTCTCCTGAAATTGTTTAAGTATTCTCTCTGCATTTTCCTTAATTTTGTGAATATTTTCCTTGATCTGTCTCTCAATCCATTTATGGTACCTAAATATAATTCTTTTGAATTGCTTATCAGGGAGTTCCAATGTTCCTACTTCCTCAGGTATGTTTTCTGGGTCTGTGTCTGGTCCCTTGTTTCTACTGCTTTATCTTGCTTCTTTGTGTGGACTGTGAAGGTCTGTTATCTCCCAGATTTTGTGAAGTCATTGTATTTATATTTAATTAGGGATTGTATGTTGGTGTGATTTGCCCAAGATTTTTTTTTCTTTTTTTGTTTTGATATATTTGAGTAAGCAGGGTACTGTGCTCCTCTATTTGCAAATTGGCAGCACTTATGCACTCACCACCTGTTTTGTGGTGGGTGTGATAGAGAATGATAATTGGTTCACAGATGTCTGTTAGCTGTTTGTGAAGAGTAGTTAAGGGTGAATCAGGCTCACATGGTCTGTTGTCTATCATTGGCCAATTGATGCAAAAGCAAGTGGTGGCCCTCACTGAGTAGGTGGGGCTTCAGGAGGTGCAGGTGTGGGTGGGTTATATGGGCTGTCTCCCACTCAGTTAGACAAAACAACAATGCAAAAACCAACAAAAAAGTAAAAATAGGAGGGTAAGAAACACATATCACATAACACAGGAACAGTCACCAAAAAAGAAAAAAAAGTAAAGGCAATAAATTGAAAGAAATATTTGAAGAAGTAGTTTAAAAAGACAAAAGAAATATAAATAGAAAAAGGGGGGAAAAAAGAAAAAGAAAAATAATCCACAATATCTATGGAAGCTAGAATAAGAGAAAAGAATAAACAAGCAATTGAAAAAAACATGAGAGAAATGCAAAACAAAAAACAAGAATTGCATCTGAGTCAGTGTGCTGTGACGGAGACAGGGTGTCCTTCCTCTTCCCCAGATTTTTTGTTTTCTATTTTAAAATTATTCTTATTTCCTTCCTTTTT
>NW_006921707.1:6097171-6100091 GCF_000298275.1 Orycteropus afer afer
TCTTGGATCCCTGGGATCTGAATGCAGCTGCTTTAAATATGGAAAATGGCCACACCACTCGTAAATTTTCAAAGTGGCTGCACTCTCTGGATAGCTAAAAATCTACAACTCAGTTCGTCTCCTTCTTTGCTATTTCCCCTTTTATTTGTCAGCCACCAGTGCAGTTGTCCATGTAGCCCTTGGCAAGCAGGGCCAAGTTTTAAATTACTGAGCCAGGTCCTAATACCACTTGTAAATATTCAAACTGGCCATGCCATCAGGATAGCTGACAGTCTGCAGATCCATTTGTTTCCTTATTGACAGTTTTCATTCAGGTTCTTCTACTAGTTGATATTTAATACACTTCTGTATCCTTTCTTTCACAATTTAGGGCTCCAAGATTATCTTCTCTATCTGTGTCAATTGATTTCTCTTTTCTTTGTTGAAGAAGGTCTGTGTAGCTAGTCTGTCTATTCTGTGTTCTTTCTGGAAGGTGAGTTATTGCAGTTCTTGCAGATGAAACCACATGGTTCAAAGCATAATTGTAATTGGGTAATAATGACTGCTTTGATTAGAGTGCATTAGAAGGTTCAAAAAATAAAGTAGCATAGAGTTTTAGCCTTGTAGGTATATTGATACATGTAAGCTGAGATTAAGAAAAATGTTTTTGTTATTATAACTAAATACAGGGATATTTTAACAAAAAAATAATAAATTTCTGCTGAAACACTACACACAAATTTTATACAGTTATTTTGCTGTTACCCCTCTGACAATGTCATCTGGTTCAGTTTCCACCCCCTGTGCACTGTTAGTATTGCCATTGACAATAACAACCATTCTTGGAGGACTTTCTGCCCCAGGACTTGATTCTGGGAGTAAGCATGTGACTTGATTTGATCAATAAGATGTTTTCAAGGACAGACTTGTTAAAGTGTTTGCACATTTCCACTTGCTATCCTGTTCCTTTGCCTTTATCATGGGAATGTTTCCAAGCTAGTAGAAAGAGGATAAGATATATGGAGTAGAACTGTGCTACTGCCACTAATTGTCCCTCTAAATGATTTCCTATCTCATTTCAGGGTGTCCATAAAGTCTGAAAACATAGACTATTACACATAATGTTATCAAGGACATCTTCAATCAATAAAAATACAATAAATATTATTTATATTTCCAGATTTTATGCATTTTTTTTTTTTTTTTTTTTTTTTTTAGAATAAAAGCCCAAGTCTTTATAATGATCTACAAGGAAGCCCTAGGAGCTTCACCTCCCTCATCATTGAATCTATCTTTTGGTATCTTTCTTACTTATTCTGCTGTAATAAATAAGGCTGCATTAGCACTTAAATTCTACAGCATTTGGTTTGTGGTAAGCTGCAGTCTACATACAGCAGGAGCCCTAACTCCATTTTGAATCTTGACATAAGTTCAGACATAAGTCATTTGAGTTCTTAATGTTATTTCCCCAATGCTTGCTGACCATTAAACCAGCAATGTGGTTCTACTTAGAGAAGTACAGGACAAGCACAGAGAGTGCAAGTTTGCCCTCAGAAAGAGTGTGGTTGAAAGTAGATTACAACTCCTAGGCAAGTCCAGGGAGGGATATTTTACCCTCAGGCTTTCCACAAGAACAAGGGAAACTGCCTGGGCATGTCCTTAATGATTTACTGAAAATAACCACATGTTATCTAATTTAATGTAAAAATTGTGGTCCTGGTGACTAGAACTCAGGGTTGCATGATCATAGCTCATACCCCAACCACATGTAGAAATCTCAGAAGAAGTCCATAACCATTTTGAATGTGCATCTACATATGTATCCCTACCCCCAAGAGGCAGGAAAGCAGGGGAAAGTGAAGCTAGAGGGCACAGCAGAGCAGTGGCTAGGGATCCAGGTAAGGGGAGAGACTCAGGCCCTGCCCCCAAAAAGTGGGAAAGTAGACTTATTCATTGCAAATACCTTTTTGCAACAACACAAATGGCAGCTATACACATGGACTTCACCAGAGAGAATACACAGGAATCAGACTGACTACATCTGTAGCAAGAGGCAATGGAAAAGCTCAATATCTTCAGCCAAAACAAGGCCAGGAGCTGATTGTGGAACAGACCATCAATTGCTCATACTCAAGTTCAAGTTGAAGTTGAAGACAATTAAAACAAGTCCACAAGAGCCAAAATAGGACTTGGAATATATCCCTCCTCAATTGAGAGAACATCTAAAGAATAGATTTGATGCATTGAACATCAATGACTGGAAACCAGAAAAATTGTGAGATGACATCAAGAACATCATCCATGAAGAAAACAAGAGGTCATCAAAAAGACAAGAAAAAAGAAAAGGCCAAAATGATGACAAAAGAGACTCTGAAACTTGCCCTTGAAAAGAGAGTAGCTAAAGCAAATGGAAGAACTGATAAGATAAAAGAGCTGAACAGAAGATTTCAAAGAGCATCTTGAGCAGACAAACCCAGTAATTGTAATGAAATGTGAAAAGACCTGGAGTTAGAAAACCAAAGGGGAAGGACATGCTCAGCATTTCTCAAGCTGACAGAACAGAGGAAAAAATGTAAGCCTTGAGTTGCAATATTGAAAGATTCTATGGGCAAAATATTGAATGATTTGTTGTTGTTGTTGTTATGTGCCATTGAGATGTCTTCGACTCATAGTGACCCTATGCACAGCAGAACAAAACACTGCCCTGTCCTGAGCCAGCTCTGCAATCCCTGCTATACTTGAGTGTATTGCCACAGCCACTATGTCAATCCATCTCCTTGAAAGGGGACTTCCCTTCTTTTGTCGACCCTCCACCCTACCAAGCATGACATCCTTCTCCAGGGAATGGTCCCTTCTGACAGCATGACCAAAGTAGGTGAGATGAAGGCTGGCCATTCTCGCTTCCAAGTAGCATTTTGGCTGCACTTCCTCCAGAACAGAT
>NW_006921707.1:6101256-6103084 GCF_000298275.1 Orycteropus afer afer
TTGCTTCAGTGCAGCTTTGACTTCTTCCTTTAATCCATTGGTTCTTGATCATATGCCACCTCCTGAAATGGATGAACATTGACCAGTTCTTTTTGGTACAGTGATTCTGTGTATTCCTTCCATCTTCTTTTGATGCTTCCTGCATCATTCAATATTTTGCCCATAGAATCTTTCAGTATTGCAACTAGA
This sequence comes from Orycteropus afer afer, assembly GCF_000298275.1. Lineage (NCBI taxonomy): Eukaryota > Metazoa > Chordata > Mammalia > Tubulidentata > Orycteropodidae > Orycteropus > Orycteropus afer. Next base: position 6,101,446 of record NW_006921707.1, read on the forward strand.
GGCTTACATTTTTTCCTCAGTTCTTTCAGCTTGAGAAATGCTGAGCGTGTTCATCCCTTTTGCTTTTCTAACTCCAATTCTTTGCACATTTCATTATGTTGTTGTTGTTGTTCTTTGCCATTGAGTTGGACCTGACTCATAGCAACCCCTCCTTGGGTTTCTGAGGCAGTATTACTACGAAGTAGATTGCCCAATCTTCCTTCTGAGGAGTGGCTGGTGGATTTGAACTGCCAGCCTCCTGGTTAGCAGTCAAGTGCTTTAGGCTCTATGCTACTATAGAGTGTGTTCATCCCTTTTGGTTTTCTAACTCCAATTCTTTGCACATTTCATTATAGTAATTGGCTTTGTCTGCTCCAGCTGCTCTTTGAAGTCTTCTGTTCAGCTCTTTTATCTTATCAGTTCTTCCATTTGCTTTGGCTACTCTCTACTCAAGGGCAAGCTTCAGAGTCTCTTCTGTCATCATTTTGGCTTTTCTTTTTTTTCTTGTCTTTTTAATGACCTCTTGCTTTCTTCATGGATGATGTTCTTGATGTCATCCCCTAATTCTTTTGGTTTTCAGTCATTGGTGTTCAATGCATCAAATCTATTCTTTAGATGTTCTCTCAATTCAGGAGGGATATATTCCAGGTCCTATTTTGGCTCTTGTGGACTTGTTTTAATTGTCTTCAACTTTAAGTTGAACTTACATATGAGCAGTTGATGGTCTGTTCCACAGTCAGCTCCTGGCCTTGTTTTGGCTGAAGATATTGAGCCTTTTCCATTGCCTCTTGCCACAGATGTAGCCAGTCTGATTCCTGTGTATTCCATCTGGCAAAATCCATATGTATAGCCATTGTTTGTGTTGTTGCAAAAAGGTATTTGCAATGAATAAGTTGTTGGTCTTGCAAAATTATATCATGTGATCTCCAGCATTATCTGTCACCAAGGCCAAATTTTCCAACTACCGATGATTCTTTGTTTCCAACTTTTGCATTCCGCTCACGAGTGATAATTAACACATCTTGATTGCATGTTTCATCAAATTCAGACTGCAGAAGTTGATAAAAATCTTTAATTTCCTCATCTTTTGCTTTTGTGGTTGGTGCATAAACTTGAATAATAGTTGTATTAACTGGTCTTCTTTGTGGGTGTATTGATATTATCCTATCACTGACAGCATTGTACTTCAGGACAGATCTTGAAACATCCTGTGTGATGATGATTGCCACACCATTCCTCTTCAAATTGTCCTTCCCGGCATAGCAGACCCTATAGTTGTCTGATTCCAAATGGCCAAAACCAGTCTACTTTAGCTCACTAATGCCTAGGATATCAATCTTTATGCATTCCATTTCAGTTTTGACAACTTCCAATGTTCCTGGAGTCATACTTCATACATTTCATGTTCCAATTATTAATGGATGTTTGCAGCTCTTCCTCCTCAATTTGAGTCATGTCATGTCAACAAATGGAGGTCTTGAAAGCTTTACTTTATCCATTTCAGTAAGGTTGGTTCTACTCTGATGATGCAGCCCTTTCCGAGTTCTATTTTGAGAGCCTTCCAAAAGGCTCCTGCACTGTGTCAGACAGTGTGTGGTAGTTGGTTTTTGTGTCAACTTGGCTGGGCCTGGTTGAGTGGCTGGGCAGCTGTAGTAGTTAA
>NW_006921707.1:6103625-6105254 GCF_000298275.1 Orycteropus afer afer
TGTGATTTGGGTGAAAATTTACAGAGCAAATACACTTTCCATACAGCAGATCACATACACTTTGTCTCATGACACTGACCACAATTTAGCACAATGCAACATTTCCTCTCCCACTTCCTCCCGATAGCTGCCTCTTCCCTGTGCCCATCCCTCCATGCACTCCTACCCCCTGAGCCTGAGCAGCCCTTCTTTCTCTCTTGCTTTAAACTCCTATTTTTTAAGGTCATCCCATTTGTGGTATGTTTCTTGTCAGAGCCGCACTAGGTAACCAGAACACAGAGTCTCCAGGCTATTCATATAGCTGTTTAGTAATATAACAGTTTTTCTCTGCTATTCATAAGGTTTTCCCTGGCCAATTCTTTGATAATTGGATAGCCTTTTCCTTCTTCCTAGTCTGTCTCAATCTGCAAGCTGCGCTGAAACGTGTGCACCATGTGCAACCACGCTGGCATTTGAAACACCGATGGCATAGCCTCAAGCCTCACAGCAACATGCCACCAGAGCATGACAAACTGACAGACAAGTTTGTCTCCTTTAGCTGTTAGCAACCTTTCCACCCTCCCTTTACCAGGATTCCTGCCACTTTCTCACTCTTTCCTGGATGCTCTGGATTTCCTTTCCTTTTCCCTCCACTTTTCCTGCCCCTTGGGGGTGGGACCTGAGTCCCTCCCCTTATCTGGAAGCCTCTGCTGCTTGTTCACTCTGTTGAATGATTAGGAAACATCAAAAGAAGATGGAAGGCATACAGAGTCACTGTACCAAGAAGTACTGGTCGATCTTCATCCATTTCAGGAGGTGGTATATGATCAAGAACCAATGGTATTGAAGGAAGAAGTCAAAGCTGCACTGAAGGAATTGGTGAAGAACAAGGCTCCAGAAATTGACAGAATACCCACTGAAATGTTTCAACAAATGGATGCTCCACTGGAGGCACTCATTCAGTTATGTCAAGAGATTTGGAAGACAACTACCTGGCCAAATGATTGGAAGAGATTCATATTTGTACTCATTCCAAAGAAAGGTGATCCCACAGAGTGTGGAAATTATCAAACAATATCATTAATATTGCACACAAGTAAAATCTTACTGAAGATAATTCAAAAATGTTTGCAGCAGTGTATTGACAGGGAACTTCAAGAGGTAGAAGCTGGATTCAGAAGAGGACATGGAACAAGGGATATCATTGCTGATGTCAGATGGATCTTTGCTCAAAACAAATACCAGGAAGATGTTTACTTGTGTTTTATTGACTATGCAAAAGCATTTGATAGTGTGGATCATAACAAGTTGTGGATAACATTGAGAAGAATTCCAGAACAGTTAATTGTACTCATGAGGAACCTGTACATAGACCAGGAGGTTGTCATTCGAACAAAACAAAGGGACACTGCATGGTTTAAAATCAAGAGGGGAGTGCATCAGGTTTGTATCCTTTCACCATTCTTATTCAATCTATATGCTGAACAAATAATCTGAGAAACTGGACTATATGAAGAAGAACATGGCATTAAGATTGGAGGAAGAATCATTTTGTTAATGATACACTGTGATACACTGACAACACAACTTTGCTTGCCAAAAGTGAGGATGACTTGAAGCACTTACTGATGAAAATTGAAGAATACAGTC
>NW_006921707.1:6106589-6107130 GCF_000298275.1 Orycteropus afer afer
TTAGGCACTACACTACCAGAGCTCCCAATCATGATCTTGTGATACATTTCTTTGTTTTCTATTGTATATATGAAAACCATAGTGGTGAGTTTTCAGACTCCTTTGGCCCCTGTATTGTATGCATGCTGACAGTTTCCTTCATGCAGATGATTGTGCTTGTTTTGTCTCTGTTCTGTTTAAGGCTTAATAGAACATGAAAACAGAACACAGACTTCCAGAAGAATGAGAATATGTCTTGGGAGATGTGCAGCCAGAATGCTCCTTATTAGTGAGGATGGCCAGACTTTGTCTCATGTACTTTGGTTATATTGTCAGAAGGGACTAGTCCCTGGAGAAGGATATTATGCTTTGTAAAGTGGAGGGTCATCAAAAGGGGAAGACCCTCAAGGAGATAGATTGAAACAGTGGCTACAATGATGAGCTGAAGCATAGCAAAGATTGTGAGTAGGGCACAGGACTGGGCAGTGCTTCCTTTTGTTATACCTAGGGTCACTATGAGTCAGAACTCACTAGACAGCACCTAACAACAAAACCAATAGAA
>NW_006921707.1:6112910-6132293 GCF_000298275.1 Orycteropus afer afer
TCAGTCTGTGTTAGTTTAGGTAAGTGGTGTGTTTCTAGAAAACTGTCCATTTCCTTTGGATGCATTTCTGATTACACATATTTTAGGTAGTGTTTTGAATATAGAATTAATTAACCAAAGCACATAGACATTTAGCTACATACCACTACTATTGTAGCAGAAATGTATTACTTTTTATTACCTTCAGCAGTGTATTAGTGCATCTCATCCTACTACAATAGCATTGAATTTTTAAAAGATTTCTTCATGTAGTTTTAATCATATTAATTCAATTTATTGCCAAGTGAACATTTTTCACCATATTTTTGGTCCATTTATATTTATTTCTTCTCATGTGAACTGTGTATTTATACACTTTGTCTATTTTTCTATAGGTATCTTAAGAGTTGTGTAGTAGAAACCCTTCATATACTAGTGATATAAGTCCTTTATCAATTTTCACTTTTATTCAATAAATATTTATAGAATATGTGCTAACATCTTGGCTGCTAATCTAAAGTTGGCAGTTCAAACCCACCAGCTCTTCCACAGGAGAAAAGACTTGATGATCTGCTTCCATAAAGATTACAGCATAGGAAACCTTGTGGGGGGTTCTACTGTGCCCTATAAGGTTGCTCTGAGTTGGAATCGACTCAATGGCACACAACACCACCACCGCCAATATCTAATTAAACAGACAGAAATAGTCCCTGCTCTTATGGATTAGACACTACCAACATTTGTATATGTATATGTGTTTGTATACATAGATGTATATCTGGATAGAGGTATGTTCACACACATATAAGTATTCTTCCCCCTCCTGATAATTGTTTTACAATTTTGCTTTTGCAAAAAAATTTTACAGGTTTTTGACAAAAGCTTCATTGACCTAATAGGTATTATATGAAATCAATCTTGTTGTTGTTGTTTGGTTGAGTTGGCTCTGACTCGTAGTGACCCTATGTACAACAGAACAAAACACTACCCAGTCCTGTGCCAGCCTCATAATCCTTGCTATACATGAGTCCATCATTGCAGCCACTGTGTCCATCAATTTCATTGAGGTCCTTTTTCTCTTTTGTTGACCCACCACTTTACCAAGCATGATATCCTTCTTCAGGGAATGGTCCCTTATGACAACATGACCAAAGTAGATGAGATGAAGTCTGGGCATTCTTGCTTCCAAAGAGTATTTCTGCTGCACTTCTTCCAGGATAGATTTGTTAGTTCTTCTGGTAGTCTATGGTACTTTCAGTATTCTTTGCCAACACCACTACCCAAAACATCAACCCTTCTTTGATCTTTCTTATTCATTGTCCAGCTTTCACTTGCATATGAGGTGATTGAAAATACCATGGCTGGGTTAAGATGTCAAAGAGACATCTTTGCTCTTCAGAACTTTAAAGAGGTCTTTTGCAGCAGATTTGCTGAGTGTAATTAGTTGTCTGATTTCTTGACTACTGCTTCCATGGGTGTTGATTGTGGACCCAAGCAATATGAAATCTCTGACAACTTCAATCTTTTCTCCATTTATTGTGATGTTGCTTATTGGTCCAGTTGTGAGGATTTTTGTTTTCTTTTATGTTGAGGTGTTATCCAGACTGCAGACTGTAGTCTTTAATTTTCATCAGTAAGAGCTTCAAGTCTTCTTCACTTTAGGCAAGCAAGGTTATGTTGCCTGCATATGGCAAGTTATTAATAAGTCTTCCAATCCTGATGCTGCATTCTTCTTCATATAGTCCAGCTTCTTAGATTAATTGGTCAGCATACAGATTGAATAAGTATGGCGAAAGGATACAACCCTGACACACTCCCTTCCTGATTTTAAACCATGCAATATCCCCTTGTTCTGTTTGAATGACAGCCTCGTGGTCTATGTACAGGTTGTTCATGAGCACAACTAAGTGTTGAAATTCCCATTCTTCCCAATGTTATCCATTATTTGCTATCATCTATAATCAAATGCTTTTGCATAGTCAATAAGACACAAGTAAACATCTCTGTGGTATTCTTTGCTTTGAGCCAAAATCCATCTGACATCAGCCACAATATTCCTCATTTCACGTCCTCTTCTGAATCCAGCTTGCATTTCTGGAAGTTCTCCTTCAATATACCGCTGTAACCATTTTTGAATTATCTTCAGCAAAATTTTCTTGTGTGTGATATTAATGATATTGTTTGATGATTTCCACATTCTGTGGGATCACCTTTCTTTGGAATGAGTACAAATATGAATCTCTTCCAGTCATTTGACCAGGTAGCTGTCTTCCAAATCTCTTGACATAACTGAATGAGTGCCTCCGGTGGAGCATCCATTTGTTGAAATATTTCAGTGGGTATTCTGTCAATTTCTGGAGCCTTGTTCTTCACCAGTTCCTTCAGTGCAACTTTGACTTTTTCCTTCAATACCATTGATTCTTGATCACATGCCACCTCCTGAAATGGATGAACATTGACCAATTCTTTTTGTTACAGTGACTCTGTGCATTCCTTCCATATTCTTTTGATGCTTCATGAATCATTTGATATTTTTCCCATAGAATCTTTCAATATTGCAAATCGAGGCTTGAATTTTCTTTCAGTTCTTTCTGCTTGAGAAATGGTGAGCATGTCCTTCCTTTTTGGTTATCTAACTCCAGGTATTTGCATGTTTCTTTATAATAATTGACTTTGTCTTCTTGAGCTGCTGTTTGAAATCTTCTGTTCAGCTTATTTATCTTGTCATTCTGTCATTTGCTTTAGCTACTCTCCATTCAAGAGAAAGTTTCAGAGTCTCTTCTGACATCTATTTTCGTCTTTTCAATAACCTTTTGCTTTCTTCATGGATGATGTTCTTGATGTCATACCACAATTCCTGTAGTTTTTGGTCATTGGTGTTCAGTGCATCAAATCTATTCTTTGTTATTGTTGTTGTTACATAACATCAAGTCATTTCTGATTCATAGTGACCCTATGCTTAGCAGAACAAAACCTTCCCAGTCCCGCGCCAGCTCCACAATCCTTGCTACATTTGAGCCCATCACAAGAGCCACTGGGTCAATCCATCTCATTGAGGGCCTTCCCCTCCTTTGTCGACCATCCACTTTAGCAAGCATGACATCTTTCTCCAGGGAATGGTCCCTTCTGACAATATGACCAAAGCAGGTGAGACAAAGTCTGGCCATTCTCACCTCCAAGGAGAATTCTGGCTGTACTTCCTCCAGGACAGATTTGTTAGGTCTTTTAGCAGTCCATAGTACTCTCAGCATTCTTTGCCAGCACCACAACTCAAAAGCATCAACTTTTCTCTGGTATTCCTTATTCATTGTCCAGCTCTCACATGCATATGAGGTGACTGAAAATACCATGACTTGTGTCAGGTGCATCTTTGTCCTCAAGGAGATATCTTTGCTCTCCAACACTTGAAAGAGAACCTTTGCAGCTGATTTGCCCAGTGCTATATGTTGTCTGGTATCCTGACTGCTGCTTCCATTAGCGTCGATTGTAGAACCAAGCAAAGTTGTCTTTCACATCTTCAATCTTTTCTCTATTTACTGTGATGCTGCTATATTATAGGTCCAGTTGTGAGGATTTTTGTTTTCTTTATATTGAGATGTAATCCATACTGCATACTGTATTCTTCAGTCTTCTTCAGTAAGTGCTTCTAGTCATCCTCACTTTCAGCAAGCAGAGTTGTGCTGTCAGTGTATCGCAAGTTGTTAATGATTCTTCCTCCAATCTTGATGCCACGTTCTTCTTCATATAGTCCAGCTTCTCAGATTATTTGTTCAGCATATAGATTAAATAAGTATGGTGAAAGGACACAACCCTGATGCACTCCCTTCTTGATTTTTAAACCATGCAGTGTCCCCTTGTTCTGTTCGAATGACAGCCTCCTGGTCTATGTACAGTTCCTCATGAGTACACTTAAGTGCTCCAGAATTCCCATTCTTCTCAATATTACCCATAATTTGTTATGATCCACACATTCAAATGCCTTTGCATAGTCAAAAAAACATAAATAAATATCTTTCTGTATTCTTTACTTTGAGCTAAGATCCATCTGACATCAGCAGTGATATCCCTTGTTCTGCATCCTCTTCTGAATCCAGCTTGCATTTCTGGAAGTCCTCTGTCAATATACTGCTGCAATCATTTTTGAACTATATTTTACTTACATGCAATATTAATGGTATTATCTGATAATTTCCACATTCTGTGGGGTCACCTTTCTTTGAAATGGGTACAAATATGAATCTCTACCAGTCAGTTGTCCAGGTAGCTGTCTTTTCTTTAGATGGTCACTAAATTGAGGAGGGATGTAATTAAGGTCATCTTTTGGCTCTCATGGACTTGTTTTAACAGCCTTCAGCTTCTTCAACTTGAACTTGTATATGAGCAATTGATGGTGTGTTCCACAATCAGCTCCTGACCTTGATTTAGCTGAAGATATTGAGCTTCACCATTGCCACTTGCCACAAATGTAGCCAATTTGATCCTGTGCAATCCATCTGGCGAAGTCCACATGTATAGCTGCCATTTGTGCTGTTGAAAAAAGGTATTAGCAATGAATATTTCATTAGTTTTCCAAAATTCTATCATCAATCTCCAGTATCATTTCTATCACCAAGGCCATATTTTCCAAATATTGGTGATTCTTCTTTGTTTCCAACTTTTGCATTCCAATCACCAGTAATAATCAACACACCTTGATTCATGTTTGATCAATTTCAGGCTGCTGAAGTTGGTAAAAATCTTCAGTTTCCTCATATTTGGCTTTGGTGGTTGCTGCATAAATTTGAATAATAGCAATATTAACTGGTCTTCCTTGGAGGCATATGGATATTATCCTGTCACTGTTAGCATTGTTCTTCAGGATAGATCTTGAAACATTCCTTGTGACAATGAATGCCACACCATTCCACTTCAATTTGTCATTTCCAGCATAGTAGATCATATGGTTGTCTGATTCAGAATGGTGAAAAACAGTCCATTTCAGCTCACCAATACCTAGGATATCAATCTTTATGCATTCCATTTCATTTTTGACAACTTCCAATTTTCCTAGATTCATACTTTGTACATTCCATGTTCTGATTATTATTAGATGTTTTCAGCTGTTTCTTCTCATTTTGAGTTGTGCCACAACAGCAAATGGAGGTCCTGAAAGCTTTACTCCAACCACATCATTAAGGTTGGCTCTACTCTGAGGAGGCAGCTCTTTCCCAGTTGTATTTTGAGCGACTTCTGACCTCAGGGGCTCATCTTCTGGCACTATATTGGACAATGTTTCAGGGCCCATCAGTTTGTCGTACTGTGGTGGCTTGCATGTTGCTGTGAGGCTGAAGAGTATGCCACCAGTATTTCAAATACCAGCAGGGTCACCCATGGTGGACAGGTTTCAGTGGAGCTTCCAGACTAAGACAGACTTAGAAGAAGGAAGGGGCCACCCACTTTTCAAATAATTGGCCACTGAAAACCTTATGAATAGCAGTAAAATATTGTCTAATATATTGCTGGAAAACTTTATGAAAAGCCCTGAAACTTTATGAATATGAAATCAATAGAGGGATATAATAATCTAAGAGTATATTAATGTTTACATCCAGAGAGTGAAACATTTTTAAATTTGTGTATTTTTTGCAATATGCCACAGCTGCCTTTAGATGGCATTAGATCCTTGAGCATGTGCTGTGGAGATTTTTGGATACTGGATTTGTGTGTAAGTTTTGATAGCTTGATAGATGTAAAATCTCACCCAAATGTCATTTAAAGCTTTGGAAACCAAATCTCACTGCTATTGAGTGGATTCTAACTAATAGTGACTCTGTAAGACGGAGTAGAAATACTCCATTGGGTTTCCAAGATTGTAATCTTTACAGACGAAGACTGCCACCTCTTTCTGCCACAGAGCAACAAGTGCATTTGGACTGCCAACCTTTCAGTTAGCGGGTGAACACTTTAACCACTATACCACCAGGATTCCTTAGAAGCCTAGAATGAAGGATCAATAAATATAGAAGCTGCATATCCTGAGATCTCCTTCAGTATGCAGGCTGTATACTAATTCTGTCCTGCTTTTTTCCTACAGCAAACATTCTCTGATTCTTTGCCTTGATTAGATCATCTTAGAACAAAAATCTTAAAAATGCTTTGAAATTTATTGTGAGGTCTCAGGTAAAATAGAGACTATCCTCTCTCCCGTAAATGGTACAAGTCTGGATTGAAAGGGGGCAGTGTTTCATGTATGTATGGAATGCCGTACACACATTTTTCTGAACCAACACTTCAGGTGTCAGAATGGAACCTTAAACCAAACATCTCGTAATGAAGGATGTGGAGACACTGCAATCTCCGTGATTCTGATATGTTGATTTTGTTGTAAACTACTGACATTTATATTCCCACAGTTTGTTACTGCAGTCATGAGTTTATGCTGCTAAAAGATACATTTTATTTATTCTCAAGCTACTTTGTCTCCTTTAAAAGATGCTTTGAGTTGGAATCAACTTGATGGCAATGGGGTTTTACTTTTTACTTTAAGGAAAATGGACCTTGATTCTAGCACACTTTATTTTGTTGACTGAAGTTTGAGAGGTCAAGAGATTTACCCAAGTCTCAGGATTGGTGACTTTGTGGCTAGTCTACCATACGCTGGCTTGAGATCACCTGACTCCAAGTTTTTGTTCTGTCTAGTCTTTGACACAAATCAAACCAAAGTACTGTTGAGAGCTGGGAGGAACCTCTGCAATTCACTTGATTGCGTGTGCATAGAGGTTCTTGTAAGGCAAAAACGAGGAACAACACTAGTAGATTTTTCATAGGCAAGTGGCTTGAACCATCTTGACCTTTTGAACCATTAGATTTTTCTTTAGTAAAAGATCAGTGAAAACATGGTGCCTATTTGTAAAGATTAATGGCATACATCATATATGTGACAGGACCTTGAACTCTTCTAAGGAAAACATGTTTCCATCATGGAATGGAAAGTTAACACATTTTGAAAATCTGTTATTTGCCAAATGCCATACATTTGTTATTTCAATCAATATTCACAGTAACTCACAATAACTTCACAATAAGCATTCTTATCTTTATTTTATAGGTACAGAACTGGAAGTTTAGAGAGAGAAAAAATTTGCTCAATTTCACACAGCTAGTAAACGATTGGAACAAGATCATGGTCAATTCTCACTGAATATGTGGTAGAAATAGCAACAATTTATGGAAATTTCAGACATACTTAGTTGCTTACTCCAAATTGATATCTTTTGAATTTTTGTAAGTTCTCACATATTTGTCTCCTTAATAGTTTCAGATTATAATAAATAAATTTTACATGTATTTCACAATGTTTCTTTTCTTTAATTCTATCTTAATCATAATTAACATCACTTTATACTTTTCCAGTGAATTTTTAATGTGTCTATCTCAAGGCACCAGAAATATTCACTGTCCTGAAAACAGAGAATAGCGTTTCAATATGGAAAGTATCAGATTCAACTAAACAGTAGTTTATTAATTAAATGGTCTTACCTTCTATGGTATATACACTTGTATACAGAACAAATACTATTTATGTTAAGCAACAACATGATAAATGGGGAAAAGATTGAAGTTGTCAAAGATTTCATTTTACTTGGAACCACAATCAACATGCATAAACGCAGCAGTCAAGAAATCAGACATTGTATTGCACAGGGCAAACCTGATGCAAAAGATCTCTTTATAGTGTTGAAGAGCAAAGATGTCATTTTGAAGACTAAGATGTGCCTAGCCCAAACCATGTCTCATATGCATGTGAAAACTGGACAATGAATAAGGAAGACCACAGAAGAATTGATGCTTTTGAATTATGGTATCGGGAAGAATATTGAATGTAACATGGATTGCAAGAAGAATGAACAAACCAGTCTTGGAGGAAGTACAGCCAGAATGCTCCTTAGAAGCTAAAGTAGCCAGACTTAGTCATGCTGTCAGAAGGGACCACTTCCTGGAGAAGAGTATCAAGCTTGGCAAACTGGAGAGTCAAAGAAAAAGGGGAAGACTCTCAATAAGATGAATTGACACAGTGGCTGCAACAATGGGCTCAAGCATAGCAAGGATTGTGAGGATGGTGCAGGACCAGGCAGTGTTTGTTCTGTTGTAGGGTCTCTATGAATAGGAATTGACTCTACAGCACCTAACAACAAAAACAACAACAAGGACTGGTATGTTATCACTTCTTATTTGTACACATATGAACTGAAAACTTTGATGAAAAGGCCAATGTAACCCTAAAATCCTCCAGTGTCTTGTGGATACATATGCATTTGTCTTTGCTTTCTGAGGTCAGGAACTCTGGTGGTGTAGTTCTGAGGTCTGTTCCTATTTTATTTTAGAAGTTAATAAATTAATTGCTACTCAATATATTTACAATTTCCTTGTGTCCTTTGGTAATCACTTTCACCTGTCCCTTCCATCCAGACTTTCACTGATCTGATTTTGTCATTGTAAATTAGCTTACAGTTTCCAGAGTGTTATATAAATGAACTATTTAGTATGTACATTTTTAAATACACTTTTTCTTTTTTTTCATTCTACATAATTATCTTGAGATTCATCCATGTTTTTCATGCATCAATACATCATTCATTTTTATTGCTAAGTAATATCCCATTTTATGCATATATTAGTTATTTTACCAATCACCTGCTGGACATTTGGTTTGCTTCTAGTTTTTGGTTACTAAAAAAAACAAGAAAAAGCTATTATGAACATCCATGTATAAGTTGTTGTATGGACATATGCTTTAAAAATTTTTTTTTTTTGGGGGGGGAGGGGAACACATGCTTTTAATTCTGCAGGGTAAATACCCAAGAATGGAATGGCTGGATCATATGGTAGGTGTATGCTTAATTTTTAAAGAAATTATCAAACTATTTTCCAAATTGGCTGTACCATTTTACCTGGTAGAAAGAGCAACAATTTATTTAAGTTTCAAATATTGCCTTAGTTCTGCTATAACAGAAATACCACAAGTGGATGGCTTTAACAAACAGGGATTTATTCTCTTATAGTTCAGGAGGCTGAAAGTCTAGTCCAGAGTTCCAACCTAGGGGTTGAATAAAGGTCCACTTTACTTTCATACTTTGGTGATGTTGTCAGAAGGTACAAGTCCCTGATGAAGGATTTCATGCAAGGTAAAGTAGAAGTTCAGTGAAAAAGGGGAAGGCCCTCAGTGAAATGGATTGACACAGCCGGTAACTGAAAGTTTTGGAGGTTCGAGTCTGGACAGAAAGGTCTGGTGGTGGTCTACTTCTGAAAAATCAGCCATTGAAAACCCCATGGAGCACAATTCCACACACACACACACATAGAGTTCTGATTCAAAAGGCAATTGGAGATATTCACAGAAAGAGATCTGGAGGGATTTTCCTCAAACCAATAAAGTGGATATCCCTAGGTAGCAGAATTGAAGAGAAATTTAGATTTCAGTGTTATGCAAGAATTTATGAAATGTTTGAATGATTTTTCATAATGAGCAAGTATTACTTTCATTATTAGAAAATTAAGGTTTGTTTCTGTAGAACCTACACTCAAGAAAATCTTACAGATTTGATGATTTGATGAAGAGGATTCAGAGAATTATTTTGGAATAATGGGAATTGCACTTCCTTTACCACATCTAACACAGCATTATTGGGAGATTTCCTAAGGAACAAGACTTCTGGTGGGAGGAGAGGTGGAGCTAGAGCTGGGTTTTGACTGCTTTCTGTTTTGCTGTGAAAACATTTGGGTTTGGGTAGAAGTTGAGCCAAGTCTGGAGAGACTGAGGTGATTTCTGGAAAGAATTGAGAGAATGGGAAGAAGGCTGCCATTAGGGAGGAACCTTGGGAAAACATAGAGATGTCAAAAGTGGGAGTTTTAGGAAAGATTGTTATATGAAAGGGTGATATATCCCTCTTCTTCATGTGCCCAGGAAAACATCACTTAAATCAATATTATAATTCGTTAATGCTTTTTGGAGTTGAATTTGTGTTTTCTGGGAATCACGGGTTGGTGTGCGGAGAGTGCAGAGGAGATGCAAGAAGGCCTTATGGCATTCAGGTGACATAAAACTATGAGCTTGAGAAGAGGAAGTGGTGAAGGAACAGAAAAATATTGAGCAGGTGAAAAATCTGTTCTTAAGTAATTTTTTTTCCCCTACACTGTTAAAAAAAAACCCATTTGACCAGGGAAAGTGAAAGAAACTAAACAAATTCAAAAGTTAATTTAAAAAATAATAACAAAGAGACTATTTACAGAGATGTGGTCAAGGTTAAGGAGTCTCTGGGTTGTGCAAACCCTTTACAAGCTTGGCTGCTAACTGAAAGGTTTGAGTTATCACAGGCACCTTGTAAGAAAGGTGTGGCAATCTAACGGAGCACAGTTCTACTCTGGCACACATGGGGTGGATGGGGTCACCATGAGTAGGAATTGACTGCGTGGGAACTGGTTTTGTTTATTTGTTTTGGTCAAGGTTAAGGGAAATAAATGTTCGTAGCATAGCAGGAAACCATTACATCTAAGCCTAAGGGGACAATGGGAGGGATCAGCTACTGGTCATTGACCAGGGTAGCCTCTGAAGGAGAGAGGCAGCCTGATAGGAATGTGGCTTTGGTGGAATTGCCCAACAGCTGTCATACTGTTGTCCTGCAGGAAGTGAGCCAGGCCTCTGCTCTTGCCTTGTGATGTCTGCAGTCCAACTGGAAGCCAGAATGCAGGGAAGCCTGGTGAGGTATTCCACACAGGTCAGTCTCCAGAGGCTCAAAGCAGAGCTGGGAAGTATAGTAAATCTGGTCTGGAAGTGCAGCAAATGGAAACTGTCATCCAAACACAGACTTTAAACAAAATTCTACTCTTTCTAACTTGGTACCTTCAACTACTCACTTCTCAGCTGCTGTTTTTGTTGTGAGTTGCTGTTAAGTTGATTCCAACCCATGGTAACCCCGTGTGTGCAAAGCAGAGCTGCATAAAATCAGAAAAGACAGTTTCTTCCTAGAGACAGGTTGTTCCTAATATCTTTTGGATTACAGGCCCCAGAAAGTGCATGTAAAAACCTGCACAGATTTACATATAATATTTTCCTCCTCAGAGGCAGAGTCTTTTATTAAACAAAAAATTGGATCTTTCTCATTATATTCTTTAAAAATATAGTGGACAATAGTTGAAAATTAAAAAAAAAAAATCTACATTGTATATTTAAAATAAGGAATTCAAAAGGAAATTTCTGCTCAAAAGGAAATCCCCATTTTTTTTTTTTTTAACTTCAAAAAGAACTTTCATTTTTGGAGTGGTCACTGGCTTGGTAATACTTGTCACCTTTGACATTCCACAAATGTCAATTCTGATGACAGTAAGTTATGAAATCCCTAACCTACAAGGGTAGG
Source organism: Orycteropus afer afer (assembly GCF_000298275.1). Classification (NCBI taxonomy): domain Eukaryota; kingdom Metazoa; phylum Chordata; class Mammalia; order Tubulidentata; family Orycteropodidae; genus Orycteropus; species Orycteropus afer. Next base: position 6,124,283 of record NW_006921707.1, read on the forward strand.
TAATGGCAAATGTGATGAAAATTTCCATTGCTTGGTTTTTCAGGTGAGGCTTGTATAAAAATATATATGTATCAGAGTTCTTAAGCACTGTTTGAATTATATTCTGTTTGTACCATTTCTTTGCCATCCACTCATTGAGGTCATCTTCATTAAGGTCTGCTAACTTGATGCTACCCTACAATTTGAGCAGAAGTAACCTGAAAAGAGTTCTGCAGAATTTCCAGAATTTATAGGTTTCTTTCTGCAGAGAAATTGCTGGCAGAAGAATTTCCCCTGGATCTGGAAAGTTTCTATAGCTATCTACTTCCAATCATTACTTCCAGTGAAGTAGCTTCCTCCAAAGAGTAGGTAGTTTTCCACCAACTCCCATAATGGTGAATATAGGATCTTGAGTTAGGAGTATGGCTGGTTAGACTGGCTGGTTGAAAAGCTTGGCTTACTAATGATGAGAATTGAAGTAAGTTACTTACCTCTATATGCTTTGAGTTTTCTCATCAGTGGATAATATTAGCACTGATGTGCTAAGATTGTTGGGAGAATTAACTTTATTAAGATAAAGGCTTTTCAGAGCACCAGCTATACAGTAGGCATTCAGTAAATCTTAACTATTATTATGAGTGTTCAAATGGCCACATGTATCTGCAAGGCTGTTAATGAACTCTTCCCTGCCATTCATTCATTCATGTATTTCTGAATATTTGTTGAGCAGCTACTCAATATTGTGCTATATGCTAGGGATAGATACAAGGGTCAGCTAAAATAAACTTAGTCCCTGGCCTCCTTTAGCTCACAGTTTACTGAGGATGACAGATGTTAATTAAATAATCTCAAATACAAATGTAAATTGTGGCAAGTGCAATGGAGGAAAGGTACATGGTTCTATGTAAATGAATAATGCAGGGATATGACCCTAAAGCATGTCCCTGAGTGGTACAAAAGCTTAATGTTGCTCAACAGCTAATCAAAAGGTGGATGTTTGAGTCCACTCAGAGACACGTGGGAAAAAAGGCTGGTAATCTAATTTTTCATTTTATTTTTTTAAGTTAGCCATTGAAAACCCTATAGAGCACAGTTCTACTCTGACATACATGGGAATACAATGCATGGAGATACACTTGATGGTAAATGGAGAGAGACAGAGCAATGACTGTGGTGTAATAAATTACTTAGTGTGGCTTTTCTACCCATAAGTCTTTGTAAACTCCAAGATGGAATTTGTCACGAGCAACTGAGGAGTTCATGATTGCTAAAGTTATCCACCTGGGGTATTTCTGTTGAACAGTGGCACAAAGCAATGTTCTGGGAAGTTTGCTCTCTCTCAGATGCTTAGAATTCTGATGTTATGATTGGTTAGTTTGGTCACTCTGCCAGGCTCAAAAGGAGGCCTCTTAGAGACAGAAGAGGTCTCTCTGACTGCTGGCTGAGAAAGACATGCTGCTGAGAGAAATGTGCTCCTGAGAGACATGTGATGCTGAGAAAGAGACACCGAGAGACATGCTTTGCTGAGAGAGACACCCAGAGACACACATTGCTGGAAGAGTGGCTGAAAGAGACTGTTGGCTGAGAGATGGCGGGCTGAGAGAGACTGAGGGTTTTTCCTGAACTTGAATTGTAGCTTGGTGCTTCCCTTATAAACCCCATAATCTGTGAGTTCTGTGTGGCCACTGCAGTGAATTATCAAACCCAGCAGAAAGGTGGTGAGTGCTGCAGGAGGAATGGTTGGTGTCAGGGTTGGTGAAAGGGCTGGAGAGAGGCAGCATGTCTGGCCTCGCAGGAACACTGATGATGATTCTGTCTTCCTCTTGTGGGGTTAGACTGAGGTCAGAAGATGCGGCCTCACTGCCCCTTTAGCAATGACCTCAAGGAAATGTTGCTTAATCTGGCATCTTAAGTCTGAGAAGTAGTTATATAGGTGTTTTCTGCCTCAAGGTTAATTAAATGGTACTAGACTTTAGCCTAGGAGTTCTGGTAGCATAGTGCCTAAGGCACTTGACTGCTAACCAGAAGATTGGTGGTTCAAACCCACCACCACTCCTCAGAGGAAGGTTGGGCAATCCACTTCCGTAGTGATACTACCTTGGAAACCCAAGGAGGGATTGGTATGAGTCAGGGCCAACTCAATGGCACATAACAACAACAACAACAACAACAGACTTTAGCCATAAAAATGGTTAAGCACTCAACTGCTAGCCAAAAGATTGGCAGTTTGAACCCATCCTGGGAAGACAGACTTGACAATCTGCTTCTGAAATCAGTTGATGACCTCAAAAATTCTGTGGAGTAGTTCTACTCTGCTTGCACAGCATTGCCATGAATCAGAATTGACCTGACAGCAACTAACAACAGACTCATTTACCATACATTTTACTGTATGGTAAAATGTAGACTGTTAGTGGATTTCTGTATGTTGTTGTTGTTGTTATGTGCCGTTGAGTTAGACCTGATTCATAGCAACCCCTCCTTGGGTTTCTGAGGCAGTATCATGATGGAAGTAGATTGCCCAACCTTCCTTCTGAGAAGTGGCTGGTGGGTTTGAACCTCCAGCTTTCTGGTTAGCAGTCAAATGCCTTAGGCACTATGCTACCAGAGCTGTATAGTAGATGAGAAATTCATATTCTGCTTTTCAAATAAATCTTCTTGAAATTCAAGGCCTTAATACTGATGAAGTTGTTGACTTTTGTGATGGTAAACAAAATTTCATTAGGGATTCATCTTTGACAAATACAAAATAATCTAGAATAAGAATGAATTTCAGTGAGATATGGTTTCTTCCTTCACCAAGACAGAAAACATACCATGCACAACACCAACATTTCTTTGAGCTGAAGTTTTGCTTGGCAAATAAAATTATTACAATTTCAAAACCACAGGAGCCCTTTGAACTTTCCAATAGGGTTCCCAAAATAGGAATCTTCCTTTGATGCTGTCCTTGTGCAAATAACAGATGGGAACCAGGAGTTGGCTCTGCTAACAAATGTCAGTACTTTCATCTTAACACATGATGAAGGGAAATGGCAATTTCTCCATGATCTGATTAATAAAGGAATGTTGTTGTTGTTAGGTGCTGTCAAGTTGATTCTGACTCATAGCAACCCTATGCACAATACAATGAAATACTGCCTTGTCCTACACCATCCTCACAAACCTTGCTGTGATTGAGCTCATCATTGCAGCTATGGTGTGAATTCATCTTGTTGAAGATCTTCCCCCTTTTCCTCTGATCTTCCCCTTTACCAAGCATGATATCCTTTTCCAGGGACTGGTCCCTTCTGACCACATGACCAAAGTAGGTGAGATGAAGTCTGGCCATTCTTGCTTTAAGGATCATTCCACCCCTCATCTGTCAGTTTGTCATGCTGTGGTGGCTTGCATGTTGCTGTGAGGCTGGATGCTATGTCACTGGTATTTTGAATACCAGCAGGGTCATCCATGGTGGATATGTTTCAGTGAAGCTTCCAGACTAACACAGACTAGGAAGAAGGATGGGGCCATCCACTTCTGAAAGAATTGGCTACTGAAAATATTGGAATAGATTTTAGTAATTCTGGAATGGATGAGAACATTTGACAGAAACATTTTAGTTTTTCATTTTTTTTCCCCAAAGCACAAACCAAGTCTTAACTATTTTCAGGGCTTATTGTTTCACCAAAGTCTGACAATGCAGAAAGCAATTTTGAGGATGACTCAAGACAACATTCTTTGTGTTCAGGTAAATTCAATTACGGTAGCTTCATTTTTTCCAGTTCATCCTTTTTCTCAGGCAAAACAAGCACACCATGTCATATATTTTCAGCATATAAGGGACTAGAGTCGGATCCCACTCGATGGCACATAACAACAACAACAACATAAGGGACTACTTCAAGGAAAGAATTCTTCAAGGTAAGAAATACTTAGTATAGCTCTTCTAGCCATGGTCTTTGTGACTTCCACCAGATGACTGGGTGGAACTATGTAAATGTGATGTGCTTGTGGCCCACCAAGGGATTGAACAGCTTGTTAATGATGTAAACAAGGTACATGGCACCCTTGTGTGGATGGGACTGTGCAAATAAGGTGTGCAGAACCCTAATGTGCAGGGATGGCCATTGGCCATACCATCCTGAACATGCCCAATCTCTTCTGATCTCGGAAGCTAACCAGGGTTGGGCCTGGTTAGTAGTTGGATGGGAGACTGCCTGGGAATACGGAGTGCTGTAGGCTTACAGGACAGAACAAGAGACTGGCATGAGAGACAGCAGGAGCAGAGCCAAGAGAGCTGACATGAGACAGCGACAGCCTTATCAGCCCGTGGAGGAGAAAGCTTGATGCCTTTGGTTAGGCGGCTTCCTGGTGGAGTGGGTTGCCTTCAGGCATTAATTGGCAGAAGAGACCAGCTTGAAATGGAATAGCAGGTTGGCCGGACCAAGGAGCAAGAAAGCTAAATGTCCCTTTGGGCAAGAAGATTCCTGGTGGAGTGGGTTGCCCCTGGGCATTAATTGGCAGAAACAGAGAGACCAAAGAAATAGAAGCAGAGCTGCCTCAGCCCGTAAGGGTAGGACCATGGCCTTTGGGGGGTAGAATGACCACAGACCTCTAGGTTTCAGAGCCAGACCTTCACCAACTTCGTTCTGGAGTGTGAGGCTGCTTGTTCACGTGAGCCAGTGAGATGGAGCCATAGCCACTGGCCAAGAGTGAGGTGGCGGTGCTGCCATGCCCAAGAGGGAGAGGAACAGGGAGCCCACCAGGTCAAGGGGGTGAGGTCACCACTTAGAGGAACTAGGAGACTGGAGCCACCCAGTGAGAGAGATCTGTACAGATGCCAAGTTGACAAGGGGTGGAATTATAGTAGTTATGTTTATGTGTCAACTTGGCTGGGCCTGGTTGAGTGGCTGGGCAGCTGGTGGTAGTTATTCCCCAGGATGAGACTGGCAACCAGTTTCATGGTGGGATCTACCACAAGCAGCTGAGTAGCTGCCTTTGGGATGTGGTCTGCTTCCTGTATATAAGGAAAAGCCTTGGGAATGGTCTCTAGCTTATGGCATACTTGGACCCTTCATGTAGCCATGTCATTGCTCAGCAGCCTGCTATACTCTGCCGACCTTGGGACTTACAATGGAATTAAGTTAATGGCCTGCCATGTGGTTTGGTAACATTAGTAACATGCCTTTTTACTTGTCAACCTTGGGGCTTCTCAGCCTCAGCAGCCAGCAGCTGTCTGAGTGAATAAATGTCTCTAGATCCAGTGGGCCTGGAGCAGGAGGCAGAGCTGGACCTCAAGATTGAGGGGCTTTCACCCAGCCCCTAGAGGCTGGCATTTTGAACTTGGACTTAAAGTCTCCAAGTTGTAAGAATAAACTCCTGTTTGTCAAGGCCATCTGATTTGTGGTATATTTCTGTCAGAGCAGCACTGGGTAACTAGTACAGCCATCTTGCTAGGCTTAAAATGAGCCATCCCAGAGGTGGAAAGGGAAATCTCAGTACCATCAAGACAGAAGAAGAACAGGGAATGGAGCATATCCTTGGACCAGAGATGCCTGCATTGAACCTCCTCAACCCAGGGGAACAGCAGACAGATGGCAGAGAGATGAGAGAGGCTTGGCAGGAAGATGGTGGCAGCAGAGGCAGCAGAACCAAGAGACTGGCATGAAATGGAATAGTGTGCTTTACCATCCATAAAACAATAAAACTGTGTACCTTTGGGTAGGCAGCTTGCTAGTGGAGTGAGGTGCCTCTTTGGTTGACTATCAGCAAAGCCAACAGAACTTTGTAACAGTGGCCCAAGCAGGGCAGATGCTGAGGCTGGAGAGAAGTGTGCCTGTGGCAGAGTTGAAAACAAGCTGTCCTGCTTGAAGAACTGTATCCAGGATGTTTCTGATCCTGAATTGTTACCTGTTACTTCCCTAATAAATCCAATAATTGTGAGTATTGTCCGTGAGTTCTATGTGGCCATTGCAATGAATTATCAAACCCAGGAGAGAAGCAGAGAGTGTCATGGGAAGGATGGTTGGTGTCAGAACTGGTTAAAAAAGTTGGTGAGTGGTGGCATGTCTGACCTCTGCCTTATAGGAATCAGCCTTGGGTTGTTGATGTTCCGGATACTCCTTCCTCTTCAGGAAGTTAGAGGAGGTTGAGGATTCTGCCCCAACACCATTTTTGCAATTGGCATCAGAAGTGGATTCTTTGAGACTGCTCCAGACTTATGGACGCATGAGACTTTGTAAGAGAAAGAAGGAAGAGGTATGGGAAAGGAAGTTTTGATTCGTAGATGGTTACTTGGTTGTTGTTACCTATAATGGGTGAAAGGAACATAAGGGATGTTATGCTGCAGCTGAAGGGGTGAAAAGCCTGGGGCAATAGGCAGGCTAATTAGAGGACATGATTGATAGAAGGCCAGGGCCTATGCCAGGGTCTACTGGTTCCACCCAGCCAGAGGCACAAGGCCACCTGCATATGAGCAGGAAGATAGTCAAGGTGTGGAGAAGAGAAGATGAAATTGGAATGTTTTAAAAAGGGTTATGTGTTTTGGGTTATGTGCTTATCTGAACGTACTATGAATATTGAATGTTTCTTCTAAATGTATGGTAAAATGAATAATGAGTATTGTAGATTACAAAGAGCATGTAACTCCACAGCCTTCAACCAGTACTTGATTGGATATGCTAAAAGGGAAACTAGAGTTTGCCTGGAAAAAACATAGGTTGTTAGTTTGAATGCAATAGCTCTGTATATAGTACTGGGGGGCTTAGATTGAAAACTGAAGCCCCATCAGAAACCTTCAGAGTCAGGAAATTGGCATTTGAGAAGATATGCAGACCCACCCAGAACTGTTGAGAGAACAGGAGATGTGCATTTGAAAGAAGCTCCTTCAGAAAAAAGAATGACTATTTTGCTTTTTGAATTTGAAAGAAGCAGTTTGTCTTGGGTGGATTGAGGTGGGAAAAAGTCAGATGCTCATAAGAGGAAACCTTTCCAGGCAGGAAAGTTTGTGAGTAGACAACCTGGTATGCTTGCTCATGGTGACCAGCTGGGTCCATTTGATAAGTGGAAGTGTGCAAAGTGCATCAAAGAACAGACAGACTAAGTTTGGACATGTTCCATTGTCATCCATTGACTTAACCCACGAAAACTCACTGCCATGGGATTGGATCTGACTCATAGCGACCCCTCCTTGTGTTTCTGAGGCAGTTTCACTACGGAAGTAGGATTGCCCAACCTTCCTTCCAAGGAGTGGCTGGGGAGTTTGAACCACCAGCCTTCTAGTTAGCAGTCACATGCCTTAGGCACTACACTACCAGAGCTCCTTAACCCACAAAGGCTAGGGATTAGAGAGGATGGGCTATTGGTCTGAATCAATACAGGGAATTGTATGGATTCTTGAACTTATAGGCTTTGCTCCAGGCCATGGGGGTTAGGGATGAGAAAGGACTGGCTGGTTTGAAGTGCAGGGAGGTATGTGTGAACTCCCAAGCTTACAGATAGTACCCATTTCTTGGATGGCTAGGGCTTAGCTGACCAGAGCCCGGTTGAGTGAAGAGAAAGGTGTTTGACACAGTGAGCTGGTGTAAATTGCTGCAGTATGATGGCTTGCTCTGGACTGGACTTTGTTTATGGATGCAGATGCTCAAAGTTTTAACTAGAACAGAAGATTCATCAGAGAAAGGAATTTGCTTGTCTCCTTAGAGTGCCGGTTTCATAGGAATGGGAAATTTAGAAATTGGTTATCTAAAATAGGGGGAGACAAAGGCATGAAGTGACTGGCTTACAAGTTTGATGAGAGTGCTTATACTTAAAATGATTGCTAAGGGGAAGTTAATCTTTCAAGTATGAAAGGGCTGATGGCTAGAAGAGCCAAAGAGGGGCCTCTGGTGCAATGAATTACTTAGTATGGCTCTTCTAGCCATGGTCTTTTGGACTCCCATCAGATGACTGGGTGAAAATAATCTTGAGCATGACTCTATGTGTTGGGGTAAATCTAATTTTGGTAAGGTTTCAATGTTTTCCAGGTTAGTCTTTTTCTTTTTTTTTTTTT
>NW_006921707.1:6140418-6142115 GCF_000298275.1 Orycteropus afer afer
ACAACTGCCAACTTGACAAGAGGTGGACTGTGATAGTTGGAGCTGTGTGTCAACTTGGCTGGACCACAATTCTGTGTGGTTTAAGCAGTTGTGATGTGATTATTCCCATGATGGGATCAGATGAATATATTTTGAGCAGAAAAATCCATTGAAAGGGAGTTTCCCTAGGGGTGTGGCCTGCTTCCAGTATATTTATGGACATCCTAGGTAAAGAGACACTCTTCTGTGGATCGGGATTCTGTTGTGCTGCCTCTACAACTGCCCATGAATGAACAATCCACCATTCGGCCTGGAGATCTTGGATTTGTCATTCATTGGAGTCAACAGCCAGTATATTGCCTGCCAGCCTTGAGCTCCTCAGTCCCTGCAGCTGTGTGAGTCAGGAAAAGCCTCTGGCTTGACGTTTGATCCAAGAACTTTGGACTTGTCAGCTTCTATAAGTTTGTGAGCCATTTTCCTAAGATAAATTTCTCTTTCTTTCTCTATATAAGCTTTACTGGTTTTGTTTCTCTGGCGAATGCAGTCTAACACACTTGATATTATCTTTTTTTATTTCAGTTGGTTCTGTTGTGATGTCATGCAATTCGTTTCTTATTCGTGTTATTTGTATTGTCTCCCCTTTTTCCTTTGTTAAATTTTCCAGTGGTTTGTCTATTTTATTAATCTTTTTTAAAAACCAGCTTCTTGTCTTGTTGATATTTCCTATTGTCTTTCCATTTTCTGTATCATTGATTGCTGCTCAAATCTTTATTTTTTCCTTTCTTCTAGTGACTGTAGGCTTTTCTTGCTGTTCTTTTTCTAATTGTTGGAGATGTTGGTTAAAGGTGTTGGTTTTGGCTTTTTCTTCTTTTTTGATGTGTGCATTTATTTTTGTAATTGGCCTCTTGTCACTGCTTTTGCTGTGTCCCAAAGATTTTGGTATGTTGTGTTTTCATTCTCATTTGATTCAAGGAAATTTTGAATTTCATTTTTTATTTCTTCTATTACCTCGTTGTTCTGAAGGAGAATGTTGTTCAGTTTCTGTGTGTTTGCTCTTTTTCCATTGATCTTCCTAGTGTTGATTTCTAATTTGATAGCATTGTGATCTAAGAGGATGCTTTGAAGTATTTCAATGTTTTTATATTTATTAAGGGTTGATTTATGGTCTAACATATGGTCTATCATGAAAATGTTCCATGTGTACTGTAAAAGAATGTATATTGTACTGTTATTGGGTGAAGTGCACTGTAGATGTCCAGAAGGTCAATTTGGTAAATCATATTGTTTAGCTCTTCTCTGTCTTTGTTGAGAGTTTCTTTCCAGCTGTTGTATCTTTCATTGAAAGCTGTGTATTAAAGTCTCTTACTATGACTGTGGAGTCATCTATTTGCCCTTTCAACTCTGTTAAAGTCTGAGTTGTGTATTTTGGTGCTCTTTCCTTGGGTCCATAGATATTTACTTTGGTTATAGGTTCTTGTTCAATTGATCCTTTAATCATTATATAATGCCTTTCCTTGTCTCTTATGGTGGTTTATGTCTTAAAGTAAATTTTATCAGAAATTAATATTGCCAGTCCTGCTCTTTTTTGGTTGCCATTTGCTTGATATTTTTTTTCCAACCTTTGATTTTTAGGCTATTTTTGTCTTTGTCTCTAATATGTGTCTCTTGTAGATAGCACATATTGATGGGTTATATTTTCTTTTCTTTTTTTTTTTTTT
>NW_006921707.1:6143745-6151481 GCF_000298275.1 Orycteropus afer afer
GTCCCAATCTCTCCACAACCTCGCCAGCATTTGTTATTTTCTGTCTTGTTGAACTTTGCTACTAGTGCTGGAGCAAGATGGTACCTCATGGTTGTTTTGATTTGGGTTATGTTTTCTTATCCATTCTGCAACTCTCTATCTCTTGAGTGGTGCATTTAATCCATTGACATTCAGTGTCATTATCAACAAGTATGAATTGGTTACTGTCAGTGTGTTTTTTCGTGGTGTTCTTGGTTTCTTTGTTCCATATAATTGTCTGTGCTGAGCTTATTTTGTTTATGAATTGTGTTATCATTTCCTTCTTTGCTGTCATTTTAGTATTTGCTACATATTTGTGCTGTCCTCTTTTTTATTGTGATGTGAATGTTTATCATTTTTCTTTGAGGCTACCCTGTGATTTACAATTTTCTCCTTGAGTTTAGAACAGTCCATTCTATCTTGCAACTCTCTTGACTTCCTCACCATTCAGAAGTTCTGCAACTACACTATATTTTCCCTCTTTTGGGTTTGTAGTTGTCGTCATTTTCCAATTGATGTCTCTGGTTCCCTGTTTATAATCTTGTAAGCTTATTTTATTTTGGATAGTTCCGTAACTGGGGTGGTTTCTAGGTTATGTCATTATATGCATGAATGGTTGGATGTTGTTTGGTATTATTGGTTCTCTGTTGAAAGGACTCTCTTTAGTATCTCTTGCAAGAATGGTCTGGTTTTAATAAATTCCTTCAATTTCTGCTTATCTGGAAATCTCCTAATTTCACTATCACATCTGAGGGACAATTTTGCTGGGTATATAATTCTTGATAGGAAATTTTTTTTCTTTCAGTGTTTTATATATACTATCCCATTTTCTTCTCACCTGCACTGTTTCTGGTGAGAAATCAGAGCTTGGTCTTATTGGTTGCCCTGTGTAGGTAACTTTTCATTTTTCCTGTGCTACTTTCAGGATTCTACTTTGTCTTTGTTTTTCATTATCATTGATTATGATATGTCTTAGTGATTTTCCTTTGGGGTCTGTCCTGTTTGGGGTTCATTGGACTTCCTGATTGAATATATTCTCATCTTTCATCATTTCAGAGAAGTTGTCTTCCAACAAATTTTGAACAATTTTCTGAGTGGTTTTATTTTTCTCTCCCTGTTCTGGAATTTTGATTACACGTAGGTTATTCTGTTTGATGGTATGTCACATGAATCTTAGGCTTTCTTCATTTTATTTTGATCTTTTTTTTTCTGATTGATCACTTTCCAAATAAGTATTCAGGTATTTGTCTTCAATCTCATTAATTCTATCCTCCATTGATTCGATTCAACTCCTTTGCCCTTTCAGTGTGTTACCTATTTCTGAAAATTTAGTATTAATCTTCTGCATTTCTATCTGTAGATTTGTATCATTTCTAATTCTTCATTTATTTTGTCATTTTGTTCTTGTATTTTTTTCTGAAATTATTCTAGGGTTTTGTGTCTGTTTTCCTAAACTCTGTCAGAATTTTCCTTGATCTGTCTCTCAATCTGTTGAAGGTACCTAAATATAATTCCTTACTAGGGAGTTACAGTGCTGCTTCTTCATCAGAGGTATGTTCTGGGTCTGTATCCTGCTCCCTTGTTTCTACTGCATTATCTTGCTTATTTGTGTGGATTGTGGTGCTCTATTGTCCAGAGACATTGTGACTTTGTTGTATGTATATTTAATTGGTGATTGTATATTGGAATGATTTACCCAACATTTTAATTTAATTAATTTATTTTTTATGATGTAACTAAGTCAGCAGGGTACTGTGTTGCTCAATTTTCTAGTTGTCAGCACTCATGGACTCACCACCTGTCTCCTGGTGGGTGTAATAGAGAATGAGAGTGGCCACGCAGGTCTCTGTTAACTGTTTGTGAAGAGCAGTTAAGGGTGATTCAGGCTATTATTGGTGGTTGTGTATTGTTGACCAGTTGGTGTAGAAAGAAGTGGTAGCTCTCACCCAGTAAGTGGAGCTATAGGAATTGCAGGTGTGGTTGGGTTGTATGGACATAGTTGCTGTCTCCCACTCAGTTAGACAAAAACAATAATAGAAAAACCACCAAAAAAGCAAAAGCAAGAGGGCAAAAAACACACAGCACATAAACACACACGAACAATTACTAAAAAGAGAAAACAGAGGGAAAAAACAGAGGAAAGGTTATAAATGAGATGAAATATTTAAAGAAATACTTTAAAAAACCCAAAGAAATGTGACTAAAAAAAGGGGGGGGGGAACTTGCAATATCTGAGTGCCAAAAAGGCAAGGAGGCGACATTTTCTGACCTCCTCTAACCACACAAGAGCAGGACAGAATCACTATCAGCAACCCAAGGCCTATTCCTGCAAGGCCCAACATGCTGCCTCCTCCCACCAGCCCTTTCACAAACCATTCCTCCCAAAGCACTCACCACCTCTCTGCTGGGTTCGATAATTTGCTGCAGTGGCCACACAGAGCTCACAAATTATGGGGTTTATTAGGGAAGCACCACAGGCTACAATTCAAGTTCAGGAAAAATTCTCAGTCTCTCCCTCAGCCCACCGTCCCTCAGCCAACAGTCTCTCACAGTCTCTTTCCCAGCAGTACTGGTCCCTCTGTGTCTCACTCAGAAATGCATGTCTCTTGTGTCTCTTTCCCAGCAACGCGTGTCTCAGGATCACATGTCTCTTTCAGCAGCACATTTTCCTCAGCCAGCAGTCAGAGAGCGTTCACACTCTAGAAGGCCTCCTTTTGAGCCTGGCAGAGTGGCCAAACTAGCCAATCACAGCATCAGAACTCTAAGCACCTGAGAGAGAGTGGGAACCTCCCAGAACATTGTTTTGTGCCACTCCCAACAGAAATAGTCCAGGTGGACAACTTTAGCAATCAGGAGCTCCTCAGATGCTCATAGCAAATCCCACCTTGGAGTTTACAAAGACTTATGGGTAGAAAAGCCACACTAAGTAGTTTACTACACCACACTGAGGATAGAAGAATAAGAGAAAAGAGGCAGAGCAGGAGAATAATGAAGAAAAAAGTGGGAAAATTGCAAAAAGAAAAATGAGGAATAGAGAGAACCACAAGAAAAAATAAAAATGGGAACCAGGAAAAGGGAAGAGAGAATAATCCAAAAACTAGAACCTGGGAAGTGAAGAAAAAAGAATTGTAATAAAAAGGATGAAAAAAGAAAAAAAAAATTTATACAGATAAACTTAAAAAAGATCTGGGCAAGGCAGGGCAGGGCACCCAGGCTCCCTCAGACCACACAGACTGGAATGGAATTCCTGCCAGCCTGAAAGGTGAGTGGGAATGAGGAATGGCTGCACCTCTGTTCACCAAGAGGGTGTGGTGTCTAAGAGTAACAAGGGGAATGTCACACCTTTCCATCCCTCAGTGTCTGGAATGTCCTTGCATCCTGGCACAGAAGCCTATTCTTAGGTCCTTGGAATCTGAAAGAATGCTATCACTTTGAATAGCCAAAATGGTCAAACCAGTTGTAAACATTCCAAATGGCTGCACCCTCTGGACAGACAAAATTCCACAGCTCAGCCTGTCTCCCTCTTCACTGCTTCCCATTCCATTCACTGGCCACAAGTGCAATCTTCCATGCAGCCCCTGGCAAGCGGGGCTGATTTTTAGGTTAATTCTTAGGTCGCAATACCACTTGGCAATATCCTAGCTGTCTATGTGGCCAGGATCGCTGGTTATCTGCAGATCCATATGTCTCCTTTCAGCGTTTCATACTGGTTCTTCTAGTAGTTGGGGTTTAGTCCACTTCTGTATCCTTCCTTCCAATACTCAGGGCTCCAGGATTATCATCTGTATCTGTGTTAATTCGTTCCTCTTTTCTTTGTCGAAGAGGGTCTGTGTAGATTGTCTGCCTATTCATCCATCTTACTGGAACTCTGCCATGCCATACATTTTTATCATGTAAGGGAAAACTTCAAGGTAAGAATCTTGCTGCACATATGCTTTCTGACTTTTGTGTTCCATCATGATACAAGTAGAACTCAACTTCATTAATAACACATACAAGTAAAATTTTGCTGAAGATAATTAAAAAATGGTTGCAGCAGTTCATCAACAAGGAACTACCAGAAATTCAAGCCAGAGTTAGAATAGGATTTGAAACAAAGAATATCATAGCTGATGTCAGATGGATCTTGGCTGAAAGCAGAGACTACCAGAAAGATGTTTACCTGTGAAAACCTATGTTTGTATCAAGTACATCCCACTGTGTGGATTAGAATGAATTATGGATAAAATTGAGAAGAATAAGAATTCCAGAATACTTAATTGTGCTCATGCAGAACCTGTACATAGACAAAGAGGTAGTCATTCAAACATAGCAAAGGGATACTGTGTGGTTAATAATCAGGAAAGGTGTGCATCAAGGCTGTATCCTTTCACTGTATTTATTCAATGTTTATGCTGAGCAAATAAACCAAGAAGCTGGTCTATATGAAGAAGAATGCAACATCAGGATTGAAGAAGACTCATTAACACCTGTGATAAGCATATAACACAACCTTGCTTGCTGAAAGCTAAGAGGACTTGAAGCACTCACTGATTAAGATCAAAGACTGCAGCCTTCAGTTACAACTCAACATAAAGCAAACAAAAATCCTCACAACTGGCTCAATAAGCAACATCACAATGAATGGAGAAAAGATTGAAGTTGTCAAGGATTTCATTGTACTTGAATTCATAGTCCATTCCCATGGAAGCAGCAGTCAAGAAATCAAAAGACGTATTGCACTGAGCAAATCTGCTGCAAAAGATCTCTTAAAAGTGTTAAAAAGCAAGAACAATCAACCATATGAGATCAGAAGGGCAACATTTGTACAGGGAGAATGGCAGGGAGGCAGGAATGTATAGGCAAGAAGATCACCAGGAAAGGATAACCACAGGGAGGAAGCAGGATGTGACATGTTGCACTGTGACGAATGTAACCAGTATCACAAAAGAAAATGTGTATGAAATGTTGAATGTAAAACAAATCTATTTTGTAAAATTTCACCCAAATCACAATAAAAAGTTAAAGTAAATAAATAAAGGACCAAGGAGCAAAGATATCACTTTGTGGACTAAGGTGTCCCTGATTCAAGCCATGGTATTTTCAGTTGCCCCATATGAATGCAAAAGCTGGGCAATGAGTAAGGAAGATCGAAGAAGAATTGATGCATTTCAATTATGGTGCTGGCAAAGAGTAGTAAATATCCCATGGACTGGCAGAAGAGCAAACAAATCTGTCTTGGAAGAAGTATAGCCAGAATGCTCCTTAGAACTAAGGATGGCAAGACTTCTCACATACTTTTGAAGTGAGTGACTCCATTTTGTAACTCTGTTTTTGTAATGTACAGCTATGGCTGGCAATATCTTGCTAAAACTCCATTATATGTGGCTGAAGTAAACATCTCATCCTGCCCCCACTCCTGGTGAGTTAGGGAGTGCCCCTTTTGTCTTTTTCTTCTCCTCCCTCCTAGGCACATAAAGCAGCTAAATCACCCCTCAGTGAACACTTGTGCTAGAACACATACTTTGGGGGATTATCAGAACTAATTTCCATCACCCCTCAATGTGCTACAATATGTACTTTGGGGTGATTATCAGAACTAACTCCTATCACCCCTCTATGGACACCTGTGCTAGAGCGCGTACTCTAAGGTGGTTTTCAAACTAACTCCCCTCACCCCTTGATGAATGCCTGTGCCAAAGCACCTACTCTAAGACTTTGAAACTGCAGCTTCTGCTTCTGTATTATCGCTTGCTTCCCTGCCTTATAAAGCCTGTCTAAAATCAGACTTGTTGCTGCAGCATAGGAGCGCACTTCAGCTTCCTGCGGTTGGCTAGCATAAATAAATCTCTTTTACCCAAAAGTGGACATTATTGTGGCTATTATTTTAACTGAATCCATAACATTTTGAACATGTTATCAGAAGGGAACAATCAATCTCTGGAGAGGGACATTATGCTCAGTAAAGTAGAGGTAGAGGGTCAGCGGAAAGTTGACCTCAGTGAGATGGATTGACACAGTGGCTGCAACAGTGGGCTCAGACAAAACAATGACTGTGAGGATAGCGTAGGACCAGGCGGAGTTTTGTGTTTCCTTCTGTTGTGCTTAGGGTCACTATGAGTCTGAGCTGACTCGATGGCCCCTTACAACAACAACTATGTATTTATATACACACATATACATATACACATACACACACACATATACACACATATATAGTCGCAACATAACAACAACAACAATAGTCACACATCTTTTTTGTGATATTTCCTTGCCTAAACTGATATCAAAGAGTAAATAGATATTTATAATCATAATGCCATGTTACAGTTTCAATTTATTTCACAGGTTGGCCTGGTAAATATAACAGGCTAATGATGAAAATTATAGTTTACCAAATGGTACATTGCTTTCATGCTACCTTCTATTGATTTAGTATAAAACAATACTTTTTTCCTAACTATAATTTTAAATATTGGGGAAGACCTACAAGAAAAAAGTTTATTTCCCCCCAAGATTTATGGATCCTCTGAAAGCTGTTTATAGGTGCCCTGGGTAATAAACTCTAGGCCAATAACTCCAGATATCAAGTCTTTAATCATATAGTACTAATGTCTCTCTCTTTCTCTGTCTCCTTCTTTTTCCCTCTCTCCATTTTTACCTTTACTTTATGTATTAAATACAACTGTCTGAAGTGATACAGAAAATAGTTAAAATAACTTGCAGTAGCGATTTACAAACTGTGGTCCAAAGGGACACTGATGACCCAGGAAAGAAAAGGCATCATTTTCCTCAGTCTTCTCCATCCTTAGCAGTTAGCAGTCCCTTTGCCATCTCCATCCCTCTCCTAGACTTTTCTTCTGTTTACTGCAATGTTTCTCTGAGATTGTGAGGATTCTCTCAAGAATTCTTTGTGTCTCAAGATTGGCTCTTTGCACATATGAAAGTATATTGTCTTCCCCTAGCAGAGTTTTTTTGACCTTCTTAGGATCTCTGTACTCTTAGGGAATCCACAGGTGTCCTTTAAAGAAATCTGCAACTAAAACCTCTGTGTTAGGCTGAGTTCTCCAGAGAAGCAAAACCAGTAAAGCTTATATACATACATATATAGAGAAAATTATCTTAGGAAAATGGCTCACACACTTATAGAAGCTGGCAAATCCCAAGTTCTTGGATCAAATGTCAAGCTAGAGGCTTTTCCTGACTCACACAGTTGCAGGGGCTGATGAGCTCAAGGTGGACAGGCAGTATACTGGCTGTTGACTCTGACAAATAGCAAATCCAAGATCTCTGGGCCAAAAGGTGGATTGTTTGCTCATGGGAAGTTTTAGGCAGCACAACAGGATCCTGATCCACAGAAGAGTATCTCTTTTCCCAGGACGTTCATAAATATATTGGAAGCAGGCCACACCCCTAGAAAAACTCCCTTTCAATGGATTGGCTGCTCAAAACATATACATATGATCTAATCATGGGAATAACACACATTACAACTACTGAAACCACTCAGAATTGTGGTGCAGCCAAGTTGACATACAACTCTAACCATCACAGTCCACCTTTTGTCAACTTGGCAGTTGCACACATCTCTTTAACCATATATAATCTCTAAATATGTGGAACAAGGGATATCATAGCTATTGTCAGATGGATCTTGGCTCAAGGCAAAGAATACCAGAAAGATGTTTCCTTGTGTTTTATTGACTATGCAAAGACATTTGATTGTGTGGATCATGACA
>NW_006921707.1:6152523-6179667 GCF_000298275.1 Orycteropus afer afer
GACTCACCGGCACTTAACAACAACAACAACAATCTCTAAATAAGGACAATTGTAAAGTCTTATTTGCACCTATCATGATACACTAATGCAAGTAGAACCGAAACACATTAACCCTGTTTACAATTCATAGTTCATAAGAGAAGGAAACAAATATATTTGATGCACATATACAATGAAGAAATATAACAATCATAGTCCTCATTTTTGCAATGGTCACATGGTCGTAGCTTATATTCATAACTACCTTCTTCCACCACCCATTCTGTATTTCTCTTGCCTTCAGAAAGCACCTCAGCTGGTTATGGTTCTTTACCTGGTGGGGTGACCCAAACCTTCATTTCTGAAGGGTCTGGGACATTAGTAGTCATATCAGAATTGGGTTGCTGTAATTTTCAACTGACTTTAATCACAGGGCATGGTAGTACTAAGAGACATCCTAAAGAATCTCCAGTATTCTAGACATATTCTTCTTTACTTCTATTATGTAATGTGAATTGAATTTCCCCTTGGTAATCAGGATCTATCACACCAGATAGTACAGTAATGCCTTTCTTTGTCTGTTGATCCAGAGGCATGAGGAAGCCAAAATAGCTAGGTGGCATTCTTAACTTCCAGTTCAAGACAATCAGTATTCTTTCTCCAGGTGGGAGTGTTCCTCCTTTGGGGACTAAGATCTCCAGACCCACAGAGCATAGGGTAGCTAGGACAGGAAGCAAAAAAAAAAATTGAGTAGGTTACTAAGGGTAATAGTGAGTGATACCACTCCCGTTTCCACTCCTTGGTTCCTGGACCCATGAATCCTGGCTATTGGAAAAACAGCACCACACAGCACCATATATTGGATGCTGGTTTAGTTTCAGATTTCTTTAAAGGACATCTGTGGATCCCCTAAGAGTACAGAGATCCTAAGAAGGTAAAAAAAAAACTCTGCTGTATTTAGTATACAGTCTCCTGGAGAACATTGCCCCAACCCTTCAAGGTACTGTCACCTAGCTGGCATCATAATTGTGTTTTTAGTAGACCATTCCATTCTATCAAGCCATCTGCTTCAGGATGATGGGGAACATGGTAAGATCAGTGAATTGCATAAGCATAGGCCCATTGCCATACTTCATTTGCTGTGAAGTGAGTCTCTTGATCCGCAGCAATGCTGTGTTGTGATACCATAACAGGGATAAGGCATTCTGTAAGTCCACAGATGGTAGTTTTGGCAGAAGCATTGCATGCAGGGAAGGCAAATCCATATCCAGAATAATTATCTGTTCCAGTAAGAACAAAACACTGTCCTTTCCATGATGGAAGTTGTCTGATGTAATCAACTTGCCACCAGGTTGCTGGCTAATCACCCCAAGGAATGGTTCCATATCATGGACTGTGTTGGTCTCTGCTGCTGGCAGATTGGGCACTCAGCAGTGGTGGTAGTCAAATCAGCCTTGGTAAGTGGGAGTCCATGTTGCTGAGTCCATGCATAACCTCCATCCCTACCACCATGGTCACTTTGTTCATGAGCCCACTGAACAATGATAGGAGTAGCTGGGGAAAAAGGATGACTGGTTTCCACTGAACGTGTCATCCTATCCACCTGATTGTTAAAGTCTTCCTCTGCCGAGGTCACCTTTTGGTGGGCATTCACATAAGACACAAATACCTTTACTCCTTTGGCCCATTCTGAGAGATCTATCCACATGCCTCTTCCCCATACATCCTTGTCACCTATTTTCCAATCATGCTCCTTCCAAGCACCGGACCATCTGGCCAAGCCATTGGCCACAGCCCATGAATCTGTATACAATCACACATTTGGCCATTTCTTGTTCCATGCAAAGTGAACAGCCAGATGCATGGCTCGAAGTTCTGCCCATTGGAAGGATTTTCTTTCACCACTGTCCTTCAGGGAAGTCCCAGAAAGGGGCTGCAATGCTGCTGCTGTCTACTTTTGAGTGGTGCCTGCATATTGTGCAGAACCATCTGTAAACCAGGCATGAGTTTTCTCTTCCTCAGTCAACTGATCATAAGGAACTCCCTATGAAGCCATAGTGCAGACTGGGAGAGGGAAATAGTATGACTGGAATGAAGATTATAGGCATTTGGGCTACTTCCTCATGTAACTTACTTGTGCCTTTAAGTCTTGCTCAAGCCCGATCCCTGATACACCACTTCCATTTAATGATGGAGTACTGCTGTGCATGTCCAACTTTATGACTCTGTGGGTCAGACAACACCGAGCTCAGGCCTCATAATGACTTGGTGGCCTATGGTTAGGCATTCAGTCTCTACTAAAGCCCAGTAACAAGCCAAAAGCTGTTTCTCAAAAGGGGAGTAGTTATCTGCAGAGGATGGCAGGGCTTTGCTCCAAAATTCCAAAGGTCTATGTTGCGATTCACCAAGAGGGACCTACCAAAGACTCCAAACAGCATCTCTATCTACTACAGACACTTCAGGTACCATTGGATCTATCAGATCATATGGCCCAAGTGGCAGAGCAACTTGCATGGCAGCCTGAACCTGTTGCAGAGCCTACTGTTCTGGGCCCTACTCAAAACTAGCAACTTTCTAAGTCATTTGATAAATAGGTCAAAGCAACCCACCCAAATGAGAGATATGTTGCCTCCAAAATCCATAGAAGCCCACCAGACATTGTGCCTCCTTTTTAGTTGTGGGGGAAGCCAGATGCAATAACTTATCCTTCACTTTAGTAGGAATATCTTGACATGCCCCACATCTCTGGACCCTTAGAAATTTCACTGAAGTTGAAGGTACCTAAATTTTTGTCAGGTTAATTTCCCACCCTCTGGCAGGCAGATGTCTCACCAATAAGTCTAGAGTCATCGATACTTTTTCCTTACTATGTCCAATCATCAGTATAATGGACCAGTGTGATGTCTTGTGGAAGAGAAAGGTGATCAAAATTCCTACAGACTAAATTATGACATAGTACTGGGGAATTGATATGCTCCTGGAAGCACTGTGAAAGCATATTGTTGGCCTTGCCAGCTGAAGGCAAACTGATTCCTTTGAAATTGGTATCAAGAAAAAGGCATTGGCCAGATCAATAGCTGCATACCAAGTACCAGGAGATAAGCTAATTTGCTCAAGAAATGAAACCACACCAGGAACAGCAGCTGCAATTGGAGTCACCACCTGATTAAGTTTACAATAATCTACTGTCATTTTCCAAGATCCATCTGTGTTTTGCACAAGCCAAATAGGTGAATTAAATGGGAGTGTGGTGGGAATCACCCCCTGCAGCCTTCAAGTCCTTGATGGTGGCAGTAATCTCTGCAACCCCTCCAGGGAAGTGGTATTGCTTTTGGTTTACTATTTTTCTAGGTAGAGGAGTTCTAATGGGTTCCACTTGGCTTTTCCTACCATAATAACCCCCACTCCACATGTCAGAGACCCCATGTGGGAATTCTGCCAATTGTTCAGTATATTAATTCCAATTATGCATTCTGGCACTGGGAAAATCACTACAAGATGGGTTCAGGGACCCACTGTGAGATGCACCTGAGCAAAGACTCCATCAATAATTTGACCTCCATATGCCACACTGACTGGTGGGCCACAGTGATGCTCTGGGTCTCTTGGAATTAGTGTCAGTTCAGAGCCAGTGTCCAGTAATCCCCAAAAAGTCTGATTATTTCCTTTTCTCCAATGAACAGTCACTCTTGTAAAAAGCCTCAGAGCCCTTTGGGGAAGGCTGGAAGAAAGTTTGACATTATAAATTTTTGGCAATGTAGTGGGGTCCTTCCTAAAGGGACCTGGCCTCTCCTTCATTCAAGGGATTGTGGGTCTGTAAACTGACTCAAGTTTGGGAATTGATTGAGAGCCTGTGACTCTGTATTCTGGAGATTCAATCTAGGTTACTGTTCACGTGACCTAGAATTCTTCTGTTTATACAGATCAAGTAAATATTTAGTAGGTTTGCCATGTATTTCACTCCTAGGAACACCATGACTAAGTAGCCAATGCCATAATTCCCCACGAATCAGAGTATTCTGATTACTGTTTTGACTGTGCCATTCATTATGGTAATTGCTGCTACTTGGCCCCTAATACTATGGGGTCCAATCAACCCCATCATAGTTAAGTGTCTTAGTTCAATTAGGGCAGTTCCCACTGTCAAATCCGGCTTAAATTAGCAATCTTAGCAGTCTTCAAGGATGCTGGAGCTCCCTTCATAAATTTGTTCTCACCTTTCTGGTGAAAGGCATGTCCTCAGGGCTCTCCATTTTTCACTCTAGAGGTCTAATCTGATAAATCCATTCTAACATGCCAATTTTCCTAAGCCTCTGGATACCTTCTTCTACATTATACCAAGGCAGGTCTGGTACTTCAACTTGACTTGAGGTAGGCCACCACATAATTCATGCTTCAGTAAACCAAGCAAATAAGCAATTAGATCCTGTGCTAACCTCTTGAGTTGAAACATTGAATAAAGAATCCATACTTAGTGGGCCTAAATCAATAAACTCAGACTGATCCAATGTTACATTCCTTGCACCAATATCCTACACCCTCAGTAGCTATTCCCATACATATTCTCCAGATTTCTGTCTGTACATGTTAGCAAAATCAAGTAGGTCTTTTCAGGTGTAGAGTACCACCTCCTCAGTCATACTTTGTATTTTACCTATTGGGGCTCGCTTGAACTTTAGTTATAGGTCTAGCAGCTATAATGGGTGGTTGGGGCAGTTCCTGAGAACATTCAGTAATGTTTTCCATGGCCTCTGCCTCAGGCAATGACCCAGAAGGAACAGTCAGATCAATTCCATCAAATGGAGGTAGAAAAGATGATGGTTTTATAATAATCCCTTCATGTGGGAGGGATTCAACAGAATTTACAGGCTCCATATCCTCATCTTCCTGATTGTCTGCCCATCTGACCCCATTCCAGGTTTCAGGATCCCATTTTTTCACAATCAATGTCCTCACTTTAACTTCAGACACCATTCTGGGTTGGCAATTCAATTGGTGGTGTAATTCAGCCACCCTTACAATAAGACTCTGGGTCTGGTTTTTGGCAATATCAGCTCTGTTACTAGAAGAAATAAGACTTTCTTCCAGAGTACAACTGGAAACATTATATGCAGCGCTTGAGCTGTGACTTAGCAGCCCTGAACTTATCTTGTTCTTCCACCACTTTGTCTAGCTTAAGTAGGCCCAACCAACCAGCTTTCTTATACTCCTCATGCTGACAAAATTGCAGAAAAGTATCAAATTGCAATCACCCAGAGCCTCACTTCTCAAAAATGTTTGCTCTATTGGTGGTGTTACTTTGCATATTAATGTTGCCACCTCAAGCCATGGATTAGTAGGGCCCTCTTTACTAATGGAGGCAAAGTCACCAGTGCTTTTACGATTAATCAGGTTGGAGAACCAAAACAGAATCTGGGAGAACCAATTTAGGAAGTCCATCCTTATGATTTTGATTTTGTCTCTCTAGAACCACTCTCAGTACCAAATGTGTTAGGCTAGATTCTTTAGAGAAGCAAAACCAGTAAAGCTTGTATATATATATATATATGTATATAGAGAGAGAGAGAAAGAAAGGGAGAGAGAGAGAGAGAGAGAGATTTATCTTAGGAAAATGGTTCACACACTTATAGAAGCTGGCAAGTCTCAAGTTCTTGGATCAAATGTCAAGCTAGAGGCTTTTCCTGACTCATCCAGCTGCAGGGGCTGAAAAACTTAAGGTGGGCAGGCAGTATACCAGCTGTTGACTCTGATGAATGGCAAATCTAAGATCTGCAGGCCAAATGGTGGATTGTTTGCTCATGGACAGTTGTGGACAGCACAACAGGATCCCAATCTACAGAATAGTGTCTCTTTTCCCAGGATGTCCATAAATATATTGGAAGCAGTCCACACCCCTAGGGAAACTCCTTTTCAACAGATTGGCTGCTCAAAACATATACATCCAATCTCATCATGGGAATAACCCACATTACAACTGCTTAAACCACTCAGAATTGTGGTCCAGTCAAGTTGACACATAACTCCAACTATCACAACCTCCATTTTAATTTACCTATCTTGAGTGTCATGTACCAGAGATTCTTTTCTTTACTAGATTTTTTTTTTCCTTTTGTCTGCTCTTGCTCTTATTTTTTCTAGCAACCAATTACTTCAGTCTGCCTATTCAGGACCACTTTATTTTTCTTTCCTCAGTCTAAATTTTAAGTTTTGGAACCGCCTCATTTGCCCTGGCCTTGGCCTTGCATGGGAGCCCTGGTGGCGTAGTGCCTAAGGCATTTGACTGCTAACCAGAACATTGGTGTTTCAAATCCACCAGCCACTCCTTGGAAGAAAGGTTGGGCAATCTACTTCTGTAGTGATACTGCTTTGGAAACCCAAAGGGGGTCGCTGTGAGTCAGATCCTACTCAACGGCTGTGAGTTTGGTTTTTGGTTTTGGCTTTGTGTGGAAAGCCCTTCACTACATTCTCCCAGCAGGGGTCACCATGTCCCTTCCTAAGAGTCATATAATTCAAATACCCATCAGGTTGAAGAAGCTACCTTCTGGTCTTGATATAGTACTAGTTTCCCTGTAACATTATAAATACTTAAGACTCAACATTCACATTGTGGTCATCTCCATCTTTATGTAACACCCCCTTCTTTTTTTTTTTTTTACTTTAAGCATTTTTTAATGATAATAATTTTATTTTTAAATTGTACTCGTTTATTTATTTTTGCTATAATTCCCACTGGAAAGACAAACTCAAAATCGTGCCTTTTACATTGTAGATCAAAGTTCCTATGATCATATAAAAAAGGATACTAAAATCAAATCCATTGCCATTGAGTTGATTCCAACCCCCCATTGGATTTCCAAGGCTATAAACTTTTATGGAAGTAGATTGTCTCATCTTCCTCTCATACAGCAGTTGGTGGGCTTGAACCTCTGACCTTCTGGTTAGTAGCTAAAAGCCTTAACCACTACATCATGAGAGCTACTTATTAAAGGAAAATAAAACAAAAAAGAATACTATCAGGCAAAATCGCTGCACTTTTCTCTTTTTGGTACTCAACCTGTGATTTCTACTAATGAATTGGAGCTTTATAAATGTATACATTTGAAGCACTAATCATCTAAATGATGTAATCTAAGTAAGACTGAAATAAAATTTATTTAAATTATTTTTCAGTCAAGCAATCCCTTTAAAAATTTTTTCAGTATATGATGTTTTTAAACTTAATTCTTTATTGTTATTTTATTTTTCATTTTGGTAATTTTAATTCTGGTAATAGGTGAGAAAATATGTGCCATTTCTACAATCTGCACATGTACAGTTCAATGACATTATGTTCATCATGTTGTTCAAATATCACCATTAACTGTTCCTGAATTTTCTCATTGCCTATAACAAAAGTAACACAGGGAGCATTAGCTACATGGTAGTTATAGACACATAATCAAGTGTTAATTAAAGTGATTATTAGAGTTAAGCTCAGGGAGCAACCTGACTTAAATAAGGATATCATACCAACAACTCCCCCTTCTTATTCCTACATCATTAAATTAGCTCATTCCCGCCAGCATCAAACAAGCTATTATTTTTTTCATCTAAAAACAAAACAAAAATCTCTTTTTGAGCCTACTTCTCTCTAGCTGCTACCCTAATTCTCTGCTCTCCTCTGAAGCAAAAGTGCCCGAAAGAGTTGGTTATACTTTTTGTTTTGTTTTTGTTCCTTCCACACTCTCTCTCTGAAATGCATTCAAATCAGGCTTTTTCCTTAACACTCCACTGAACTTGTTCTAGTCAAGGTCATCAGTGACCTTCCTGTTGCTAAATCTACTGGTCAATTCTCAGTTCTCATCTTACTTGACCTATGAGCAACATTTGACAGAACTAATTACAGCTTCTTAACTTCAAACAGTTTCTTCATTTGACTTCCTGGACACCACACTGGCCTGGCTCTTCTGTTACCTTGCTGACCTTTCATTGTCAATCTCCTTACCTAGATCCTCTTCCTCTTTTTGACTGTAAGATGTTAGAGTTTCATAGGCTCTGAAACTTCTTTACTTCTCTATCTTTACTCATTTCCTAGGCGATCTCAGATAATTCCATGGCTTTAAATACAATCTATTCTCTACTGAACTTTGTTGAACTGCTAATAGCAGAAATCCAGTTACAATTGCTTTAACACATATGCAGCTAATGGTCTCCTATTGTTGAAAGTGAAGAAGAGTGCAAATAAACAAGGACATTTGGAAGCAATCAGCCCTAGGACACGATGGTCCTCGAGACCAGAAGAACTAGATGGTGCCCAGCTACCAATGCCAACCACTCAGGAAAGGATCAAATCTGGAGATCCTGGATAGAGTGGGAGGAAAAATGTGGAACAAAGTAAAAAAACTTAATAATGACCAGAATTACTGGTCTGATGGAGTCTGGTGAGATCCCCAATACTATGGTCTTGGGATACATTCTGGGCCTGCAATAAAACTCCCTGGGGCTGGCTCTCAGTCCAACAGTAAACAAGATGTACATGCAGATCAGATCGCTCAACCCAGGGTGACACACTCACATACTCTGTGGAAATGCATCCCTTGGAGCAATCCACCGTGGGGCACCAGAGAGGCAATATTTGCAGGGCACACAGGAGTGCATAACTATGAGGGGCACAGGGGAGGCTGACTGGGCAGGGAGGGGAGGAGACTGGGTTAGGGTTGGGGATGGTAAATGGAGAGTGAAACGAAAAAAAATATAAAGAAAGACACACACACACAAAATTGCTTTAACACACACACAAAATTGCTTTAACACACACACACAAAATTGCTTTAACACACACACACACAAAATTGCTTTAACACACACACACACAAAATTGCTTTAACACACACACATAAATATCTCATTTGCTTACTTATTAAAAATCAGATGGAGGCAGTATACAGCTCATATGATAGATCCACAAAGTCATCAGAGACTCAGGCTACTTCTAATTTTCTGCTCCATCATCCTAACATGTGGCTCACATATTTAGGCTAGCTTTTTAATCCAAGATGGCTGATTTAGATGTAGGCATCAAATATATATGTGTGTGTGTGTGTGTGTGTATGTTGTTGTTGTTATGTGCCGTCGAGTCGGACCCAACTCATAGCGACCCCTCCTTGGGTTTCCAAGGCACTATCACTACAGAAGTAGATTGCCCCATCTTCCTTCTGAGGAGTGGCTGGTGGGTTTGAACCACCAGCCTTCTGATTAGCAGTCAAATGCCTTAGGCACTATGCTATCAGAGCTCCAATATATACATATATATATGTATATATATAGTCCATGCAATAGGAGAAGGAAAAGGGACACCTCTCATCGGATCTCTTTTATAGAAGTCTCTTTGGAAGTCCATCCTCTCCCACCTTCACCTGCATACACTTGCATGTTTATCTCAGTGGTTCTTTGGCTACTCCTAGTCATACATTTACATATAGTTGCAAGGGAGGCTAGTAGTTATAGCCATTATTCCAGGTAGCAATGTGCTCAGCTATAATGGAAGTTCTGAAATTAAAGAAAAGGAGTAGAAAAAAATATTGATAATCGTCTAGTAGTTTTTGCTATAACATTAATATATTGAAAGGTCCTATGTTAATATCTCTAGCCCTGCACTCTTCTCTGAGCTTCCAAACTACTTACTCTATCTCTGCTTGGGTATCTACTTGGCAGCTCAAGCTTAACATGAAGAAGGCATACCCTTATAATGGAATATCAGGGATAAATGCCTGATTTGAATGAGTTGAGGGAAGAATGAGGGGTGAGAAAGTGAAGACAGTGAATAGGCATATTCTTTCAATAAGTTCTGTTATAAAGTGGAACAGAATATTGGGAAGCAGCTGGTGGGAAATATGAGCCTTAAGGAGAATTTTTCAAAAATAAAATAGGTGATATTTTTGCCTGATTGTGTGATCATGGGAGTGGTCCAGGAGAGAACAAAAAGATAAATTATATAGGAAAGAGAGGGTGTGATTGCAGGACCAAAGTCCTCAAGAAAACATGGGGAAATGAAAAGCAGAGTAAAAATGAGGAAGGTTAGCTTTCAGTGGAAACAAGAGAGAAGATAGAGTATGTGGATTCATGTACTAGTTACGATGGCTCAGTAAGTTCAAGCTTTGATAACTGCTCCCTCCTTGTGAGCGAGGCTGAAAAATATTAAAACTCTAGATGACTTCTATTTGGAGATGTGGATTTTAGTAAGATGTTGATCTAAGTAGATGGGAGTACATAGATACACATTTACAATAAAAAATTGGAAACAAACAAACAAACAAAAATACTGAGCCAAGCTACCTAATTACTCTGTGACTGGATCTATGGACCCATCAATATCATCTTGGGGCAGGAATTCCAATCTGCTACTATCAGACTTAGCTTTTTATTGAAGACTACTGGAAGAGAAGAGTGAGCTCATGGTTGAAGGCATGGGGTAGAAATAGAAAAACATTCAAAGTCTCCACTCAAAATGATCCTGCAAATATAAACTCCAAAACACATTGATTATTGAAATATAATGCTTAGAAAGCCAAGAAAATCAACAATTAGAATGTGCATTGATTACAGATGATGAAGATGTTCAATGACATAAAGGCATAACTTTGATTAAAAATAGCAATACATTATGGCATAAAAATAAGCAAAAATGAAACATAAGAGGCAATTAGAACTTTGTAAGTGAAAAATACAGTCATTGGAGTATAAATATATTGTTGTGGTGGTGGTGGTTCTTATGTGCCGTTGAGTCAGACCCAACTTGCCCAACTTTCCTTCCGAGGAGTGGCTGGTGGATTTGAACTGTCAGCCTTCTGGTTAGCAGTCAAGTGCCTTAGGCACTATGCTACCAGAGCTCCTATAAATATATTGTTGTTGTTATGTGCCCTCGAGTTGGACCCAACTCATAGCAACCCCTCTTTGGGTTTCTGAGGCAGTATCACTACAGAAGTAGATTGCCCCATATTTCTTCCAAGGAGTATAAAATATAAATTCTAATATAGTTGAAGAGAGAATTAGTGAACTGTATGACCATAAAAAGGAATTAATCCAGAACTCAGCCCAGACAGCAAAGAGATAGCATACATACGAGTATGGATACAAGTGGGGTGGTGTATTTGGTGGTGAGAAGATTGGGTAGATCTTTTTGCATTGCTCATATTTTGCCAGTAAAATTAGAGGTAAAATCATCAGAGGCAGTATTGAATGAGGAGAAAGTATAAGGTTTAACAGTTCTTTCAAAGAATGAGAAAATAAGTAAATATGGAAAGATTGTCAGAAAGTACTGGTAGCCTACTTTAATCTGACTAGGATTTAGACCTCTGTCATGGATTGAATTGTGTTCCCCTCAAAATATGTGTCCATGTGGTTAGTGTTGTGGGGTTGTCCTCTATTTTGCAATTGGATTATTCTCCATTTTGTTAAATGTTATAAATCCTAGCATCTATGCCTGTGGTTATGGTACCATTTGGGAGTGAGCTGTCTGTTATATTAATGAGATATGACTAGGTTATGTTAATAAGGATTAGATTATGTTTATTATGTGTCTCAAGTCACTGTCTTTCACCACCCTATAATAGATAAAAGCTGGTTGAGCACAGAGAGAGGGATCTTAGTACTACTGAACATAGCAAATCCTTTGGATCTGGGGTCCCTGCACTGAGCACTTAGACAGAGAGGAAGATTTATGCCAAGACCTCCAAGGAATGCTGGGCCCACAGATATTGAAAAGAACAAAGACTTCCCTTCACAAAGACAACAGAGAAAGTCTTCCTCTAGAGGCAATGCCCTGAATTTAGACTGCTAGCCTCCTGAAGTGGGAGAGAATAAATTTCTGTTTGTTAAGGATATTCACTTGTGGTATTTCTGTTATAGCATCACTAGAGAATGGTTGCAACAGTATATTGACAAAGAACTTCCAGAGATACAAGCTGGTTTCAGAAGAGGATGTGGAATGAGGGATATCATTGCTGATGTCAGATGAATCTTGGTTCAAAGCAAAGAATACAAGAAAGATGTTTACTTGTGTTTTATTGACTGTACAAAAGCATTTGATTGTGTGGATCATAACAAATTGTGGATAACATTAAGAAGAATGGGAATTCCAGGACACTTAATTGTATTCATGAGGAACCTGTACATAGACCAGGAGGCTGTTGTTCAAATAGAAAGAGGGAACACTGCATGGCTTAAAATCAGAAGGGAGTGTGTCAGGACTGTATCCTTTCACCATACTTATTCAATCTGTATGCTGATCAAATAATCCGAGAGGCTGGACTATATGGAGAAGAATGTGGCATCAGGATTGGAGGAAGAATCATTAACAACCTGTGATATGCTGATGACACAACTTTGCTCGCTGAAAGTGAGGATGACTTAAGGCACCTACTGATGAAGTTTGAAGAATACAGTCTGCAGTATGGATTATGTCTCAATATAAAGAAAACAAAAATCCTCACAACTGGACCTATAAGCAGTATCAAGATAAATGGAGAAAAGATTGAAGTTGTCAAAGACTTCACATTGCTTAGTGTTACAGTTGACACCAATGGAAGCAGCAGTCAGGACATCAGATGACATATAGCACTGGGCAAATCGGCTGCAAAGGACCCCTTTCAAGCACTGAGGAGCAAGGATGTCTCCTTGAGGACTAAGGTGCACCTGACACAAGTCATGGTATTTTCAATCACCTTATATGCATATGAGAGCTGGACAATGAATAAGGAAGACTGAAGAAGAGTTGATGCTTTTGAGCTGTGGTGTTGGTGAAGAATGCTGAAAGTACCGTGGACTGCTTAAAGTACTAACAGGTCTGTCCTGGAGGAAGTGCAGCCAAAATGCTCTTTGGAGGTGAGAATGGCCAGACTTCGTCTCACCTACTTTGGTCATGTTGTCAGAAGGGACATTTACCTGGAGAAAGATGTCATGCTTGGTTAGGTGGAGGGTTGACAAAAGAGGGGAAGGCCCTCAACACGACGGATTGACATGGTGGCAGTGGCAATGGGCTCGAGTGTAGCAAGAATCATGGAGCTGGCTCAGGAGACCAGGCAGTGTTTCATTCTGCTGTGCATAGGATCGCTATGAATCGGCGACAACTCGACAGCACCTAAAACAACAACAGAGAACCAAGATGCCCTAAAATGTCTTCATTGCCATTGGAACAAATGTGGAAAGACCTGGACTTAGAAAGCCAAAAGGGAAGAGCATGCTTGGCATTTCTCAAGCTAAAAGAAATTTAAGGAAAAATTCAAGCTTTGAGTTACAATATTGAAAGGTTCTATGGGCAAAACATTGAATAATCGAGAAAGCATCAAAAGAAGAAGGAAGGAATACACAGCACTGTACCAAAAAGAATTGGTCAACATTCAATCATGTCAAGAAGTAGCATATGATCAAGAACTGTTCTTAGAAGAAATTCAAGCTGCCCCGAAAGCATTGCCAAAAAACAAGGCTGCAGGAACTGATGGACAAATTGAAATGTTTCAATAAATGGGTGCAACACATGGTATTTTCAATAGCCTCATATGCATGTGAAGGTTGGACAATGAATAAGAAAGACTGAAGAAGAGTTGATGCTTTTTGAACTGTGGTGTTGATGAAGAATACTGAAAATATCATGGACTGACAGAAGTAAGTCTGTCCTGGAAGAAGTGCAGCTGGAATTCTTCTTAGAAGTGAGAATGGCCAGAATTTGTCTCACCTATTTTGGTCATGTTGTCAGAAGGGACCATTCCCTGGAGATGGATATCATGCTTGGGTCAGTGAAAAAGGGGAAGACCCTTAACTAGATGGATTGACACAGTGGCTGCAATGATGGGCTCAGGTATAGCAAGGATTGTGAAGCTGGCACAGCACCAGGCAGTGTTTCATTCTGTTGTACACAGGGTCGCTATGAGTCAGAGCCAACTTGATGGTATCTGACAACAACAATAACAACATCATTAAATCATATACAAGTATAAATTTTATGAAGATAACTAAAAAATGGTTGCATCAGTATTGACAGAAAATTGTCAGAAATTCAAACCAGATTCAGAAGAGGACTTGGAACAAGGGATATACTTGATGATGTCAAATGGATCTTGGCTGAAAGCAAAGAATACCAGAAGTTGTTTACCTGTTTTTTATTGACTGTGCAAAGGCATTTGACTGTATCAATTACACAAATTATGGATAACATTGTGAAGAATGGGAATTCCAGAACTCTTACTTGTACTCATGTGGAACCTGTACACAGACCAACAGGCAGTTGTTCAAGTAGAACAAGGGCATTAAAAAAAAAACAAAAAACCCAAACTCACTGCTGTTGAGTCGGCCCCGACTTATAGCAACTCCTCCATGGGTTTCTGAGGTGGTATCTCTAAGGAAGTAAATTGCCCAATCTTCCTTCTGAGGAGTGTCTGGTGGGTTTGAACCACCAGGCTTCAGGTTAGCAGTCAAATGCCTTAGGCACTATGCCATAATATGTGGTATACACACAAAAATCATTTAATGAAGTAATATTTAACTACATACTCCTTTGTGTATGGCTCAGAGGAGCTGTGGTAGCATGGTGGTTAAGGCATTCAGCTGCTATCCAAAAGGTCAGCAGGTCAAATCCTACAACCACTCCATGGGATAAAGATGAGGCAGTCTGCTTCCATGAAGATTTACAATCATGGAAACCCTATGGAGCAGTTCTACTCTGCCTATAGCGTTGCCATAGGGTCTCTATCAATTGGAATTAATTTGATGGGAGTGGGTTTAGTTTGGTTTTATGTATGGCTTTGTTTTAGATGTTTATATAAGAAAAAAAATGTTTGTGTTTCCTATGATAATGGAAAAAAGTTGAGGAAGACCTGAACACTCTGAGATTTCTTTTGAAGATCTACTTTAGAAGAGTGTGGATTCATTTATTTTTAAAATTTATCTAGACAAGTACTAAAACTTGTTTACTAGTCTTTAAAACTAAATAGAAGGGTCGTTCCTAAGTGGATGAGCTGCTCTGGAAAAATAACCAATATGAGTGTTAGTGTATATTACAGACTACGGGTTCTCGTTTATAAATTTATTTGGAAAAGCTCTTATTTTTTCTGGAAGTGAAGTAACAACATCGTTCGAGCAATTTTCCTGAATTGTCTATGTGGTTGGCTTTACTGCCCTCTTTGCTATGAAAATTTGGCCTGTAGTTCACCTGAGTTATCAGAATCAGTGACATTTAATATAAATCTGTCCTTTTTTCCCCCAGTTAACCAATCTTACAATTATGTAGGTCAGCCACAAATTTATGATTCCCAACCTCAGCTCGGGTAGCATAGTGCCTAAGGCACTTGACTGCTAACCAAAAGGCTGGCAGTTCAAACCCACCAGCCACTTCTCAGAAGGAAGGTTGGGCAATCTACTTCCCTAGTGATACTGCCTTGGAAACCCAAGAGGGGTCTCTATGAGTCAGGTCCGACTCCATGGCACATAACAATAACAACAACTACAAGCTCAGCTGGATCGTCAGTGCTGTTAAGCAATCATCCCTGTGGCAGAGACCATGGATGAGCTGTCTAAAACAATTCACAATCCCATTCTCCCTTATCTTCATCTGCAAGCTGGGCTAGAAAACAAAAAGTCTTTATTTCCCAGACTCCTTTGCAGATAAGAGGTGGACACATGACATTTTTCTGGCCAATGAAACAGCTTCCTTTTGTAAATAGAAAGTCAATTTCTCTTTAGGAGAACACATTTTCCCTTTATATCATTTGGCCTTTATCCTTTTTCCTGTCTTGAACTGGGATGAGAAACCTGGCAGTGCAGCAGCCATCTTTTGATCACAAGGTAACAATCACACACACGCAAAAAAAGAATCTGGGCTCCTGTAGGAGCTCTGGTGGTGTAGTGCCTAAGGCATTTGACTGCTAACCAGAAGGCTGGCAGTTCAAACCCACCTCAGAAGGATGATTGGATAATCTACTTCCGTAGAGATACTGCCTCGGAAACCCAAGGACGGGTGGCTATGACTCAGAACTGACTCCACGGCAGTGGGCTTGGTTTTGGTTTTTTAAGGGCATTATTAAGCCACAGTATCAGTCCTTGACTGCCTACTCATTGTCCTTTGCTGGATGAAATAAACAAACACCGATCTGTTTAATCCATGTTAGGTTTCTGTTGTTTGATTACATTTTGGAATGAAACACTTCTTAGTTCAAGTTGACTCCTTTTACTTTTTTTTTTTTTTAATAGTGGCAGTTCTTCATCTCTTAGCCTGTCTAGCTGTTGTTGTTGTTGTTGTTATGTGCCATCTAGTAGGACCCAACACATAGTGACCCTTCTTTGGGTTTCCAAGGCAAGTATCACTACGGAAGTAGATTGCTCCATCTTCCTTCCGAGTAGTGGCTGGTGGGTTTGAACTGCCAGCCTTCTGGTTAGCAGTCAAATGCCTTAGGCACTATGCTACCAGAGTTCCCAGTTCTACAAAATTCCCAATTTCTATTCCAAAATCAATGTGTATTACAAAAAGCCATTTCAGTCCCATCTTGACCTGGGTTAAGCCTATCAATGCATACAGTATCCTAGCCATACTGTATGGTTCAAAATTGAATCTATTACCCATGACAATGCAATCAGAGTGAGTCTCAAGAGTTTCAGTAGGAATTCTAAATCATGAGTCCTCTCTTTCTCCAGTCAGTATCACTTGCAGATATAATGCCAGGAAGTGCTGCAGCCATTCTGCTACCATGTAGTAAGCCAATCCAAGTACCAACTTGGTACATTGAGGAGGACAGATTTTGAAGAATCATAGATAGTTAACATTCTAATTAGATTGTGCCTGGAGCCTGTCCAGTAACTCCTCTATTTCTTAAACTGTTCAATAAGCTTCAGGAGCTCTGGTGGCACAGTACCTAAGGTATTTGACTGCTAACCAGAAAGTTGGTGGTTCAAACCCACCAGCCACTCTGCAGAAGGAAGATGAAGCAATCTACTTCCAAGATTTACCACCTTGGAAACCCAATGAGTTGGAATTGACTCAATAGCAGTGAGTTTGGTTTTGAAGCTGAAATATT
Organism: Orycteropus afer afer; assembly: GCF_000298275.1. Taxonomy (NCBI): domain Eukaryota; kingdom Metazoa; phylum Chordata; class Mammalia; order Tubulidentata; family Orycteropodidae; genus Orycteropus; species Orycteropus afer. The sequence goes on from NW_006921707.1 coordinate 6,169,545, forward strand.
ACTGATACATTGTTCTAACGTGGCCTTTCATTCTTTGCAGAAAACTTCATGTGCAAGATATCTTCCCTTTGTTTCTCCAGAGGTGCCTCAGAAGAAAGGCCTGGCAATTTACTTCTGACAGTTCACAACCATTGAAAACCATGTGTAGTCTGTGCCAAAACACTTAAAGTTGTCATGAGTCACAATACACTTGAAGACAGCTGGATACTGGCAAATCCTTCTACTTACATGACCATGTACTCTAATCAACCATCATTTTAGTACAAATCGTAATGGCTTTTTGTGTCCTTTCCTCCATGGGTGGTTATGTGGTGGAAAGAGCATGGGTTTTGGAATTCTCCAGATTTAGCTTCAAGCAGTTGCTCTGTCATTTACTAGTTCTTGGATACCAGAAAAATCACTTTGCCTCTCTGAACCTTAGTTTTTTTTTTTTTTTTTTTTTTTTTTTTTTTTTTTCTTGTTTGTTTTTTCTGTCAGTAAAATGGTGATAATTGTGAAGATTGAATGTGTTATTGTATATAAACAGCCAGTACTGATACCTTTTCCATTTCCTTCCCTAGTAAGTAAGAGGAAGAGATGTCCTGCAATGGTGCTGCACACTGTTCCTGGACCTGGAGCAAACAGGCCATGGCTCATCTTGTGTATATGGGACAGAGAGTTAGAATGCCAAAGATGGCCTCTGAGATGATTGTGGCCAAAGGACTGGGAAATGACAGGATGCTCAGGTCAGGGAGGGGACACTCTCTTTGATTGAAGTTTACTGGAAACCACACACTGTGGGAGGGACTAACCAGTTACAGAAATCCTTCCCAGAAGTAATTCATGTGATTTGAGGACATTTTGCTGATGAGATTAAGATGCTTAGATGCCATTGTGAAGTAGCCAACCCAAATGTAATTAATGTACAACCAGCTATAAACTTGGAAACTGTAGCATACTATAGATGCCTATTGAAGTGATGACATCGAGTTGAGAGAAATAGTACTTACAGAGCATCTAAATTGAACCTGAAAGCTTACATACATTATCACATTGAATCTTCATATTAACCTAGGTGGCACAAATGTTTTGTACTTGACCACTAACCTAAAGGTTGGTGGTTCAACCCACACAATGGTGCTGCAGAAGAAAAGTCTGGCAACCTGCTTCCATAAAGATTACAATCAGAAAACCCTATGGAGCAGGATTTTCTCTACCACATGAGGTTGCTATGAGTAACAATCCACTTGAAGGCAATTGACTTTGGTTTTTTGTTTTGTTTGGTTTTGTTTTATGGGTAGTAAAATCTTTATTTGACTGATGGAAAGTTGAGAGCCCAATGGCACACGTAATGTAAGTAGCTCTGGTTCAACTTCTCAAAGTCATTGGATAGTGTGTATGAGTCATGTATAGTGTGTATGAGTCTAAGGCCACAAATTTAAGTGCACAAGAAATAAATCCATTTTATTTTTCTGTAACTCAGCTAAACTTGTAGTCTGAGTCCCCATCCCATAACGGTGTCTGTGGTAGTTAAGATTGTGTGTCAGCATGGCTGGGGCTGGTTGAGTGGCTGGGCAGCTGGATGTAGGTATTCCCCATGGTGAGATTGGTTGTTAACTCCATAGTGGAATCTATTGGAGCAGCTGAGTAGCTGCTTTAGGGATGTGGGTTGCTTTGTGTATGTAAGAAATGGCTTTGGGAATGTTCTTTAGCTTATGGCATGCTTGAACCCTGCATGTAGCTGAGTCATTGTTTAGCAGCCTGCCATGCTCTGCTGATCTTGGGACTTTCAATGGACTTGAATTAATGGCCTGCCATGTTGTTTGGTAACATTGAGACTATGCCATTTTATTTGTCAACCTTGGGTTTGTTGTTCTCAGCACCCAGCAGCTGTCTGAGTGAAGAGAAACCTCTGGTGGGCTGGGAGCAAGAGGCAGAGCTGAAGCCCAAGGTCGAGGGGCTTTCACCCAGCCCCTAGAACCTGGCACTTGGAACTCAGACTTCTAGACTCCAAAAATTGTAATAAACTCCTGTTTATTAAAGCCATCCCATTTGTGGTATTTTCTGTTAGAACAGCCCAGAGGTAATCAGAACAGTGTCAACTTAATCTCTGTCAATTTAGATTCTTGTCCTTTCCCTTACATGAGGTTATATCTAAGTTGATATCTGAGTTTAAATGCTTTATATAAATTTATATGGTTATATGGTTCCAAAGCATTGGTAGTAGTGACGTTGAGGAGGAAATCTGGTCTTCAATGAGTGGTCCAGGGGAAATCTGGTCCTTCTCATTGGTCCATGCATGTCATGGAGACATCTTTTGTTTCCATCTGCACATCTTTCATATCTATCAAGTTTTCCTTAAAACTGTGCCCCCACCCCTTGGATGCATGAGAATCATTCTGTTTCTGCTCCACCATGATAACTTAAAAGTAAGACATTGAAGCTATCTGCCTAGACAATTCACAGAGATATTTCTTCTCTGGTATTATGCTACCTCCTCAGGATTCTTCCCTGTTGCTGGTGCACAGGTCTCTTCTGCTATTGAATCCCATAACTGTATTTGATCTTGGCTTACTTCTCAGTGCTCAGCCTGAAAAGTGGGGCAGTGACCTCTTTCTAAAGGTCACACTGGAGTCACACTCTTAACACTTCCTCTTCAATTCTTTTCCTTCACCAGCTGTGAAGCCTCCATTTCTAGTTGGTGAATAAGGTAGACAGGGAATTCCTGCTTTTACTCCTTTAAAATCTTGCCATGATCTCTTTTAGTTACTCTATGGCACTTGACTGTAACCAGAAGGCTGGCAGTTCAAACCCGCCAGCTACTCCTCAGAAGGAAGGTTGGGCAATCCAACTTCTGTAGTGATACCACCTCGGAAACCCAAGGAGGGGTTGCTATGAGTTGGAGCCAACTAGACGGCACATAACAACAAACAACAACAAGGATTTAACTTTTGAAACAAAAAGCTAAAAAGAGATTACATTTTTTCCATTTTCTGCTATCACATATCGTATATGGTTTAGCTGTTTAATGTTGTGTTATGTGCTGTTGAGAAAATTCTGACTCATAGCCTACATTGCAGGGTAGAACTGCCTCACAGGGTAGGCTGTACTCTTTACTAGAGCAGGTCTCAGGTCTTTTTTTCCTCAGAGTCACTGGTGGACTCCAACTGCCAATGTTTCAGTTAACACAGGAGTGTTTAACAATGCACCACTAGGGCTCCTTAGCTGTTTAATAGAGAGAAAGAAACGCCAGAAAACAAATGGTACCTCTTTCAAAAATATAATGTTGTTGTATACAAATCATTTTTAGTTTTTTTGAAATTTATTTGAATACAGTAAGAAATATAACTGCAAGATGGACTGGAACCAGTCCTACCTCATTCCATCTTTTTTCTGCTAATTGAGATGCATTCTTTCTGTAGACAAGATACATGGAAAATGGAATGATATTAGAAACTTGCTTTCACAGGAAGTAGAGACAAGTGAGTGACGTCACCTTCCTAAGCCAGTCTAAAATGATTTCTAGTCCTAGGAAACAACTGACATAGATCAAGAATTACATTAACCTGGGTACCTGGACCTTGAATGAGTATAAATTCTTGATTTCCAACTTCTACTCTCCTTGGCTCTGTATTATCCATTTCTTACAGTTCTTCCATCACTGTTTCCTTGGCTTTCATATTGGCTACTAGGCTTTTTCCAGGAAAGGCTTTAATTTTCTGAAAGTTACATATATATGTGTATATGTGTGTGTGTATATATATATTTTATTTTTCTTTTTAGGCCTGCTTCCTAGAAACTGTACCCAAAATGACTTGACTAAACTTGAGTGTTCCCAAACACCAGAACCTATTGTTTCTGAACAACCTCATGTATTCTTATTCTGTTTTGAACTGAAAATGCATCTGAACATTGTTTAAAAAGAAACCACAGACAAAAGTATAATGCAAAAAAAAAAAAAAAGGTCTATTCTTCAGCCTTCACTTAGTACCACCAATCCCACTTCTTAAAGGCAACCATACTTACCAGTTTCTTTTCTTTCCAGAGAAATTTAAAATAATACAAATTGTAGTATATTCTGTCCATTGCTCTGCCTTTCCTTTTTTTCACTTTATATAATATCCATCACACTTTGTGACATCATTGCTGATGTCAGATGAATCTTATTTGAAAGCAAAGAATACCAGAATGATGTTTATTTATGTTTTATCGACTATGCGAAAGCATTCAATTATGTGGACCATAACAAATTATGGATCACATTGAGTAGAATGGGAATTCCAGAACACTTGATTGTACTCATGAGGAACCTGTACATAAATCAGGAGGTTGTCGTTCATAAAGAACAACGGGATACTGAATGGTTTAAAATCAAGAATGGAGTGTGTCAGGGTTGTATCCTTTCATCATACTTATTCAATTTGTATGCTGAGCAAATAATCTGAGAAGCTGGATTACATGAAGAAGAACTTGGCATCAGGATTGGAGGAAAACTCATTAACAACCTGCAATACGTAGATGAAACAACTTTGTTTACTGAGAGTGAGGATGACTTGAAACACTTACTGATGAAGGTTAAAGATTATAGTCTGCAGTATGGATTACACCTCAATATAAAGAAAATAAAAATCTTCACAACTGGTGTAATAAACAGCTTCACGATAAATGGAGAAAAGATTGAAGTTGTCAAGGACTTCATATTACTTGGTTCTACAATCAACACCAATGGAAGCAGCAATCAAAACATCAGATGAAGTATTGCATTGGGCAAATTTGCTGCAAAAGACCTCTTTCAAGTGATGAAGAGCAAAGATATCTCCTCGAAGACTAAGGTGCACCTAACCCAAGCCATGGTATTTTCAATTGCCTCATGTGCATGTGAGAGCTGGACAATGAATAAGGAAGACTGAAGAAGAGTTGATGCTTTTGAGTTGTGGTGTTGGAGAGGAATGCTAAGAATACCATGGACTGCTAAAATGACTAACAAATCTGTCCTGGAAGAAGTGCAGGTGGAATGCTCCTTGGAAGCAAGAATGGCCAGATTTCATCTTACCTACTTTGGTCATGTCACATTCCCTGGAGAAGGATGTCACGCTTGCTAAGGTGGAGGGTCAACAAAAGGGAGGAAGGCCCTCAATGAGATGGATTGACACAGTGGCTGCCACAATGGGCTCAGGTATAGCAAGGATCGTGAAGCTGGTGCAGGACCGGGCAGTGTTTTGTTCTGCTGTGCCTAGGATTGCTGAGTTAGAGACGACTCAATGGCACCTAACAACAACAACAAAACATCACACTTTGAGTGTCTCATTCCAGCCTTTGTGTTCTAACCATATCCATCATTATTAATTGTCACTCTTAACCTTCCCCTTGGAGCCCTGGTGGCACAGTGGTTAAGCATTCTGCTGCTAGTTGAACGGTCGGAGGTTTGAACATGCCAGCAACTCTGCAGGAGAAAGATGTGGCTGTCTGTTTCCATAAAGATTACAGCCTTGGAAACCTTCTGGGGCGTTCTGTTCTGTTGTATAGGGTAACTATGAGTTGCAATCTACTCGATGACAATGGGGAGGCTTCCCCTTAGTCTTCTATTCATCATTACATTCATGTTCAGAGAAGTTACCTTTTTTCTTACTTGAAGTCAGTGTTGTCTGAAGAGAAACCATTGCAGAATTATTAGATACACATCATTAACAGACCACTTGGAAAAACTCTGAGAAAGCTTAATAGGACCACAAGCAAGTAACTATTTATAAAGCATTTTCTTATGATGAGTAGAAAATAAAGGCATTCAAACTTTTTTAAAAGATCTGTCTTTGTACCATGATATTTTTCTGTACATATAATTTATGACCATGTATAACACACTAAAATAATGCATTTTAGCCTATTTTTATGACTACAAATTAGACTTTCCCAACTTCTGGAAATGGCTTATTCTTCATATTTAAATTGTTTCTACCATAACAGTACAAATGTTAGCATATTTATACTATTATGTAAATAATAATGCAAAAATAATAGTATGAATTTCCTTATAAACTCATACATTGAGATGGATGCCCTTTTTAAAGGGTCATTAATGGAGCTCTTTGGAGGGTAATCTGATACTAATAGCTTCTATAATTTTCACCCAGGCTTTTGTAGGCTAAGAAAGGAAGAAAGCATTTGAGACTGCACTTTATGGCCTAGGAGAAAAGAGATTTGATAGGAAAGTCCCTTTTAATTCCTAATGTCTCATGTAGTTCTTTTAGCAGTTTGTGGTACTTTTAGGATTCTTCACCAGCACCACAACTCAAAAGCATCAACTCTTCTTTGGTCTTCCTTATTCAATGTCCAGCTCTCACATGCATATGAGGCGACCGAAAATATCATGGCTTGTGTCAGGTGTACCTTAGTCCTCAAGGAGACATCCTTGCTCCTCAGCACTTGAAAGAGGTCCCTTGCAGCCAACTTGCCTAGTGCTATACATTGTCTGATGTCCTGACTACTGCTTTCATTGGTATCAATTACAGTATCAAGCAATGTGGAGTCTTTGACAACTTCAATCTTTTCTCCATTTATCATGGTGCTGCTCACAGGTCCAGTTGTGAGGATTTTTTGTTTTCTTTATATTGACATGTAATCCATACTGCAGCGTATATTCTTCAATCTTCATCAGTAAGTGCTTCAAGTCATCCTCACTTTCAGCAAGCAAAGTTGTGTCATCAGCGTATCACAGGTTGTTAATGATTCTTCCTCCATGTTAGAGATACTGTGCCATAAGAGCAGTCTTCAGGGCAGGCTGTCTGGTTGCCACATCTCTTTGCTGGCCAAGGGAACCCACTACTATGTGTCTTTAGGGTCTTTCACAAACAGTTGTGAAAAAAGCCAGGTTTTAAAGATTTTTTGCTGTTTCCAAAAACCTATGCAGACTCGGCATGAGAAGGTCTTATTCTTCAAATCTTACATTTAAGATTTGCTTTTTTTATTATCTCTTCTTTCATTTGCATCTGGACACTCTATTCAACTGCAAACTGGCTGTTAGAGTCAGACAGACTTGAATTTCAATATCAGTTCTGCCATTTATAACAATATAAATTTGGACATATTGCTCAACCTTTCTCAGTCTGTTTCAACATTCACAATAATGGGAATAACAATATTCCTTTACAGGATTTTTGTGAGTATTAAATGAAATAAAGTATGAAAAACGATAAACATATACCAAACTCCAAACCAAATCCACTGTCGTTGAGTCAGTTTTGACTCATAGCAACCCCTCCTTGGGTTTCTGAGGCAGTATCACTGTGGAAGTAGATTGCCCCATACTAGGTGTTTAATATTTGGTAGTTATTCATTCAGCAGGGCATTCATGGGTAGTGCAAATGGTTAACAAACTCAGCCACTAACCAAAAAGTTGGAGGTTCAAGTCTATCCAGAGGCACTCAGAACAAAGGCCTGGTGATCTACTTGTAAATAATCAGCCATTGAAAGCCCTTCGGAGCACAACTCTACTCTGATATACACAGGGTTGCCATGAGTTGGAATCAACTCGACAGCCACCAGTTATTCATTTAACGAATAATTATTCAGAGCCTACTATGTGCCAGAAACTCAGTTCAGGGGGAAGTCAAATCTTGAAGCACAAGCAAGAATTAGTCAGATATGTGGATCAGAGGAACTCTGATAGCATAGTGCCTTAGGCATTTGACTGCTAACCAGAAAGCTGGCAGTACAAACCCATCAGCCACTCTCCTTGGAAGGAAGGTTGGGCAATCTACTTCCGTAGTGATGCGGCCTCGGAAACCCAAGGAGGGGTCGCTTTGAGTTGGATCTGACTTGACGGCAGTGACTTTGTTTTTTGGTTTATGTGGGTCAGGTTAAGGTATTTAAATTTTATATTAAAAACAATGGCTCATAATTATTATTTCTACTTTTCAATTGGTGGAATTGACCCAATGAAGTTAAATAGTTTTCTAGTGTCAAACAGCTAATGAGTGATATAGCACTGAGGAGTTTTAAGTAGAAAACTAACATAATCAGATTTTGTTTTAGAAATGTCATTAATGTAGCAAACTAGAATATATGTGTGTGGAAGGGGAGTGGGGCTGGGGAACAAGGTCAGGAGGCAAGAGGGCTGTTGAAGAAATTTATGAGACTTTGACTAGTGAGTGGTAGGTAGTGTGGATGGAAAAAAGAGGATGTGTTTGAAAAGGGGAGCTTGTACCTTATGTGCTGCCTTCTTAAATAACTGTATTTCCACACTTCAATATTTCTGAAAGAAGGATGCATCCTACAGTCAATGCAATCAGTAATGTAGTGCTGTTTCTTTTGTTAATTCTAACCTGTCATTGAATCAGTGGTGAGTATTATAATAAATGGCAACCTGGAACCAAAGAGATGAGATACTTAGAAATGAGAACAGCAGGGCTTAGTGGATGCAACAAAGGGAGAGGTAATGGCCTGTGTTCCTATCTCCTCACGAAGTTTTGTTGTCTTGGCTCCTTCACTGGTGAAATGCCTATCAAAGCCCCATACTTTAGGGACATGGTGGATTGATTCAAAGCAAGGGCCAAAACCAAAAACCAAACTCACTGCCATGGAGTCAGATCCGACCCATAGTAACCCCTCCTTGCGTTTTCGAGGCAGTATCACTACAGAAATAGATTGCCGAACCTTCCTTCTGAGGAGAGTGGCTGGTGGGATTGAACCTCCCACCTTCTGGTTAGCAGTCAAATACCGTAGGCACTACGCCACCAGAGCTCCAAGGGGTGATAATGACAAAGTGAGGAGAAGGAAAGACAAAGCCATCGACAGCAACAGCAGGTCAAGTATGACGTGAAAAAGATGGAAATGACAAAATCAAATTCTAAGAATATCCAGCTATCTTTCTTACCATACAGGAGGAGATGGGTAAGTTATTTTTAATGTGTCTGTGTAATTTTTCAGGTCTCTGGATAGTGCAAATTGCTTACATTTGACTACTCACCTGACAGTTGGCACTTAAACCCATGCAGCAGTGTCATGGGCACTCAGGCAAACCCCATGAAGTTCTAGTCTATAACATATGGGGTCACCTGAGTCAGAGTCAAGTGGAAGGTAGTGGGTCTGGTTTTTGGTTTGGTGTACTTGTTGAACATAAAGTCACACAAAAGGAAACTCAATTCTCAAGTACATAGGAAATACTAAAGAGAGGGCATTTAGTCTAGCTGCCATGAATCTGTCTGTATACCATATTTTTATATACTTCTGATCTTGGCCAAGTCCCTTTATTTCTTGTTCTCAATTTTCTTATCTCCACAATAGGGCTATTACATCTAAATCTATTGCTATGCCTATTGTGTGACAGACATTTCGTATGCATTATCTCATTTATCTTCACAATAATTCTGAAAAATATTATCTTAATTTTACAGATGCTGTTGTTATATGCCGTCAAGTCGGACCTGACTCATAGCAACACCTCCTTGGGTTTCCGAGGCTGTATCGTGATGGAAGTAGATTGCCCAACCTTCCTTCTGAGGAGTGGCTGGTGGGTTTGAACTGCCAGCCTCCTGGTTAGCAGTCAAGTGCCTTAACCACTATGCTACCAGAGCTCCCAATTTTTTTTTTTTTTAACAGATAAGACAACTAAAGTTCAGAGAGTTTAACCAAATCAAGCTAAACTAAACCAGTTGCCATCAAGTCAATTTTGACTCAAGAGTAGAGATGAGCCCTATAGGGTTTTCAAGGCTGTGACCTTTGAAAGCAGATTACCAGATGTTTCTTTTAGTTGCCTCTGGGTGGGTTTGAACCACTAACTTTTCAGTTTGTTGTCAAGCCTTTAACTGTTGCCAGTCAGTAACTCAGAGGTTACATGATTTTAATATTAATAGTTATATCAAAAGAAGTTCTATTATTGGATTGAGGTTGCAGAAAACATTCCTAAGTAAAATGAAAGACCACAAGCTTCTAGGAAAATAATTACAGATTACTATCCATAAAAATTTAAACTCCTGTGTGGTGAAAGACAGTTAAAAAGCAAGTCACAGACTGAGAGAAAATATCTGTCCTATATGTAACAGGCATCATATCAATATATAGTATATATAAAGAACATTTAGAAAGCAATAAGAAAAATGCAAATGATCTAAGAAAGTAAAAATGGATATATATATATATATATATA
>NW_006921707.1:6180542-6193215 GCF_000298275.1 Orycteropus afer afer
GAAGGAAGATGGGGCAATCTACTTCCGTAGTGATACTGCCTCAGAAACCCAAGGAGGGGTCACTATGAGTCAGGTGTGACTCGACGGTACACAACAACAACAACAACATATTTACCTTAGGAGCTCTTGTAGCATAGTGCCTAAAGCACTTGACTGCTAACCAGAAGGCTGGCGGTTCAAACCCACCAGCCACTCCTTGGAAAGAAGATGGGGCAATCTACTTCCGTAGTGACAGTGCCTCGGAAACCCAAGGAGGGGTCGCTGTGAGTTGGTCCGACTTGACTGGCAATAACAACAACAACAACATATTTACCTTATTTTCTTAGGAGTTAATCAACAAAATGAGGTAATACTAGTTTTGTTCCATTTTTGGCTTTTTTTTTTTGTTGTTGTTGTTGTTGTCTTTTTATATTTACAAAGGAGATCTAAATGGACCACTATTGAATGGCTAATGTTTATTTGAAGATATTTGGTCTTCTGGCAATGAATAAAGATTCCTATTATAGGGGTCAGCTCTGGTCATTGGTGGGAAGGGGAAGGCCAGGATTACTGTGTGTGGCCAAATGGGTTCTTTTCTTTAGGGTAGCTGAGTACCTTGTCTTCTGCATGAGAGAGAGGTTTTTTGTCTTTCATGCTAGCTGTGCCTGTTGTAGGGGGTCACTGCCCATCTTCTTCATCCCAGTGCTCATACTGGGAGTCTTACTCATCAGAACTCTTAATTTTATTTGACTACTAAAAGCTGTACTCATGACTTTTCCCCCAGAGCTGAGGCCAAGTCAATGGCTCTGAAAAGCTTCAGCTGATGTAGCTGTTCCTTAGGCCCTTAATTACATGCAGGTCCTGGCTCTCAGACTCAGTCTCCTCTCAGCTGCAGTTACTTTTGATCAGGACTTATTCCTGTTCTCTAGTGGGAAAATTATGAAGGAATTGGTGGTTCAGTGGTAGAATTCTCATCTTCATTGAGGGAAACCTGGGTTTGATTCTTGGCCAATGCACTGCATGTGCAACCACTACTCATCTCTCTGTGGAGGCGGCATGTTGCTATGATACTCAACATATTTCAGCAGAGCTTTCAGACTAAAGCAGACTAGGAAGAAAGGCCTGGCAATCTACTTGTGATAATCAACCAATGTTAATAGTTATTTCCCCTAATGGATCACAATGGTCCAATCTCCAACACAGAACAGAGAAGAAGCAGAACTGCTATTTTGCATGAGGTTGCCATGAGCCAAGGCCAACACAACAGTGGCTGACAACAACAGTGAGAAAATTACTTGTTTAGAAATCTCTTCTTTCATCTGTATGGAATTTCTGGTTCTTTGGCTCAATAAGTATTCTCCTACTGGGACTGAATTTTCTCGAAATTCTTCACTCTTCTGGTCTATTGGTACCCTTCTTGGATTTCCAGAGATGTTAATACATTTTTTTGTACTTCTAAATTTCTTCCATCAACTCACTAGGACTTTGGGAAGAAAGAAAGGTAAATGTGTGAATTTAGTCAGCCATTTTGAATTGAAAATCCAAAGAATTGTTTGGGTCCATTTGTGGTAAATGCTTTGAAAGAGAAATACAATATATTATGAAAGTGCACACTGGAAGAACCTAAACTAGTCTAAGGGAAGGAGAGGTTAGGAAAAGCTTTATCTAGAGATCTATTTTAAAAATTAGACTTAGGTTTTGAAGTTTGGTTTTACTTAGAAGCAGAGAAATATGCTAGATGTCCTTTAAAGATTTTATTCATATTTATGATTTACAGGTTTGCCAAGTTTGATAGTTAAGGATTTTAGTAAATGGAGTAAAAATGAAGGAAAACAATAAATTTCTTTTCAAAATGTCTCTAACATTGCAGTAGGCTGAGCTCAGCATTTTAGCGAGCATCTTCTCAGCAACTCTGTCATCAACTCATCAGACTTGCTCTACATAGGCCTAAACGAGCTCCTCACAGAGTTAGAGTCTTTACAGGAGACTGGAAACCTTGCCAAAGAGGCAAGGGTTTTTTTAATGCATTTTATGCATTTTTATGCAGAAGGAATGCTCACTTCGTGCTGAGCAATAATAATTTCCTTTCTTTAACTCTCTGGTCTTATTTATGTATTTCTTTTTAAAATACTCATTTTCTAAGAACTGTTAATAAAATATTGTTTTCAGGTGGCATCATGTTGGTTCTGACTCATGGCAAAAACAGAATGAAACACTGTCTGGTCCTGTGCCATCCTCATAATCATTAATATGTTTGAGCCAAATTGTTCATAAAATATACGTTGTAAAGTTTACCTTTGGTACAACATTTAGAGTAACTAGAATTTATATTGTTTTTTATTATTATTATAATTGATCATTATTTGAGTAACATGATCATACCTTGACACCAATATTAGGATAAGGATTATTAGTACCCATACAACCTTGCTAACGGGATAAACTAATGACTGCATGTAGCAGGATTGAAGAAAAGATGCTTCTTGTCACAGCTGTTCAATTTGAGTTTTAGAAACTTGCATTCTGAAGATTTTCTCTAGAATATAAAAACTTGAATCAATGATTTGATAGTCTCCAAGTTAAACTAGGCCTAATATTCATTTAATAAAATCCAGGAGTGTGCAGCACAGTTGTATCTTTTCATTTTATTTGTTCAATTGTATGCCGAAAAAATAATCTAAGAAAATGGACTATATAAAACATGCAACATTATCTAAGAAAATAGACTATATAGAACATGCAGCATTAGCATTGGAGGAAGACTTATTAACAACCTGCCATATCAGATGGCACAACCTTGGTTGCTGAAAATGAGGATGACTTGAAGCACTTATTGGTGAAGGTCAACAGCTATCGCCCTTAATGTGGATTATGTCTTAATGTGAATAAAACTAAAATACTTACAAATGGGCCAATAAACAGCATCATCATTGTTGGAGAAAAAACGGAAGTTGTCAACAATTTCATTATATAGGTATCCCCTGCTTCTTGAAAGTACATTTTATGCCATTTCACTTTTACTAAAGACCTATATTAGTACTTGTTTTCTCTAACTGAAAGATTTCCTAAGAGTATTTTTGCTTTTATGAAAAAAGCCAAACTAGAACTCAGTGTTTGTTTTGCAGCAAGACATTAAAGAGGCAGTTCGCTCCCTGAGCAGCAAGAATGGTGTAGCCAAGCTTCTGCCCAGGGAGCTATACTCTGCATCTCAGCATCAAGCCACTGTAGCTTTGAACTGTGCCTGTGAACACTGTATGTTACTGCTGTTTTAGGTTTCACGTGTTATTTGGTATGATTTGATAGGTGATATTTCAGGTTTGAGAACACTAAAAAAATATTCTCATGTAAATTAATAGTAATTGCTTCTTTGCTTTACTCCATTTCGGCTTACGAAGAATTTCATAGGAATATACTACTTGCAATAGCAGGGAAAATCTGTCCTTCTATCAATAATCAATTCCCATGGAAGCAGAAGTCAAGAAATCAAACAACATATGGCATAGAGAAAATCTGCTGCAAAAGGCTTATTTAAATTTTTGAGAAGCCAATATGTCATTTTGATGACTAAGATGCACCTGACTCAAGCAATAATTTTTCAATTGCCTCATATACATGCAAAAACTGCACAATATAAAAGGAAGACCAGAAAATAATTGATACATTTTGAATTGTGGTGTTGGCAAAGAATATTGACTATACCACAGACTGCCAGAAGAACAAACAAATGAGTTCTAGAAGAAATACAAGCAGACTGTTCCTTAGATGCAACGATTGTGAAACTTTGATTTATATACTTTGGACACATAATTGGAAAGACTAATTGCTAGAAAAGGACATCATGGTTGGTAAAGTAGAGAGGGTCAACAAAAACAAGGGGAACTCTCAATGAGATGGATTGACACATTAGCCACTACACCAGACCCAAAGACCAACCATCATGAGGACAGCACAGGACCAGGAAACATTTTGTTCTGTTATACATAAGGTCACCATGTGTTGGAGTTGACTCTATGGCAACTAACAGCAGTTTACCTAGTGAAGAATCCCCAAGTTGTTGTTAGGTGCTGCCATGTTGGCCCCTAGTCGTAGTGACCCCATGCACAATGGGAATAAAACACTGGTTCTGTGCCATCCTCACAATCATTGATATGTTTGAGTCCAAATGTGAGTATGTCTAGAAAATCTACTTTAAATTTGTTAGGAGCATGGATTTAGTTGTCCTACAGAGGAAATTCTACCTCCTGTGTATATAACAATCTTTACCAAAATATTGAAGTTATAGTCATTTGTTGTATGACTAGACATAAATTGACTACTATTTAGCTATTACCAACACTTCAGTTGAAAGTTTGATATTTGAGAGTAACAATCAAGGAACATATTAGCTGTTATTCCTTTTATTGTCTCTGCTCTGTTCCTGAGAAAAATTATAATCCCAGAGAACAATACACCTAGATTATATAATCTTAACTCCCCACAGAAATTGTTTCTTTGAGTTATAATTTAATAATTTGTCCTCTCAACTTTTATAGAAGTTTGGTATTTAAAAAAAAAAAATTTGTGTCATTTGTGAAACTTTAAGATAAATATATTAAAAATACATTATATATATATAATTATATTATATATATATATATATATATAAAATTCAGTTTTACCCTAATGACCCTCATAGAAAGATGGTATTTAGTGAAGTGAAATTTTGTTTTTTTATTAATTTTATTAGTTTTGTTGTTGCTGTTGAGAATATGCACAGCAAAGCATACACCAATTCAATGGTTTCTATGTGTACCATTTGTTGTTGTTGTTAAGTGCGATCGAGTCAGACCCGACTCATAGTGACCCCTCCTTAGGTTTCTGAGGCAGTATCACTAGGGAAGTAGATTACCCCATCTTCCTTTCGAGATGTATACCATTTAGTGACTTTGATTACATTATTTGAGTTGTGCAACCACTTGCACTTTTTCTGAGTTGTTCTTCCCTCATTAAAATAATTTCACTGTCCCCTGAGGTTCCTAATTAATCTTTTGAGTTGCCGTTGTCAATTTGATCCCATACAGATAGTTCTTAAAAGAGCACAATTCTCAAGGCAGATGTTTTTTCACTGGTTAAACTAAACTACTTTTTGGTTTTAAGAAGACTTCCATGGACATTTTTGGTTTAAAGTTTAAAGATGATCTAAGGGCAATAGTTTTAGGAGTTCATTTAACTTTCATGGCTCCAGGAAGTCTGAAGTCCATGAGAATTTGAAGTTATGTTCTGCATTTTCCCTCTTTTGATCAGGATTCTTCTATGGAATCATTAATCAAAATGTTCAGTAATGGCAACTGAACACTGTTCAGTTCTTCTGGTATCAGAAAAAGGAGGCAATTATTCATGGAGGCAATTAGCCACACCTTCCATATCCTCCTCCTGTTCCTGACTCTTCTTCCTCTGTTGGTCCTGGTGAATAGAGACCAATTTTTCCACACTGCATGGTCACTTATAAGATTTTAAGGCCCCAGACACTATATGTTGAACAAGGAAGTTGAACAGAGGCACTAAACATGTTATCTCTAACACACTTTTTTTTGTTTGCTTGTTTTATTGGATGAAAAACCACAATAGTCTAACCTTGTCCCATTTTTGCCTTATCTTTCAGAAAACTCAAGTTAAATTTATTTCCATATGAGATAAGCATCTCAAGATCTGAGCCATTTTCTTTTATCTTTTTGAATGGTTTATAACTTGTCTCTTCTAAAAGTTTGATATATGTTTTCTACTGAAAGTTTCCTTTCCTAATTCCAAAGGAACTTAACTATTTTGAAATGATTCTGTTTATAAATCATATGTAAGTATTATAGTGATAATAGTTATATACTATCTTTCTATCTATCTATATCTAGATATATGTGTAACTCTTTATATCCAAAACCAAGCACACTGCCATTGAGTCAATTCTGACTCATAGTAACTCCCATTGAGTTTCCAAGGCTGTCAATCTTTATGGAAGTAGATTGCCTCATCTTTCTTCAGCAGAGCAGCTGGTAAGTTTGAACCACCAACCTTCTGGTTAGCAGCCAAATACCTTACCTACTACACTGCTAGAGCTATACACACACACACACACACACACACACACACACACCCCTGTCATTATAACTCAAAAAGCTTCTAGCATAAATATTTTCCAAAGTGTGTTGTAAAATTAATAAATCATCACTTTGTTTTGATGTTAGGAAAAAGGTTTATTTAAATCGTTCTTTTGAATGAGTTCATTTTTAAAATAGGCTTTAAGTTTGCCTTTTTATCTGTCTAATTTCCACTGTGGGTAATAGAAAAAAAAAAAAGAATTCATCATTAGTGAGGAACTTACAAAGCCAATACTATATGTTTATACTTTTTTCTTTATTTTTAATTGGAAGGACAACGATGATTAGAACATTCCTGAGGAGATGAGCTTCCCCAGTTAGGAAACCCTCTCTTAAAAAAAAAAAAAAAAAAATAGAAAGAAAAAAGAAAAGGATCAGTGTAATACGTTTGGAAAATTGAAGAAAGTAATAACCATAGACTTCAATTTAATAATTACACAAGAATAACTCTTAGAATGACTTCTTAGAGAGTTAAGATATGCTCTAAAGACTATAATTTCTAGCTATTTAAAGTTAAAAGGAATAACATTGCAAGTTTGCATTCCTGGCTCACTACTTGATCAAAGAAAAACTGACCTTAAAAACAAGCTATATCTAAAAGCTGGAAGTAGCCCAAATATCCATTGTTTTGGTTACCTAGTGCTGCTCTGACAGAAAATGCCATAAATGGGATGGCTTGAACAAATAGGAGTTTATTGTCTTAAAATTTTGGAGGCCAGAAGTCTGAATTCAAAGTGGCAGGCTCTAGAAACTGGGTGAAATCCCCTCAACCTTAGGCTTCAGCTCTGCCTCCAGCCCTCAGCCCTCTGAAGCTGGAGGCTTTTGTTCACTCAGGCAGCTGCTGGCGGCTGAGGCTGACAACCTAAGGTCAACAAGTAAAAAGACACAGTCCCAATATTACCAAACAACACAGCAGGCCACTAATTCAAATCCAGAAAATGTCCCAAGATCAGCAGGGGATGGCAAGCTGCTGGACAATGACTTGGCTACATGCAAGATTCAAGCATGCTGAAAAGCTAGAGACCGTTCCCAAAGCTTCTCCTTATATGTGCAAGCAGACCACATCCCTAAAGCAGCTACCTAACTGCTCATGGTAGATTCCACTATGGAATTGATTTGCCAGTCTCATCATGGGGAATAACTACCACTATTTGCCTAGCCACTCAAAACCAGACCCATCTAAGTTGACATATAACCTTAACTACCATATCCATCAATATATAGACTGAACAAAAATATTGTGGTATATTGAGATGATGGAATACTATACAGTAATGAAATTAAGTAGACTGCAACCAGATGCAGTAACATGGATGCACGTTACTCATGTATGTGAGTGAAAGAAGCCAGACCTAAAAATACTGCATTTATATGAAGTTCCCAAACAAGCAAAATTAGCTTATGGTGTATAAGTCAGAATAATAGTTTCCTAGAGGTGGGGCAGTGACTGGAAGGAGATAATAAAGGAATGTGGAATCTTGGCAATGTTCTCTTTGTTGATTTGAGTGCTGATTATTTGGGTGTGCTAACTTGTTAAAAATTCATCTACCTTATGATTCATGCACACTTTGCTATATGTGTTCTGCTTCAAAAATATACAGAGAAGCAGATGATATCTAAATATGATATCTTAGTTTCCTACTGCTGCTGTAACAGAAAAACCACAGGTGGGTGGCTTTAAAGAACAGAAATTTCTCTTACAATTCAGGAGGCTAGAAGCCCAAATTCAGGGTACTGGCTCTAAAGGAATTCTCTTTATTTCTTTCTGTTGGCTCTGGGGGAAGATCCTTGTTTCAGCTTTTGTGGTCCCAGTGTTCTTCAGTTCTTATCCCCCATTGTGCTTGCTTATCTCTGTGTCTATACTGCTCCCTATAACTTAGAAAGACGTCTGTGCATGGTGCAAATGGTTAAGTGCTGGATTATTAAACATAGGTTAGTGGTTCACATCCACCAGAGATGACTTGGGAATGAGGCCTGGTGACCTGTTTGCAAAAGGTCACATCCTTGAAAACCCTATGGAGTGTGGTTCTAATTGACATATATTGGGTCACATTTGGTCACCATGAGTGGGAATCCCCACAGCAATTAACCAAAACCAAACCAAACGCACTGCATGGAGTCGGATCCAACTCATAGTGACCCCTCCTTGGGTTTCCGAGACTGTGTCACTATGGAAGTAGATTGCCCATCTTCCTTCTGAAGAGTGGCTGGTGGATTTGAACCACCAGCCTTCTGGTTAGCAGTCAAGTGCCTTTGGCACTATACCACCAGAGCTCCCCCACAGCAACTAGCAACAACATAACTCAAAAGTGACTAGGTTTGGGACACACTCTACATTGATAGGGCCTCATTAAAATTACAAAGAAAACCTATTTACAAAAGAAAATACATCCACAAGAATGTTGTGTTGTTGTTGTTGTTGTGTGCCGACAAGTTGGTTAAGACTCATAGCAACCCTATGTACAACAGAATGAAACACTGTCACTTCCAGTCTCACAATCCTTGCTATACCTGAGCCAATCTTTGCAGCCACTGTGTCAATCCATCTCCTTGAGGGCCTTCCCATTTTTTGTTGACTCTCCATTTTACCAAGCATGATATCCTTCTCCAAGGAATGGTCCCTTCTGACAACATGACCAAAGTGGTGGAATGAAGTCTGGCCATTCTCGCTTCCAAGGAACATTCTGGCTGCTCTTCTTCCAGGAAAGACTTGTTAGTTCTTCTGGCAGTCGGTTGTACTCTCAGAATTCTTCACAAACACCTCAACTCAAGAGCATCAACTCTTCTTCGGTCTTCCTTATTCATTGTCCACCTCTCACATGCATATGAGGCGATTGAAAACACCATGGTTGGGTTAGGCACACCTTAGTCTTCAAGGAGACATCTTTGCTTTTCATCACTTGAAAGAGGTCTTTTGCAGCAGGTTTGAACAGTGCAATACAACATCTGATTTCTTGACTGCTGCTCCCACTGGTGTTGATTGTGGAAACAAGTAATATGAAATCTTTGACAACTTCAATCTTGTCTCCATTTATTGTGATGCTGCTTATTGATTCAGTTGTGAGGATTTTTGTTTTCTTTATGTTGAGGTGTAATCCATACTGCAGACTATAATCTTTAATCTTCACCAGTAAGTGCTTCAAGTCATCTTCACTTTTGGCAAGCGAGGTTGTGTCATCTGCATATCACAGGTTGTTAATGAGTCTTCCTCCAATCCTGATGCCAAGTTCTTCTTTATATAGTCCAGATTCTCAGATTATTTGCTCAGCATACAAATTGAATAAGTATGGTGAAAGGATACAACCCTGACACACTCTCTTCCTGATTTTAAACCATACAGTATCCCCTTGTTCTGTTCAAGTAACATACTCCTGGTCTGTGTACAGGTTCCTCATGAACACAATTAAGTGTTCTGGAATTCCCGTTCTTCTTAATGTTATCCATAATTTGTTATGATCCACACAATCAAATGCTTTTGCATAGCCAATAAAACACAAGTAAACATCTTTCTGGTATACTTTATTTTCAACCAAGATCCATCTGACATCAACTAAGATATCCCTCATTCCACATTATCTTCTGAATCCAGCTTGCATTTCTGGAAGTTCTCTGTCAATATACTGATGCAATCATTTTTTAATTTTTCTTCAGTAAGGTTTTATTTGTGTGTGATAATAATGATATTGTTCAATAATTTTCATATTTAGTGAGATCATCTTTCTTTGGAATGAGTACAAACATGGATCTCTTCCAGTCAGTTGGCCAGGTAGCTCTCTTCCAAATTTCTTAGCATAGATAAGTGAGTGCATCCAGTATGGCATCCATTTGTTGAAATATCTTAATGGGTATTCGGTCAATTCCTGGAGCCTTGTTCTTTGCCAATTCCTTCAGTGCAACTTTGACTTCTACTTTCAATTCCACTGTTCTTGATCACATGCCACCTCCTGAAATGGATGAACATTGACCAATTCTTTTAGGTACAGTGACTCTGTATTCTTTCCATCTTCTTTTGATGTTGCCTGCATCATTCAATATTTTGCCCATAGAATCATTCAGTATTACAACTCAAGGTTTGAATTTTTTCTTCAGTTCTTTCAGTTGGAGAAACATCAAGTGTGTTCATCCCCCTAGGTTTTCTAACTCAGGTCTTTGCATATTTCATTATAATACTTGACTGTCTTCTTGAGCTCTTTAAAATCTTCTGTTCAGCTCTTTTATCTTGTCATTCCTTCCATTTGCTTTAGCTACTTTCTGTTCAAGGGCAACTTTCAGAGTCTCCTCTGACTTCCTTTTTTTTTTTCCTTCCTTTACTATCTTTTTAATGACTATCCTTTCTTCATTGATGCTGTTCTTGATGTCATCCTACAATTCAACTGGTTTTCAGTTATTGGTGTTTAATGCATCAAGTCTATTCTTTAGATGGTCTCTAAATTCAGGAGGAATATAATCAAAGTCATATTTTGGCTCTTTTTTAAATTGTCTTCAGCTTCAACTTGAACTTGTATATGAGCAGTTAATGATCTGTTCCACAATCAACTCCTGGCATTGCTTTGGCTAAAGATATTGAACTGTCACCTTTTTCCACATATGTAGTCAATCTGATTCCTGTGTATCCCATCTGGTGAAGTCCATGTGAATAATTGCTGGTTATGTTGTTGAAAAAAAGGTATTTGCAATGAATAAATCGTTGGTCTTGCAAAATTCTATCATGGAATCTCCAATGTCATTGCTATCACCAAGGCCATATTTTCCAACTACAGGTGAATCTTCATTGTTTCCAACTTTTGCATTCCAATCACCAGTAATAATCAACACATCTAGATGGCTTGTTTGGTCAATTTCAGACTCCAGAAATTGGTAAAAATCTTCAATTTCCTTGTTTTGGCTTTGGTGATTGGTGAATAAATTTGAATAATAGTAGTATTAACTGGTCTTTCTTGTAGATGTATGGATATTATCGTATCACTTACAGCATTGTACTTCAGGATAGATCTTGAAACATTTTTGTGATGATGGATGCCACACCATTCCTCTTTATTTTGTCAATCCTGGCATAGTAGATCATATAGTTGTCTGATTCAAACTGGCCCAAACCGGTCCACTTTAGCTTACTAATGCATATGCTATTGATTTTTATGGATTCTATTTCATTTTTGACAACTTTAAATTTTCTTAGATTCGTACTTTGTACATTCCATATTCCAATTATTAATGGATGTTTGCAGCTGTTTCTTCCCATTTTGAGTAGTGCCACATCAGCAGATGGAGGTCCCAAAAGCTTTACCCTATTCACATCATTAAGGTCAAATCTACTTTGAGGGGGCAGCTCTTCCCCAGTCATATTTTGAGTACCTCCTGACCTAAGGGGTTCACCTTCTGACACTATATCAGACAATGTTTCAGGACTATTCATAAGATTTTCCAGTAATATATCAGACAATATTTCATTGCTATTCATAAGGGTTTCACTGGCCACTTCTTTCTTCTGAGTCTGTCTGGAAGTTCTGCTGAAACTTGTCCACCATGGGTGACTCTGCTGGTATTTGTAATGCCAGTGGCATAGCCTCCAGTCTCACAGCAACATGCAAGCTACCACAGTACAACAAACTGACAGATGAGTGGTAGATCCACAGGTAAAGAGATTTGGATTCCAACACATTTTGAGATGATACAATTCCATCTCTAATATATAGTTAGTAAAAATTTATTATGATACAAAGATAAAAGATCCTTTAATGATGATTGTCAGAACTGAAAATGATGTTTCCAGCAATAATAATTCTACAAAGACCCAAAGCAATCTTCTCTAGGGGCCATTTTTTAGTATAAGATAAGATTTTGTGTGTGTGCATTGGAGGGCTGGAATGCTAATATAAACTGAACCCTAGAAAATTTAATAATAACCTTTGATACACATATAATTTAGGCTGAATCTACATGTCACAATATTTACTGCAATAATTTTTAGAAGTGAAAAATTAAGTTGACTAGTTACTTTGTTTTGTAGGGCTAAATGACTAGCGTGGCTGGTTTTGTTGTTTACAATTTGTGTTGTTAGTGCCGTCTAGTCAGATGCAACTTACAGCCACCTTATGCACACCAGAACTAAATACTGCCGAGTCCTGCACCATCCTCACAATCCTTGCTATGCCGGAGCCCATCTTTGCAGCTGCTGTGTCAATCCATGTTGTTGAGGGTCTTCCCCTTTTTTGCTGACCCTCTACTTTACCAAGCTTGATATCCCTCTCCAGGGACTGGTCCCTACTAACAACATGACCAAAGAATCTGTGTAGCAACAGCCTTATTCAAACTTTTTTCTCCACAAACTGTCCATACCGGTTGCCATGAAGCAGATTCTGACTCATGGCGACTTCATGGGTGTCAGAGTAGAAATGTGCTCCACGGGGTTTTGAATAGCTGATTTTTTGAAAGTAGATTGACAGCCTTTTCCTCTGAGATGCCTCTGGGTAGACTTGAACCACTAACTTTTCAGTAGCAGCAGAATGCATTAACCATTTGTCAGTAAGTCACTTTGAGTGGTAAGCATTTTTTTTTTTTTTTTT
>NW_006921707.1:6194906-6212551 GCF_000298275.1 Orycteropus afer afer
ATATAAATTTAGTGATCATTTTTTCCATATCCCTAAAGAATGTTGATGGGATCTGGATTGGGATTGCATTGAATGTATAGATTGCTTTGGGTAGAACTGACATTTTCACAATGTTCAGTCTTCCTATCCATGAGCATGGTGAGTGGTAAGCATTTTTAAATGTGTGGGAATTTATAATGTAAAGCAGAAGGTGTTAACTGTCAGGCCACAAGCCAAATATGGCCTGTAGATTTATTTAATTTGGCATGCATATTTGTTGGCCCACATAGTGGTATTTAAAAATTTGGTCTACTTGACAACTTTTTTAATGGCAAGATTTCATGCACAAATCTTGACTTCTAGCTTCTTTGGAAAAACTCGCCGACCTGGCAAGACTGGACATACATTCCCACATGGCAACAGTTGGCTGGAGTTGAGTAACAGCTGGCTTTTTAGCTGGAGCTTGTGCTATCCAGTTCTCCACAGTCCCCACCACACCCTGCGATTGGAGAATTTGTGGACACCCAGGCAGCAGACTTCTCAGTTTTGCTAGGAACAGCTCACAACTTCCTGTAATGTCTGGTAGAGTCCAAGGCCCAAAGTGGGCTCTCAGTAATTGCTTGTTTGTCTATGAATTCTGATTCTCCATGTTCTAATATCATTCAGGATCTTTTGCTTTTTGTTTTTACTCGGTACAATAGTAATGTGTGAGTTATGGTAAGGTCAAATGTAATCAAGAGAGAGAGGCTGGAAATGTCTAAAAATTTACTCTACTCACAGTCCCTGTAGTTCACAGCCCGTCAGACAGGACCACATAAGGAAGCATTTGGACACAAGGCAGAGATAGAACTGGATTGTGGGCAAGCACCTTTATTGTGATATTTGGAGAAACATGACAGGAAGAGGTCAGAGCACACAGGGAGTTTGTTGCTCAGTTATATTTGAAACTTGCACCTTGGGGCTTGGGGCATTTACCAAAGGGGAAACTGAGGGACCTTCTTATCTAGGTATAGCAGACATGGATGGAGAGGGTTACTTGGTGTGAATATTAAAACATCATATTATAGAAGTTAGAAAATATGATTAATATATTTTCTTCCTCAGTGGAAAGGAAGCCATAAAACTATGGCCTTAAATAAAAACAAAAGCAAAATTGTTTAGACAATGCAGAGAAAGAGGAGCATTTTAAAACAAATTATTAATGAGAATAAATTTATTTACAAATTAGCTTTGAATTCTTTCTCTCAAATGAGGAAAATTAAAGCAGCACCAAAGAAATGTTTCAAGCTAAGCCTTTGTTTAATACAGGGAGGAAACAGGGACAAAAGGTTAGAAAGCCGTCTTACAGTGGCAGAATTCTTGAGGTAACATAAATAAGAATAGATCGAGAAAATGAGGACCATATGGTCAGCCAGGTCAGAGCAAGTGTGTATGTATTTGCAAGACCACCCACTGAGAAAAGTATCCAGCTTACTGTGTCTCAGCATATTAACAGTTTTCTTTTAGTTCATTTGCACTTTCAGGTGATACCAAAAAAACAAACAAACCAATCTCACTGCCTTCAAGTCAGATCTGATTCATAGCAACCCCTCCCTGGGTTTCCCAGGCAGTATCACTATGGAAGTAGATTGCCCAACCTTCATTCTGAGGAGTGGCTGGTGGGTTTGAACCGCCAGCCTTCTGATTACCAGTCAAATGTCTTAGGCACTACGCCACCAGAGCTCCCTTTCAGGTGATAGCCTACAAAAAAGAAAAGTACGAAAGAAAAATATAAACAACTCCTCTCTTGATCTCTCTTGCAAACTAAGAGAAATGTGAAAGTCGTCTAGAAGATGTGTCTTAATCTCCAACCCAAAACATAGTCTCAAGAAAACAATTATTTAAAAGTGCTTGCAACATCTTTGCTTTATCCCACTGGCCAAAGCAAGTCACACGATCAAGCCCAGAATTTGTAAGTGGACTACTTGAGGGTCTGGATACAGTGAGGTATAATCTTTGGACCAGGGGCACTAGGAGTTGCTCTGGGATGACTAATTAGAATCAGCCTCTATTTTGTAAAAATATTCATTATTATTATTATTTATTAATTCAAATTAAATTTTAGTATTTTATCATTTTTATTAAAATCATGCTCATCTTAAAAATGAAAAAAAAAATGTATAGAAAGTACAAAGAAGAAAGCAAAAAATCACCCCAAAATCCAATACTCAAAAAAAAAAAAAATCTTTACACTTGGTGCATATAATTTCAGAAATCTCTCTGCATATATATCTCTCCACAGGTTCTGATTGACTTAGAAGGGTCTCCAGAGATGGTACAAGGTAGCATCTGAACTGACTGGGTCACTTCTCTACTCTCCTAGGACAGTTTGGATATTTTTAATTCTTTGAAGTGTGTGTGTGTGTAAGTGTGTCTTGACTCACCAGAGATGGTGAACTTGAAAGTTGGAGAGCAGGGGAAGAGGTAACCCATACCCACTGAAAAAGATCAGCAAGGAAGGAAGAGAAGAGAGAGAAAAGGAGCAACAACTACAAAAGTCCTGCAGGATGGAGAGGAGAGATTGTGTATGAGATGCCAGTGGAGATTTCGGGATGCAGTTAAGGCTTACTCTTCTATCAGGCACAGTAGGTACAGTGCTGCAGGTCCAAAATACTCTTACCATTTATCATAGAGTTGACTGACTCATGGTAACTCATGTGTGTAAGAGTAGATCTGACTCCATAGGGCTTTAAATGGCTGATTTTTCAGAAGTAGATTGCCAGGCCTTTCTTTCAAGATGTTTCTGGGTGGACTTAATACTCAGCTGTTAATTGAACCTCCAACCTTTCAGTTAACAGCTGAGTGTGTCAACCATTTGCACCAGCCAGGGACTCTGCAATACTTTTAGGGACTCACAAAATGTTTTAATTTCTTTTTAAAACAGAAGGAAATAGTGACCTTTTAAGTCAAAGAAAGTGTTTTAATATGTAGTATGAATATATCCATCCTTATACCAAGCATTAATAAAACATAAATTTTAATATGTTTTTATGGAGGAAAGGTCTCACCCATGTCAGTTTAGTTTTATGTATTTCACTGTACATAAATTATATTTCAATAAAATGTATTTAAAAAAAAAGAAAAAAGAAAGTCACCATGGGATCCTAGATGCAATGATGTGTCCCAACCTATTCAAATTTATTAAACATGTCTGTGCCATGCTTTTTTTTGGCTACCTATGATGTTATTATTCCAATTTTTCAACTGAGAACTCTGAAGCCTGTATCAAAGTAGGGAAAGAAACAGTGGTTGAGTTGAGAACTGCCCCCAGGTGTCTTGATTTTAGTCAATGCTCTTCACACTATGTCAAATAAGGCAGCAGATATGGGGTAGAGACTGATATGAAAAAGTTAATAGCAAAAATTAAAATAAAAAACATGGAAGGTTTTATGATTAGCCAAATATTTCCTCAGGTATGAAACCTTCTTCCTAAGACGACATTTAGGTGCTGAAATGATTACTTAGGCAGCTCAAGAGAGCGTTAAGTGTGGAGATAGTGCTGGGTGCCCACTTAAAGACAAGCTCAGAAACTTGGTTAGTATTAAATGCTTCACTTTCCTTTGTAATGACGTTCTATAAAGAGTTTTTTTTTTTTTTTTGCTGTCTTAGCTTTAAACTAATTTTACTTTGAATTTGAACTTGTGGTTTGATAGGTAGCAACAAATGAGACAAACAAACAAAAAAAAAACTGTGTGATCTCATCAGCATTATTTTAAAAGTTTGCTCCCTTATTCAGAAGTCTCCTGTTTCTAGAAACATCAGTCTCTGCCTCCCAAATGGCCAACTGAGGAAAATGAGATAACCCCTGCAAGGGAGTTAAGAAAAGATCATGCCTCTGGGAGTAAAGAGCTGACAGTCACACTTCAAAGAGCCATACCATGTGCTGGGGTCGAGACAAAGGCATCCCAACATCTAACTCTTCAAAATGTAAACAATCTGATAAAAACGTTAAAAATTAATGTAGACTAGAATTACTCATGATTTACTTTGTGTAGATGTATAGAAGCAAGAGCATGAGTTAGCTTACAACTGACATGGCAGCATGTTTTCCTTGTTAGCTGCAGGGGAGAATAATGTACAGGAAAAGGTGATGTAATGATTGTCTCACTTTCATTATTCTCTCCCAAATGAATAACCTTCCACACCAAGGATGAGCTCACTCACTATTAGCAGAATAACATCTGGTGAGCCAGGGCCCCCAGCTGAAAACACTGTTGCTTTGGGGCTATATTTAACTAGCTGAGACCCAAGGATTGTTATATGTATCACACATGCAGCCTAGTTAAGTTCTGAATATTTTTTCAAGGAGTAAGGGACTACTCCTTAAAGTATTATAACAAGCAAAAGTTTTCCTTATGAAGCAAGGCCTTCGTCTATTCCAAAAGAGATCCTTGGCTATTATTAGAGTGGAATATCTGAAACATGTGACAGATGCCTTAGTCCTCTTTGGCTGAGGTTTGGATGCTTGTCATAACTATCTAAGTTTAAATTTCAAATCATGGATAGGAATCTCTCTCCTTCAATTTCCCTTCCCATTCTTAATTTCCAGACAAGCCAGCTATACTGACAATGGTGAATTTTGCAGCGTAATCTATCTAATAGATTTACTGTAAATGATGAATCACCCTAGTATTTAAATCTAATGAGTAATGCTGTAAGTCAATTGGGTTTTAAAAATGCAACATAGCTAAGGTCATCAGTTAATGTGCTAATTCAGAGTAATGGAGATGTCCAGAAACACACACACAGTTGGTACTAATGGTTATGAAGCTTGAATACTAAGGAATTTTCTGAGTGCCACAGTCTGTAGGGGGTGATTGCTCACTTAAAATCATGATATTTAGAAAAGAAGATTAGAATTTCTTTCCATCAGGACTAGGGAAACTCCCTCAAGTTGAGACTCCTTTCATTGTTCCCTCCATAAAAATGCAGAGCCGCAAACAAGCTATTAATATTTTCTATTTAAAAAAACTTATGATGAAAATAGTGCATACATACTTATTGGGAAAAATATAGGAAATTCAGAGAAATACAAAGAAGAAAATACAATTCATCCAGATTCTAGTCAATAAGACATTTTGGTGTATGTTAGTTCAGTCATTTAAATTTGTATGGTCAGTCTTGATGCATTATACTTAAGCATTTTCCCATGTCATTAACTACTCTTCTATGACATTGTTCTAAATCTTCATATAATATTACATCATATGGTTATACTATAATTTTATCAAATCAGTTCCCTATTGGATATTGAGTATGCTTCTAATTTCTTGCTGTTTTAAACAAGGCTATGATAAAAGTGCAGTTAAATCTTTGCACACATAGATGATCATTTTCTTAATATAAATTTGTAAAAAGGAAATCACTGAGTCAATATGTACATTTTTAAGGATTTTAATCATCGGTGATATCTTTACGAAGGAATGAGAAATGTCTTTCCTTTTTGCCAAGAGTAAACCACAATGCTGAAAGATGCTGCCCTAGTCCCTCAACCTCAGTCCACCTCTAGTTCCACACCTATAAAATAAGAGGGCTAAAACAATGGGAAAACAATTATTCTTATCCTGGTAATTGACTCACATATATTACCTCATCTAATGTTTATGATAACCGTCTGAGGTGTGCTAAGAGACCTGGTGAAATTGTGATAGCTTGCAGCTACAAGCCAGAATTTGAACCTATGATAGCTAACTCAAAAATTCATAATCTGAATAACCAAGCTACATAATTTCTTTTAAGGCTATCATTAATTCATTTATTCATTCATTGAATATATTATGCAAGAGTTACTGTTCCCAACACTGGGGATTCAGTGGCAAACCAACAAATATCCCTGGCCTCAATAAGCTTACATTTTAGTGGGGAGACAGATAATAATAGCAGTGAGTCCTACAAAGAAAGATAAATAAGGTAAAGTATGACAAGGATGCTATTTTAGGGAGAGTGGTCAGAGAAAGTCCTTGTGAGGGAATAAATTTGCCAGGGGGACAAACAGAGGGCACATGTCCAGTCAGAGAAGCAGCAGTAAGAAGGCTTTTGTATGTTTGGGAGCTCACAGAAGTTGATGGGACTAGAGTACAGTGAGGAGATGAGAACAGGTTTACACTGAGTCTATGAGTCCATCCAATCACATTCCAGAGGTCGAGGGAGTTAGATAACAGAGATAAAGGTGAGGACCAACAATGCTAACTCATCTACAATGCTGGTGGAGTGGACATTGCCTCTGCAGTTCTGAAAGGAAGTATGGCTAACCATACAAGTCCTGATTCTTCTCATCTTGATCTGATCTCACGTGGGCAGGGCTTTTAGTTCACAGCATTAAAACTCTACATCTCCACGTGAGAAAAGCACACAGAAGCGTATTTCTAGACTCAAAGGAAAATTCAAGTCCATAGATTATTTGGCCAAATTAATATTCTTTCCTAGGAGGAGCAATGTCTGTTTTCTATGCCACTGCTGGTATCAAAATCAGAAATAAGCAATTTCTTTGACTAAAATCATCTTGCAGAATTGGGAGAACAGCCATTTTAAAGTTCAAAGTAATGTGGTTATTAATCACTTTAGAGGACAAACACATCTATCCGGAGGCCAGCTGTTTCCTGATGTCATTTAAATTCTTAAATCTCATATGTTTTGCTGCAGGAAGGAATTGAGCTTCCTATCCATTCTTTTGAATGTGTCTTTTTCAATTTAATTTGGGGCTAAATGAATTTTTATACATTATTAGGAACTTAATTTTTTTACAGGCCATTTTCTAAGAGTATATAACACATCTTTGCTGGGTGGAAGTTACCTGCAGCAAATTAGCTGGGTAATATAATGCTTTTCAAGGAGCTCTGGTGGCATAGTGGATAAGGCGTCTGGCTTCTTAACCAGAAGGTCAGTGGTTCAAACCCACCAGATACTCCGTGGAAGGAAGATGAGCTATCTGCTTCTGTAAAGGTTTACAGCCTTGGAAACCCAATGGGGGTCACTGAGAGTTAGAATTGATTTGATGGCAGTGAGTTTGGTTTGAGTTTTATAATACTTTTCAGACAAAAGAAATGTGAAATAACTTGAGAGCTTTTATTGTTCTAATGTAAGAACCCATGCAATTTATTGTAAGAAAAAAAAGAAAGAAAGAAAAGAATGCTGTATTAGTTTCCTAGGACTAGATTACAAAGTACCACAAAGTGGGTGGCTTTAAACAACAGAAATTTATTGTCTCACAGTCTGGAGGCTGGAAGTCTGAATAGTGCCTAATCAGAAGGCTGGCAGTTCAAACCCACCAGCCACTCCTTGGAAGGAAGATGGGGCAATCTACTTCCATAGTGATACCGCCTCAGAAACCAAAGGAGGGGTTGCTATGAGTCGGGGCCGACTCGACGGCACATAACAACAACACCACCAACACAGGGCCCTGTACTCTCAGCTTCTGGGAGCCCCAGGCATTCCTTGGCTTACAGTTGTAGCATAATTCTATAGGTACATGTCTCTCTGTCTCTGTGTCTCTTCTCCTCTTTTATAAGACATCACCCAGATTAGATTAGGATCCACCCTACTCCAGTGTGAACCTGTGTTAACTTTTACTGCTAACATGCTCAAAGACCCTATTTCCAAACAAGACAATATTCACAGGCACTAGGGATTATGGCTTCACCATAAATTTTTGAGGAACATAATTCAATCCATAACAAGTGCTTTAGAATCTACCAGTTTCAGAATGAAATTCATTGTATGTATACTTGGGGAAAAAAATCTTAACAGCTGGAATCAGAATCTGTGCTAAGGAAATACTCCAGAAACTGCTTAGGGAAGAAGGTGTATCCTGAGGGTTTGGGTAACTGGAAACAAAGCAAGAACAGTCTTGGTTAAACTGCTCTACAATAAACATCTGGAAGTAGGGAAAACTGAGGGGAGGAGGAGTGTGGGAGAGCAATTGGTGGAACAATATGGTGATATATCTTTAAGTCTTTTAAGATGCAGAATATACAACATTCAGTTTTATGATCTTTTCTAGGATGTAAACCTCACCTCCATCATTCCAAATATTTAGTAAAGTCAGCTGTATGCATACATATCCTATGTGAATGGAGTGCATGTGTGAGTGTATGCCAGGTGGGAATTGAGAGGTTGAGTTCTGTTTGGGCTAATGTGATACAGAATAGGACATTATGAGGTATATGACAAGATAATCCATCAATTAAACTATTCCATGAAAGTAGCATTCAGAACCAGAGATAACAATGAGAATGAAAATACCTTGAGGAATCACAAAAATGTGGGGATGGGTGCTGGACTTTCACTGGAAGAATATGCAATGAGAGTTCGAACCATCTTTAGAGGCAGGGAAGCTCATTTGACATCTAGGTTTCACATTAATGAAAATTTGGTATTGAGTGAGTTCTCTTGTGTTTCTCATTCTGTTTTTGAAGGATGTAAGGGTATAACATATACACATGTGAAGTTTCTTGCCTCCTAGTTACAGCTAGGGCCTTCGGCTGAATGTCTAAAAGTTATTCAGCACTCTGAGGCCTACATATTAGTGAGCTTCTAAAATGCCCAGCATTTTTCTGACGTTCAAGGCCTCAAAATAATCCTATATAGGATTGGGGCAGAGGCTTTGTGAATTGATAAATAAATTTTATAAACCATCCCCTGCCTCCCCCCAACCACCCCAAAAAAAAGACCCTTTCAGCTGAGTGTCATGAAATACCAGGTTGTGGAATATTTGTTGAATGAGGCTTCTTGAATCTCCCTAATTCTTCATGGGAGATGAACTTGAGTTAGTAGCAATGGCATTCTGCCTGACCAGGGTGAATTTTCTGAGATCAAGAGAAGCCCAGATATGAAATTTACAAAACTTATCATCAACCAAGGAGCTCTGGTATCATAGTGCCTAAGGCACCTGACTGCTAATCAGAAGGCTGGTGGTTCAAACCCACCCACCACTCCTTGGCAGGAAGGTTGGACAATCTACTTCCATAGTGATACTGCCTTGGAAACCCAAGGAGGGGTTGCTGTGAGTCGGGTCTGACTCGACAGCACATAGCAACAACAATGACAAACATCAACCATGCTACTCTAAAATGCTATTATAATTTTTTTATAAAGTTGGAAGGAAAAAAAGCCTTTGGCAAGCTTTATCACTTGGATCTAAGACTGGATTCTAATTTCTTGGTAGGCTTTGTCCCCACTTTGCTTCATTGACCACAGGTTACCTGATAATTGTTAGACATCACAGATGCATAGATGTGTTGCAATTACGTTTTGAAGACAAGCTTGTGGCATAGGCAGTTGGTTTAATACTTTAGAGAGTCTGGAACCAGCAGGACCCTACTTAACAACTGCTTAATTAGAATGTATAGGATCTGTGATATGCTATCATGTTAGAAAATTATTTTCCGCTGGGTCACATTTGGCTATGTAAAGCATAACACCACAAGACAGAGAAGGACTTTCCAACTGTGTATGTAGGATTTGCTTGTGTGAACTAGAAGAACAACTTTTCCTATCTTCATCTCCGCCTACAGGGAAGATAGTTTGGTCTGGACAGCATATAATCCCAGGAGCAATTTGTTTACAAGAAGAGAAATTCCACTCAATACAGTTTAGGTAAAATTTGAGATAGCTCAGAGAACTGAAGGTGGGTTCTCTGGAACTACAGCAAGGTAGAAGACTGGAACCAGGGCCTCAAACACTAAAAAGCATAGTTTTCTGAATTTTATTTCTGATTTCCTATGCATATTGGCTTTATTCTCTTTTACTGTGATGGACAGTCTCTTACTTCATGGTACAAAAAAGAATTTTCACCTGTCTTGGGCTTGCATCATTTCTAGAGGAAAAGAGGATTCTTTCATCCAACTTTAGGATAAAAAAATCTGAAATAGAACTCTGATTGGCCTAGTTCAAACCACGTTTCCAACAATTAGTTGAATTCCTATGGCTAAAAATACAAAATACTATGATTGGCTCAGGCTGGTCACATTATCCATTCCTGAGATTAAGGATATGGTTTCTGATAACTTAAGAAAAAAGTATAGGGTCATTGTGAGCTAGACAGCCATACCTGTTTGTGTCTATTGCCATCCTTACGTAGTAGCCTCCCTTACCCTAACAGAGATCAGTGAGAGAAAGAGGCCTGTCCACAAACTCAACCTACCTAAAGGAAGAAAGAACTTTGAGAGTTTTTTCATCTTAAGACAACTAACTCCCACTTGTCTGTCAGTTTGTCGTACTGTGGTAGATTGCGTGTTCTGTGATACTGGAAGCTATGTCACTGGTATTTCAAATACCAGTAGAGTCACCCATGGTGGACAGATTTCAGCAGAGCTTCTGGACTAAGACAGACTGGAAGAAGGACAAGGCCATCCACTTCTGAAAAAATCATCCACTGATAACCTTATGAATAGCAGTGAAACACTGTCAGATATATTACTGGAAAACTTTATGACGAGCCATGAAACACTATCTGATATAGTGATGGAAGATGGACCCTTCAGGATGGAAGGCACTCAAAATATGACTGGGGAAGAGCTACCTTCTCAAAGTAGAGTTGACCTCAATGACGTAGATGGAGTAAAGCTTCTGGAGTCTTAATTAGCTGATGCAGCATGACTCAAAATGAGAAGAAACAGCTACAAACATCCATTAATAATTGGAATGTGGGAAGTATGAAGTATGAATCTAAGAAAACTGGGAGTTGTAAAAAATGAAGTGGAACACATAAAGATCAATATCCTAGGCTTTAGTGAGCAGAAATGTACTGGTATTGTGCATTCTGAATCTGACGATCATATGATCTATTATGCCAGGAATGACAAACTGAAGAATAGTGTTTCATTCATCATCAAAAAGAACACTTCAAGATCTATCTGAAATGCTATGCTGTCAATGATAGGATAATATCCATACATCTACAAGGAAGATCAGTTAATACTGCTGTTCTGGTTGCCTTGTGCCGCTCTGACAGGAAAACATATACCACAAATGGGATGGTTTAAACAAACAGGAGTTTATTCTCTCACAATTTGGAGGCTTTAAGTCCAAGTTCAAAGTGCCAGGCTCTAGGGGCTGGGTGAAAGCCCCTCAACCTTGGGGTTCAGCTCTGCCTCCTGCTCCTGGCCCACTGGAGCTAGAGGCATTTCTTCACTCAGACAGCTGCTGGCTGCTGAGGCTGAGAAACCCCAAGGTTGACAAGTCAAAAGGCGCAGTCCTGATGTTACCAAACCACATGGCAGGCCATTAACTTAAGTCCATTGTAAATCTCAAGGTTGGCACAGTATAGCAGGCTGCTGAGCAACTACATGGCTACATGCAGGATTCCAATGTGCCATAAGCTGGAGACCATCCCCAAGGCTTCTCCTTATGTACAGGAAGCAGACCACATCCCAAAGGCAGCTACTCAGCTGCATGTGGTAGATCCCACCATGGAGTTGATTGCCAGTCTCATCATGGGGAATAACTACCACCAGCTGCCCAGCCACTCAACCAGGCCCAGCCAAGTTGACACACAAACATAACCACCACAACTACTATTATTCAAATTTATGCACCAACCACTAAAGCCAAAGATGAAGAAATTGAATATTTTTACCAACTACTGCAGTGTGAAATTGACCAAACATTCAATCAAGATGTATTGATTATTACTGGTGATTGGGAAACAAAAGTTCAAAAAAACGAAGTGTCGGTATTTGGAAAATGTGGTGAAAGAAATGACAGCAGAGACCACTTGACAGAATTTTGCAAAGCCAACAACTTATTCATTGCCAATACCTTTTTTAAAAAAACATAAACGGTGCCCATACATGTGTACCTCTCCAGATAGAATACATAGTAATAAAATTAATTACCTCTGTGCAAAGAGGTAATAGAGAAGCTCAATAACGTCAATCAAAAAAGGCCAGGAGCTGACTGTGGATAAGACCATCAATTGTTCATATACAAGTTCAAGTTGAAGTTGAAGCAAATTGAAGAACTTCAGAAAAGACAAAATATGACCATGAGTGTATCCCACCTGAATTTAAAGATCATCCGAAGTACAGATTTAACATATTGAACACAAATTACCAAAGACTAGATGAGTTGTGGGATGACGTCAGGAGCATCATACATGAAGAAAGCAAAAGGCTTTCAAAAAGAAAGGAAAGGAAGTAAAGATCAAAATGCATGTCAGAAGAAACTCTGAAACTTGTTCTTTTTTTTTTTTTCTGATTCCAGAAAACTTTTGTGTGTGTGTGTGTGCTTTAGGTGTAAATTTACAGAGCAGAGTTTTACATTCAACATTTTGTGTACATTTGGTTTCACTCCCCAATTACCATCCCCAAACCTAACCCACTATCCTCCCATCACTTCCCAGTAACCCCTTGCCCCTCATAGTTATGCACTCCTGTGTGCCCTGAGTTTCCTCTGTGCGAACATTGCCCGTCTGGTGCATTGTGGTTGATTGCTCCAAGGGATGCATCTCCATAGAGTATGTGGGTGCATCACTCTGGGTTGAATGGTCTGTGTGTATGTCTTATTTACTGTTGGGCTGAAAGCCAGATCCTGGGAGTGAGTTTTATTCCTGTCCCAAAGTGTATCCCAAGGGTCCCACCAGACTCCATCTGACCAGTAATTCTGGTCATTATTATGTTTTTGGATTTTGTTCCATGTTTTTCCTCCCACTCTATCCAGGATCTCCAGTTTTGATCCTTTCCCAAGTGGGTGGCATTGGTAGCCAGGCACCATCATTCTTCTGCTCTCGAGGTCCATCATGTCCTAGGGCTGCTTCCAAATGCCTTTGATTTTTTGTACTGTTCTTCACTTCCAACGATAGGGGACCATTAGCTGGGTCTTAGATGGCCACTTAATTAGCTTTTAAGACCCCAGTCGCTACTCACTAAGGCAGGTTGTGGAACAAGATTTTTATGTATTTTGTTGTGCCAATTGAGTCTGGTGTCCCCCAATACTATGGTCCTGAGTTGGTAGATCCATTGGATTTCTCCCCCACAGTGCCTGGCTGTCTGTGAGGGATTGCTCTATGTCTGTCTTCTGTTCCTGTAAGGACTGTGGGTATTTTGTATCACTGGTATCTGTGCAAGATTAGCCTCAGCTGGATCTATCCTTGGTCTAGGGTATAATCCTGCTCACTGACCCCCATCTGATCTTCTCAGATGTTTATGTTAATCTGTAACCTGGTATTTGGTGTTAATGGCAATGCAGTATTGTGGATATACTGTTATTAGCCTCTGTCATCTATATCTTATGTGCACAATTTGGTGTCCTCCCTTTTCTCAATGTTATCATGCTGGTCACAGACTCTTTCCATACCATCCCTCCCCTTACCCACCTCAGTGTGTGGTCCCCAACTAGCTTGAAATTATTTCCTCCCCTTCTCTCCCCACCCCGGTAACCTACAAAGTGGGTTCCCTTCCTTAAGCAAACCCTTCCTTATCTTTTTACAGTAATGGGTTCATATAATATTTGTCTTTCTGTGATTGACTTATTTCATCAGCATAATGTTCTCCAGGCTCATCCAGGTTGTAAGATGATTTGTGTATTTTCATTCTTCTTCAATGTAGCATAGCATTCCATTGTGTGAGTGTAACATAATTTAGTTATCCATTCATCTGTTGATGGGCATTTAGGTTGTTTCCATCTCTTTGCTATAGTGAACTGTGCTGCAGTGAACATAGGTGGCCTATGTCTGTGTCCTGTCTCTTTGTTGTTGTTGTTATTTGCCATTGAGTCGGCCCCAACTCATAGCAACCCCTCCTTGGGTTTCTGAGGCGGTATCACTATGGAAGTAGGAATGCCCAACCTTTCTTCCGAGGAATAGCTGGTGGGTTTGAACCGCCAGCCTTTTGGTTAGCAGTTAGAATATATTCCTAGTAATGGACTTGCTGGGTCAAATGGTATTTCTATTTTCATTTTTTTAGGAAATGCCTTACCATTTGCCACAATTGTTGTACCATTTCACAATCCCACCAGTAGTGTATAAGAGTTCCAATCTCTCTGCAACCTCACCAGCATTTGTTATTTTCTGTCCTGTTGAACTTTGCTATTATTGCTGGGGTGAGATGATATCTGATCATTATTTTGATTTGCATCTCTCCAATGACTAAAGATCATGAACAATTCCTCATATATTTGTTGGCTGACAGCATATTGTCTTTAGTGAAGTGTCTGTTCATGTTTCTTGCCCATTTTTGAATTGGATTGTTTGTTTTTTTGGTGTAGAGGTGTTGAAGTTTTCTGTAGATTTTAGAGATAAGTCCTTTGTCAGATATGTCATAGGCAAATATTTTCTCCCAATCTGTAAGTTCTATTTTTACCCTTTTGACGAAGTCTTTTTATGCACCCTGGAATTTGATTTTTAAAAGGACTCAGTCATCTAGCTTCTCTTCTATCTCCTGTGCATTCTGGGTTATGTTTGATGGTCTATTTATGCCATAAATTAGGGCTCCTAGATTTGCCCCATTTTATCTTTGATGAATTTTATAGTTTTAGGTTTTACATTTAAGTCTTTGATCCAGCTTGAGATTTTTTGTATATGGGGTGGGGTATGGGTCTTGTTTCATTTTTCTGCAAGTGGATATCCAATTTTGCCAGCACCATTTGATAAAGAAGCTATCTCTTTCCCATTTAATGGAATTTGGACCTTTGTCAAAGATCAGCTATCCATAGATGGATGGGTCTATTTCTGGATTTTTGATTCTGTTCCATTGGTCTATCTGTCTGTCATTGTATGAATACCATGCTGTTTTGACTACTGTGGCTGTATAGTAGGTTTTAAGATCTAGGAGTGTGAGACCTCCCACTTTGTTCTTCTTCTTCAGTACTGCTCTGCTTATCTGAGGTCTCTTTCCTTTCCATATGAAGTTAGTAATTGTTTTTCCCATGTCCTTAAAAATGTTTGGTGGTATCTGGATCAGGATTGCATTAAATGTGCAGATTGCTTTAGGTAGTATTGACATTTTCACAATATTCAGTCTACCTATCCATGAACAAGGCAGGTTCTTCCATTTATGTAGATCCCTTGTAGTCTCCTATAGTCGTGTTTTATAGTTTTCTTTGTATAGGTCTTTTGTGTCTCTGGTAAGGTTTATTCTTAGATATTTCATCTTTTTAGTAGCTATTGTAAATGGTATTTTTTCCCTTCTTTCTTTTTCAGAGGTCTCTTTGTTGGTGTAGAGGAATCCAACTGATCTTTGTATGTTGACCTTGTATCCTGCCACTTTGCTGAACCTCTGTATTAGTTCCAGTAGTTTTTTTTTGGCTGAGTCTCTTGGGTTTTCTATCATCTACAAATAGAGATAGCTTTACTTCCAATTCAGTTACATTTTATTTCTCTTTCTTGCCTTATTGTCCTGGCTAGAACTTCCAATGCAATGTTAAATAGGAGTGGTAATAAAGGGCATCCCTGCCTGGTTCCTGTTCATAAGGGGAATGCTTTGAAGCTTTCTCCATTAGTAATAATGGTGGCCATTGGCTTTGCATATATGCCCTTCATTATGTTGAGGAATTTCCCTTCTTTTCCTATTTTGCTGAGAGTTCTGAACAGGAATGGGTATTGTATTTTATCAAATGTCTTTTCTGCATAGATTGATATAATCATATGGTTCTTTCTTTTGTTTTGTTTATGTGGTGGATCACATTGTTTGTTTTTCTGATGCTGAACCATCCTTGCATATCAGGTATGAATCCCACTTGGTCAGAATGTATTATTTTTTGATATGTTGTTGGATTCTGTTGGCTAGGATTTTGTTGAAGATTTTTGCATCTATGTTCATGAGGGATATTGGTCCATAGTTTTCCTTTTTAGTGGTGTCTTTCCCTGGCTTTGGTATTAGTGTTACGCTTGCTTTATAATATGAATTTGGGAATAGTCCATCTTTTTCTATGTTCTGGAATAGCTTGAGTAGTATAGGTGTCAACTCTTCCCTGAATATTTGGTAAAATTCTCCAGTGAAGTCATCAGAGGCAGGACTTTTTCTTGTGGGAAGTTTTTTATGACCTGTACAATTTCTGACCTCTGAGTACTGCTCTCACTGTGTCCCATAGGTTTTGGTAATATGTATCTTCATTCTCATTTGTTTCTAGGAGTTTTTTATTTCACTTTTTGTCTCTTCTATTACCCAGTAGTTTTGAGCAGTGTATTGTTCAACATCCCTGTTTGATGTTTTTTCCTTGATCTTCCTATTATTAATTTCTAATTTTATAGCATTGTGGTCCAAGAAAATGTTTTGTAGTATTTCAATGTTTTTCTAATTTATTGAG
Source organism: Orycteropus afer afer (assembly GCF_000298275.1). Lineage (NCBI taxonomy): Eukaryota > Metazoa > Chordata > Mammalia > Tubulidentata > Orycteropodidae > Orycteropus > Orycteropus afer. The sequence goes on from NW_006921707.1 coordinate 6,211,167, forward strand.
GTTTGTTTTATGTACTAACATGATCTATTCTGGAGAATGATCCATGTGCACTGGAGAAGAACGTGGATTGTGCTTTTATTGGATGGAGTGCTCTCTATATGTCTATGAGGTCAAGATGGTTGATTGTGTTGTTGAGTTCTTTGCTATCTTCGCTGAGTTTTTTTTCTAGTTGATCTGTCCCTCCTTGAAAGTGATGTGTTAATGTCTCCTACTACTATTGTAGAGTTGTCTATTTTCCCTTTCAATTTAATTAATATTTGTTTCATGTGTCTTAGAGCACTTTCATTGGGTGCATAGATATTTACTATCATAATGTCTTCTTGGTCAATTGACTCTCAGCATCATATAGTGACGTTCTTTGTCTCTTATGTTGTTTTTCACCTTAAAGTCTATTTTATCAGAAATTAATATTGCCACTCCTGCTCTTTTTTGGTTACTGTTGGCTTGGCATATTTTTTTTTTCCACGCCTTAACTCTTAATTTGTTTTTATCTTTGTGTCTAAGGTGGGTCTCTGGTAGGCAGCATATTGATGGGCCTCCTTTTCTTATCTAGTCTGCCACTCTCTTTCTCTTGATTGGTGCATTTAGTCCATTCACATTGTGTGTAATTAGTGATAGGTATGAGTTGATTGCTGTCATTCTATTGTGTTTTTTTGCCATGTTATTGGAGTTGCCTTGGTCCATATACTTTTCTGTGCTGAGTTCATTTTGTTGTCAAGTGTTTCCTCTCTTTTCTTCTTTATTGTTGGTTTTATGCATTCTAAACCCATATGTTTTCCTTCCTTCTGGGTTTATTTACAGGGATTGTTAATTTTCTCTGTGGTTACCTTGGAGTGAATTCTTGTCTCTATATTTTTTGGAACAGTCTGTTCTATGAAGACATTGTCCTGTTTTCTTCTCCATTTGGACGTTTTGTACCTAGAACTTTTATTCCCTCTATTTGGTTAGGTGCTGTTGTTGTGTGCAGATTGACTTCCTTGTTTTTTAGTGTACAATGTTTTATGGTCTTTTTTTAAGAGTCTATTTCTGATTTGGTTTTAGTGTTAATGTCATGTGTCCTGATTTTGTTGTTCTCTGTTGTGGGCTCTCTAATGGAAGGACTTCCTTAAGCATTTCTTGTAGAGTTGGTCTGGTTTTCACAAAATCCCTTAATTTCTGTTTCTCTGATAATGTCTTGATTTTACCCTTATATTGATGGACAGTTTGGCTGGGTACAGGATTCTTGGTCAGAAGTTCTTTTCCTTCAGTGTTTTATGTATGCCATCCCATTGCCTTCTTGCCTGCATGGTTTCTGCTGAGTAATTGGAACTCAGACTAATTGTTTGATTATTGTGTTGGATTGGGTTCTCTAGAGAAACACAAAAACCAGCAAAGTATATATATAT
>NW_006921707.1:6212941-6221905 GCF_000298275.1 Orycteropus afer afer
GTTCTTCCAGTTTGTCCCTGGGATAGTATTACAGGTAGGCCACACCCCTGGGGAAACTCCCCTTAGACTGACTGGCCACTTAGGACGCAGTCATGTGATCCATCATGGGAACCACCACTCACAACTGGAGTCCAGCCAACTTGACACATCTTCAACTATCACAATTATGATAAGTGATGTTTCTTTTGTCCTGGGCAGCTCACAAGATTCTTTCTTTGTCTTTGGTTTTGGAGAGTCTGGTTATGATATGCCTCTGTATTTTTCTCTTGGGATCTATCCTGTATAGGGTTCTTTGAGCTTCTTGGACAAATATCTTTCTCTTCCTTCATGATATGGGGGAAATTTTCTGTTAGTAAGTCTTCCACAATTTTCTCAGTGCTTTTTATCACCTGTACTTGTTCTGGAATTCCAGTGAAGTGTATGTTGTTTCTTTTCATGTCACTGCATATAACTCTTAGGTTCTCTTCATTTGTGTTAAATCTTTGTTCTGATTTTTCTTCATACAGGCTGGTGTCAAGGGATTTATCTTCTAGTTGGGAAATGCATTCTTCAGCCAATTCTAGCTTATTCTTTTGTGCTTCCACTGTGTTGTATAATTCTGTAATTTTGGTATTCATCTTCTGGATTTCTAAATGCTATTTTTGTATGAGTTCTGATTGTGTGTTAATCTTGTTATTTTGTTCTTGAATGGTTTTCCTGAGTTCTTTGTACTGTCTGTGTTATCCTTGGTTCTGTTCGGCATTTCCTTAAGCTCTTGTAGCGTTCTATAAACATACCTTCTAAATTCAATTGCCTCTTCTTCCTCCATGTTTAATGAAACTTTTGTTTGGGATTTTATTTCTGTTGTCTAATCGTTTTTCTGTTTGTTTAATTTGAGATTGCCTGTTGTTTCCTAGACATTTTGAAATTGTCTTTAACTGTTAGTTATGTATTTATTTGTTTTGTCTTGATTTTATGATTTAATATTTTTGCAAAAGTGAAGCTGGTGTGTTTTATTTCTTTGGTTATTAATTCAGGTGTGCTGGGTTGCTCTGCAGTTTTCTTTGTGATGATGGAATGACTGTGTGGAATGTGGATGCTGCTCTCTGCTCATTGTGAAGGGGGTTTAAGATTAGAGCCAGCAGGTGTTGTGGCAGCTTAATGTGGTCTTTCTATTGGATGAGGCAGGAAAGAGGCGGTTAAAGGAGGAAGAAAAGAGAAAAAAAAAAGCTCTAAGGTGCCAGTAGCCATTTCCAGAGCTTTGAGTCGGCTGCTAATGATGGCATTATACTGTTACTCACTGGCCTGCAGCTCAAGTTCAGCAAAGACCCCAATGGTTAGGGGGCCACCACTTTCCACCAGGTTCAAACAGCCACAAAAATCCCGTACTCCAGACCAAAAAGCTGTCCTGGAATAGCTGCCCTGACCCATGCCAGGGCCCACCCACTTGCAGCATGCTTCCCTCTCTGCTCCTAATTCAGTGGCACCTGGAGCCAGAGGGGTCTCTGGTCCCTCCCAATGGTCCCAAGTTCACCAATGAAAGTGGGTGCTGAATGTGAATACGGGGAGCAGCCGCAGGTCCTCTGGTGTGTTCTCTCTACTGCCCTAGGGAGCCCTCCAGTGCCCCATCTTGCCAGCTCATCAGCACTCCACAGGGCAGGTTAACCTGTTTTTATTCTTTCTGGCTGTTTAAACTGCCTCTGCCTTTCTAATCCTACTCTCCCGAGCTTGGTGTTCTCTGACTTTATGAGCTGTTCAGAGTGCCAGAATCCCTGCTTCAAACTGTTGCACCTAGTTTTTCAGGCACTAAGATGCTAGAGGGAACTAACATGTGGGGTACAGGTAAGATACTATCTTCCCATCCTTCCACTTTTTTTTTTAATTGTGATTTGCGTGAAAGTTCATATACATTTTCTTTCATGACATTGATTGCAAGCACTGCATGTAACAGCTCTCTTCCCACTTCCTCCCTGTGGTTTACCATTTCCTTGTGTCCTTCTTTCCTATGCATTCCAGCCCCCTGAGCTATGTCCCTGTGCAAATTCTGCCCTTCTGATCTCCCATGAGTTATTGTGCTAAGGAGTGCAACTACTTGGTGTAAATGTTGACCTTGTATACCTGTCTATCATTAGGCTGGAAGTCATAGGAGTGAGTTCAATTCCAGGCATGAAGGGTGACTTGGGGCCATAGTCCTGTATCATATCACCAGTCCTATCATACCAGTAAGACTGATCTTTTTTATGATTTTGAGTTTTGTTCCACATTGTTCTCCCACTCTGTCCATGATCTCCTACACTGATCCCTTTCTGAGTGGTTGACAGTGATAACCAGGCACCATCTAGTTCTTCTGGTCTCATCGTCACGTAGGCTGAGTTTTGCATGGTCCACTAGTCCCTTGGACTAATTGTTTCCATGCATCTTTGATTTTCTTCATTCTTCTTTGCTTCAGATGATGAGAGACCAATTGTTGCATCTAGATTGCTACTTGCAAGCTTTTAAGATTGCAGTCACTACTCACCAAAGTAGAATGTAGAACAATGTTTTTGTGTAGTATGTTATGCCAATTGAGATTGATGTCTCCCATGACCATGGTCCTGAGCCCACAGGTCCAAAACTTGCTCCTTCAGGGTGGACTGTGCCTAAGAAGTTATCATAACTTTGCTGCCTGTTAGTTCTACTTATACGGACATTCTTACAGTACATATATATATAGGTACATAGAAATATCACCTGTCAAACTCATATATGGTCATGGTTTTATTTTCTTTTGCCTAGACAGAACTGATCATTCAGCTTGTCTACCTTTGTATCCACCTATAGATTAATGTTTATTGTCACTGATAATGCAATATTGTATATGTAAAAGTGTTTATATTTATAGTCTATACCTGTTGTGAATCTCTTTATGTTTTCCTTTTCCTTAGTGTTATTGTGTAGGTCATTCACTTTTAGTATATTGCCTTTCCCTTCACCCAAATAAATACTGGTCTGTTATCTATCTAGCAATTTTCCCTTCCCTTCCCTATCCCTGGTAACCAACAAAGAAAGTTTCCTTCCATACATAAAACTTTCCTTGACTTTTTACAATAGTGGACTAATATAATATTTGTTCTTTTGTGATATCTCACTCAGCATAGTGTCCTCCAAGTTCATCCATGCTATGTGCTGTTTTGTGGATTCTACATTATTCTTCAGTGTTGCATAGTATTCCATGTATGTATATACCATAGTTTGGTTATCCATTCCTCTGTTAATGGGGATTTAGGTTGTTTCCATCTCTTTGCTATTCTGAATAGTGCTGTGATGAACATGGGTGTGCATATATCTGTTCTTGTCCTGGCTCTCACTTCTTTAGGATATATGCCTAATAATGCTGGATCAAATGGCATTTCTCATTGTAACCTTTTAAGGATCACCATGCCATTTTCCAAAGTGGTTTTTATCATTTTACAGTGTATGAGAGTCTCAATCTCTTCACATCCTTGCCAGCATTTTTTATTTTCTGTCTCATTTTATTTTGCTATCAGTGCTGGATGAGATGGTATCTCATTGTTGTTTTGATTTGCACCTCTCTACTGGTTAATGATCATGAGCATTTCTTCATGTGTTTATTGGCCACCTGAATATCTTCTGTGGTGAAATATCTATTCATGTTTTTGCCCATTTTTTTTTAATTGGATTTTTACTCTTATTAATGTTGAGCTGTTGGAGTTTTTTTCCCCATAAATTTTAGAGATAAGTCCCCTGTCAGATATGTCATTGCCAAATATTTTTTCCCAACCTGTTGTTGTTGTTATTATGTGCTGTCAAGTAGGACATGACTCATAGCGACTCCTCCTTGGGTTGCCGAGGCGGTATCACTACAGAAGTAGATTGCCCCATCTTCCTTCCGAGGAATGACTGGTGGGCTCTCTTTTTTTACTCTTTTGGAGAAGTCTTTTGATGGACATAAGAATTTAATTTTTAGAGGGTCCCATTCATCTAATTTATCTTCTGCTGTTTGTGCATTTTGGGTTATGCTTGATAGTCTTTGCCTAAGTTTGCCCCTAATTATTCTTTCATGAACTTTATAGATTTAGGTTTCACATTTCAGTCTTTGATTCATTTGGAGTTAATTTTTGTGTATGGTATGAGGTACGGATCTGTTTAATTTTTATGCAAATGGACATCCACTTTTGTCAGCACCATTTGTTAAACAGACAATCTCTTCCTCATTGAACGGATTTTGGACCTTTGTCAAAGATCAGCTGACCATAGGTGAATGGATCTACTTTTGGCTTCTTAATTCTTTTCCAGTGGTTTATGTGTCTGTCATTGTACCAATACCAAGCTGTTTTGACTATTGTAGGTGTATAGTAGGTTTGAGATCTGGGAGTGTGAGGCCTCCTACTATGTCCTTCAATAGTGCTTTGTTTATCTGAGGTCTCCTTCCTTTCCATATAAAATTAGTGATTGGGTTTTCCATGTCCTTAAAGATTGTTGATGGAATCTGGATCAGGATTACATGGAATGTATAGATTGCTTTGGGTAGTATTGATATTTTCACAATGTTCAATCTTCCTATCCATGGGCACAGTATGTTCTTCCATTTATGTAGATCTCTCATAGTGGAATTTGCTCTTGAATGGAGAGTAGCTAAAGTGAATGGAAGAAATGAAGAAAAAAAAGAGATAAACAGAAGATTTCAAAAGACAAGTAGAAAAGACAAAGTAAAGTATTATAATGAAATGTGCAAAGACCTGGAATTAGAAAACCAAAAAGAAAGAACATGTTTGGCATTTCTCAAGCCTAAAAGAGTGAAGAAAATTTTCAAGGCTTTAGTTGCAATATTCAAGGATTCTAAGGGCAAATTATTGAAGGATGCAGGAAGCATCAAAAGAAGATGGAAGGAATACATAGAGTCACTGTACCAAAAAAGAATTAGATGATCTTTAGCCTTTTGAGGAGAAAGCATATGACCAAGAGCCAATGGTATTGAAGGAAGAAGTCCAAGCTGCCCTGAAGGAATTGGTGAGAAATGACCCTTCAGGAATTGCCACGGTATCCATTGAGATGTTTCAATGAATACTCTGGGGTAGAGATGCTCACTTGTTTATACTAAGAAATTCAGAAGACAGCTACCTGACTAACTGACTGGAAGAAATTAAAATTTATGCCCATTCCGAAGAAAGGTGATCCAACAGAATGCAGAAATTATCAAACAATATCATTAATATTATAAACAAGTAAAATTTTGCTGAAGATAATTTTAAAAATGGTTGCAGCAGTATATTGACAGGGAACTGTTAGAAATTCAAGCCAGATTCAGAAGAGGGCATGGAATGAGGGATATCATTACTGATGTCAGATGGCTCTTGGCTGAAAGTAATGAATACCAGAAAGATGTTTACCTGTGTGTTATTGACTATACAAAGACATTCGACTGTGTGGATCATAACAAATTATGCATAACATTGCAAAAAATGGACATTCCTGAACACTTCATTTTGCTCATGAGTAAACTGTACATAGACCAAGAGGCAGTCCTTCCAACAGAATAAGGGGATACTGATTGGTTTAAAATCGGGAAGGGTGTGCATCAGGATCATATCTTTTCACCATACTTGTTCAATCTGTATGTTGAGCAAATAATCCAAGAAGCAGGACTATATGGAAAAGAATGCAGCATCAGAATTGGAGGAAGACTCATTAACAACATGTGATATGCTTGCTGAAAGTGAAGATGACTTGAAGCACTTACTGATGAAGACCAAAGGCTCTAGCCTTCAGTATAGATTATACCCCAACAAAAAGAAAACTAAATTCTTACAACTGGACCAAAAAGAAACAACACAATAAATGGAGAAAAGATTGAAGTTGTCAGAGATTTCATTTTACTTGGACCACAGTCAACACCCCTTGAAGCAGCAGTCAAGAAATCAGATGACGTATTGCACTGAACAAACCTCCTGCAAAGGTTCCTATAAAGTGTTAAAGAGCAAAAATGCCACTTTGAAGATTAAGGTGTGTGTAACACAAGCCATGGTATTTCCAATAGTTTCATATACATGTGAAAGCTGGACAATGAATAAGGAAGACCACAGAAAAATCAATGCATTTGAATTGTGGTGTTGATGAAGAATACTGAAAATATCGTTGACTGCCAGAAGAACAAACAAATCTGTCCTGGAGGAAGTACAGCTAGAATGCTCCTTAAAAGTGAGAATAGCCAGACTTTGTCTTACCTACTTTGGTCATGTTGTCTGAAAGTACTAGCTCCTGGAGTAGGCTATCGTTCTTGGTAAAGTACATGGTCAGCTAAGATCCCCAATGAGATGGATTGACACAGTTGCTGTGATGATGGGATCAAACACAGCAAAGGTTGTGTGGATGGTTCACAATTGGGCAGTGTTTCATTCTGTTGTGCATAGGGTCACTGTGAGTCAGCACCAACTCGACAGCACCTAACAATAGCAACAGCAACAGGAGTCCCTGGGTAGTGTCAATGCTTAACACCTTTGGTGGCTAACTGGAAGGTTGGAGGTTCAAGTCACCCAGAGGGGCCTCTCAGGAAAGCCCACTAATCTACTTCCCAAAATCTGGACACCAAAAGCCTAATGGAGCATAGTTCTGCTCTAATACTCATGAGGTTGCCATGAGTTCCAATCAACCCAACAGCAACTGGTTAGAGTATACTATTTTTGAAAAGTAGTGTTTCTCCTAGAAAATGTGTGTGAGGACATGCTTAGTCCAATCATAACCTACTGGGAAAACTGCAATACTGATGAGGATGCATAAATTCATGTTGGATTGGCACAGAGACTTTCAAAGAGAGATTGAATTTGAAGTGCAAAGCTCATCTTGGCTGTCCTCTGAGTCTCCTCGTTAAAAAATATACTACTGTAGCTATTTTATTCTTGAATTGCCCAGGAGGGAAGCCAGGGCCAGGAGTAAGTTTAACACAGTAGAAGCAGGAATTTGCATTTGGAGGAGTGAAGAACCAAACTATTCTCAGAAGGAGCAAGAGGAAGCTGGACTTTAAGCAAAGGAGCAAGGTTAGAAAACTGGAATGTCTTTGTGAGAGGACACCTATAAAGGACTCATAATTTTTCCCTCTTGAATTATAAGAATTGCCATATATGTCATCTAATTTTAATTTTTCTTTTCCTAAAAGTTCCCTTAGTTTTCTCCAACCCTATAATTAAGTTCATTAGATAAGCACATGTTCTGTCTTGGCAATGTTGTGGGAATTAAAGAGAAGGAAATATGATCTGTGTCCTTCCATAAAGACATATAATGAGAAAAGGAATTCCAGATCATCCAGGTGGGGACAGGATGGCAAAACAGGGCAAACCTAGGAGCAATGGAAAGGGACAAGTGACTCACAGAAACAGCTGCAAAGAGGGTGACTCAGGAGCAAATGTGAATCAAACATCCTTTTTCTCAAATATCCTAGAGGAAGATGACTCTGTGATTGAGGCATGGGAAGCGGGGGGAAGGTAGGAACTGATATTATTCTTTACAATTAGAATCTTTCTTCTTTTTTCTTTCTCTTTTCCTCAAAATTAATTAAGTTACTTCTTCCTTCCAAGATGGCTCAACTGTTCTTTGCTTATACAGTGAAACTTTCAAAGCTGGAACCTGTGTAAGGTGGAAAACTGTCAGGGAAGGAAGACTCAAATTTTCTAAGGGTAGAGAGTAATAGAAAAGTGTTAAAATCGCACTCTGTCAAAGGCAGGAAACTTGTGAAATGCCGTAAAACAAGTTCCAGATTTCACAGATTTCACTATACCAGTGTTATAAAACGAAAACCATAAACCCACCGTCATCAACTTGATTAACTCATAGTGGCCCTATAGGACAGGGTAGAACTGCCCCATAGGCTTTCTGAGGCTGTAAATCTTTATGGTAGCAGCTGCCTCCTCTTTCTCCTGTTGAGTGGTCTGGTGGGTTCGAACCCTTGACCGTTTGGTTAGCATCTGAATGCTTTAATCACTGCACCACCAGGGCTCCCTACAAGTGTTGTAGAGCTCATTGTACTCTACCATGAATTTTCTCTTTTGGCTAGTTATATGTCAAAATGTTATCCTCACTGGATTGCAAAGAAAGTAAATATAACCTGGTTGTGGGGACAAGGGACCACTTGAGACAATGCTTTGCATTGTTTAGGTGTTTAATAAATGCTGGTTTAATTGATTTAAAAGTGATTTACTTTGGGAAGAATAGGTGGAATAGATAGACAAGCTACACAGACCCTCTTCAACAAAGAGAAACCAATTGATACAGATCTGGACAGTAATCTTGAAGTCCTGAGCTTTGAAAAGAAGGATACAGAAGTGGATTAAATACCAAGTAGTAGAAGAACCCGAATGAAAACAGTGAATAAGGAGACAAACAGAACTGCAGACTGTCAGCTATCCTGATGGCATGGCCAGTTTGAATATTTATGAGTGGTGTTAGGACCTGAGCAGTAACCTGAAAAATTGGCCCTGTTCACCAAGGGCTGCATGGACAACTGCCCTAGTGGCTGACGACTAAAAAGGGAAAGAACAAATGAGACAAACTGAGCTGTGGACTTTTGGTTGTCCAGAGGGTGCAGCCATTTTGAATAGTTACAAGTGGTGCAGCCATTTTGGATATTTACAGTGGCAGTGTTCACTCAGATCCCAGTGACCTAAGAATAAGCTCTGCTTGCCAAGGGCACCATGGGCAACAGCACTAGATGCTGCTGAAAAGGTTCAATGATCCCCTTGTTACACTTATATCCCGCAACCTCCTGGTGAATGGAGGCACAGCAATCCTACCTCCACCCACATTTTGGACTGGCAGGAATTCCATCCCAGTCTGTGTGCTCTGATGTGCTCTGCCTGGGTGCACTGCTCCACCATTCATCACCCCCCTCAGATTTTTTTTTTTTTTTTTTTTAATTATTGTGATTTGGGTGAAGATTTACAGAGCAAATTCACTTTCCATACAGCAGTTCACATATACTTTGTCTCATGACAT
>NW_006921707.1:6223890-6236549 GCF_000298275.1 Orycteropus afer afer
ATGATGAGTGTCTTGGTGATTTTCTTTTGGGGTCTATCCTGTTTGGGGTTTGTTGGACTTCCTGAATGGATATATTCTCGTCTTTCATCATACCAGGGAAGTTCTCCTCCAGCAAATCTTGGACAATTTTCTCAGTGGTTTTGTTTTTCTCTTCCTGTTCTGGAATTCCAATGACATGTAAGTTATTCGTTTTGATGGTATCCCACATGAACCTTAGGCTTTCTTCATTTTGTTCTCATTGATCCCTTTCCAAAGAAGTATTCAGGTTATTTGTCTTCAATCTCATTAACTCTGTCTTCCATCACATCAATTCTTCTCTTTTGGCCTTCCAATGTGTTATCTATTTCTGACCATTTAGTATTAATCTTCTGGATTTCTATCTGTAGATTTCTAATCATTTCTAATTTTTCATTTATTTTGTCATTTTATTCTTGTATTATCTTCCAAAATTCTTCTAAAGTTTTTTCTGTGTTTTCTTTGGTCTGCCTCTCAATCCTTTGAAGACACTTAAATATAATTCTTTTGAAGTTCTTATCAGAGAGTTCCAATGCTGCTTCTTCTTTAGGAATGTGTTCTGGGTCTGTAACCTGTTCCCTTTTTTCTACCCCTTTACCTTGCTTCTTTGTGTGGACTGTGATGGTCTGTTGTCTCCCAGGCATCATGGTATTGTATTAAGATCTCTGTTAATTGTTTGTGAAGAGCAGCCAAGGGTGATTCAGGCTCTTCTTGGTGGTTTTTTATCGTTGGCCCATTGGTGGAGAAAGAGTTAGTGGCTCTTGCTCAGTAAGTGAAATTGCAGGAGTTGTGGGTGTAGTTGTGTCTTCTGGGGACTGTTGTTGTCTCCCACTCAGTTAGACACAAATTACAATTGAATAACCATCAAAAAACTTTTCAATCTTGTGGGTCTGGAGTGTCTTTGGAGTTGCTAGAAAGCAGAACATCTTAAGCCCCAGGAATCTGTGAGCGTGCTGTCTCTTTAAATATCCAAAATAGTCAAGCCGCTTTTAAATCTTCAAAATGACAGCACCCTCTGGACAGGCAAAAGTCCACAGCTCAGCTCACCTTTCTCTTTACCTTCTCTATTTATTCCCCAGCTACCAGAGCAGTCCTCCGTGCAGTCCCTGGCTAGCAGGGCTGATTTTTTAGGTTAATTCTTAGGTCCTACCACCACTCAGGAATCTCCAAGCTGTCTTGGAGCTTGCCAGACTGCAGCTCCATTTGACTCCTTTTTTTGGTATTTTCACGCAAATTCTTCTGCTAGTTGGGGTTTAGTCCACTTTTATATTCTTTTCTTCAAGGCTCAGTGGTCCAGGATTTTCTTCTGTGTCTGTGTTAATTGGTTTCCCTTTTCTTTGTTGAAGAGGGTCTGTGCAGTCTTTCTGCTTAGTCCACCATCTTGCTGGAACCCTCCGTTTGTTTGCTTTTAAATTATTCTCTTTTTTTTCCTTTTTATTTTCATTTTCCCATCCAAGGTTTTAGTTTTGGGGTTTCTTTCTCTTCCCTTTTTCCAGTTCCCATCTTCTTTCTTTCCTTTTGTTTTCCCTATCCCTTGTTTTTCTTTTTGCATTTTTTCTCATTTTTTTTTCTTTATTATTCTTTAACTCTTTTCTTTTATTCTCCTCTCCCCAGATATTGTGGTTTTTTTTAATATACTCTTTTTCTATTTATATTTCTTTTGTCTTTTTGAAGTACTTTTTAAATAATTCGTTTCATTTATTGCTTTTTCCTTTTTTTAAAAAAAAAAAATTATTTTCTTTTTGGTGATTTTTCCTGTGTGTTTATGCCATGTGTTTTTTGTTCTCATTTTTATTCTTTTTTGGTGGTTTTTTAGATTGTTGTTTTTGTCTAACTGAGTAGGAGACAGTAAATATGCCCATATAACCCAACCATACCTGCACCTCTTGCAGCCCCACTTACTGAGTGAGGGCCACCACTTGCTTCTGTACCAAGTGGCCAAGGATAAATGACAGCCAATATTAGCCTGACTCATCCTTAACTGCTCTTCACAAACAGTTAAGAGAGATCTGTGTACCCACTCTCATTCTCTATCATACCAACTACAACACAGGTGGTGAGTGCCTAAATGCTGTCAATTAGTGAATAGAAGAGCACAATACCCCACTTACTCAGATACATTAAAACAAAAAAAGAAAAAAAAATCTTGGGGAAAACACAAAAACATACAATCACCAATTAAATATAAAAACAATGACTTCACAATGTTTCAGAGACAACAGACCTTCACAGTCCACACAAAGAAGAAAGGTAAAGTAGTAGAAACAAGGGACCAGGATACAGACCCAGAAAACATCCCAGAGGAAGAAGCAGCATTGGAACTCCCTGATAAGGTATTCAAAAGAATTATATATTCATACCTTCAACAGATTGAGAGACATATCAAGGAAAAAGCTGACAAAATTAAGGAAAATACAGACAAAACCCTTAAACATTTTGGAAAGACAATACAAGAATAAAATGACAAAATAAAGGAAAAATTAGAAATGATACAAAATCTACAGATAAAAATCCAGAAAATTAATACTAAAATTTCAGAAATAGATAACACACTGAATAGGCAAAGGAGTAGAATTGAATCATTGGAAGACAGAATTAGTGAGATTGAAGACAAATACCTCAATACTACTTTAGTAAGGGATCAACCAGAAAAAAAGATCAAACCAAAAATGAAGAAAGCCCAAGATTCATGTGGGATAGAATCAAGAGGATTAACCTATGTGTAATTAGAATTCCTTTCAAACAGCTAAGGAAGACAAACTTGTTTGTCAGTTTGTCATACTGTGGTGGTGTGTTTCTGTGATGCTTGAGGCTGTGACACCGGTGTCTCAAATGCCAGCAGGGTTGCACATGGTGCACAGGTTTCAATGCAGCTTACAGACTGAGACAGACTAGGAAGAAGGAAGAGGCCATCCACTTATCAAAAAAATTGGCCAGGGAAAACCTTATGAATAGCAAAGAAACACTGTCTGATACATTACTGGGCAACTTTATGAATTGCCCTGGAACGTTATCCAACACAGTGCAGGAAGACCAGCCCCTTAGGTCAGAAGGCACTCAAAATACAAGTGGGAAAGAGCTGAATCATCAGAGTAAAACTGACCTTAATGATATGGATAAAGTAAAGCTTTTGAGACCTCCATTTGCTGATGTGGCATGACTCAATTTTAGGAGAAATATCTGCAAACATCCATGAATCATTGGAACATGGAATGTATGAAGTATGAATCTAGGAAAATTGGAAGTTGTCAAAAATGAAATGGAACACATAAAGATTGATATCCTAGGCATTGGTGAGCTGAAATGGACTGGTTTTGGCCATTTTGAATCAGACAACCAAATGATCTACTATGCCAGGAATGACAAATTAAAGAGGAATTAAATTAAAGTGTCCACTCCTACTGTGGAGTCATCTATTTGTCTTTTCAATTCTGTTAATGTCTGATTTATGTATTTTTAGGCTCTTTCATTGGGTGCATAGACACTTATTATGGTTATGTTCTCTTCTTTGATTGATCCTTTAATCATTATATTATGTCCTTCCTTGTCTTGTATGGTGGTTTTTGTCTTAAAGTCAATTTTATCAGAAATTAATATTGCCACTCCTGCTCTTTTTTGATTGCCATTTGCTTGATATATCTTTTTCCAACCTTTGATTTTTAGTCTATTTTTGTCTTTGTCTCTAAGGTGTGTCTTTGTAGGCAACATATTGATGGATTATGTTTTATCCAGTTGGCAACTTTCCGTCTCTTGAGTAGTACATTTAATCCATTTATATTCAGTGTAATTATTGACAAATATGAATTTGTACCTGTCATTTTGTTATGTGTTTGTGTTTTTTTTTGTAATGTTGCTGATTTCCTTATTCCATATAATTTTCTGTGTTGAGCTGACTTTGTTTATGAATCATATAATCATTTCCTTTGTTGCTATTGTTTTAGTTTGCTAAACATTTGTGCTTGTCCTCTGTTTTTATTTTGATATGAAGGTTTATTATTTTTCTTTGCAGTTACCTTTGATTTATAATTTTCTTCCCAAGTTTAGAATGGTCTATTCTATCTTGCAATTGTCTTAACTTCTTCACTATTTAGAAGTTCTATAACTACACACTTTTTCCCTCTTTTTGGTTTGTAGTTGTCTTCATTTGGTAATTGGTGTCTCTGATTCCCTGTTTATAGTCTTGTAAACTTATTTTAATTTGGATACTTCCATAATTGGGTTGAATTCTGGGTTATGTCATCATGTGTGTTAATTGTTGGTTGTTAGCATCTCTTGTAAGATTGGTCTGGTTTTAACAAATTCCCTTAATTTCTGCCTAACTGGAAATGTCCTAATTTCACAATCATATCTGAAGGGCAATTTTGCTAGGTATGTAATTCCTGGTTGGAAATTTTGGAATTCTTTTTTCTTTCAGGTTTTTATATATATCTTCCCATTGCCTCCTTGCCTGCATAGTTTCTGCCAAGAAATCCAAGCTTAGTTTTACTGGTTGCCCTTTGTAGGTAACTTTTCATTTTTCCCATGCTGCTTTCAGGAATCTTTCTTTGTCTTTGATTTTGGTGAGTTTGATGATGATATGTGTTAGTGATTTTCTTTTGAGGTCTATTCTGTTTGAGGTTCATTGAAGTTGTTGAATGGATATATTCTCATCTTTCATCATATCAGGGAAATTTTCTTCCAGCAAATTTTCAACAATTTTTTTCTGTAGTTTTATTTGTATTTTCTTGTTATGGAATTCTAATTGTCATTGTTGTTTTTAGGTGCTGTCTAGTTGCTTTTGACTCATAGTGACTCTATGCACAGCAGAATGAAAAACTGCCCTGTCCTGCACCAGCTCCATGGTCCTTGCTATACTTGAGCCTATCACTATAGCCATTGTGTCTATCTATCTCACTGAGGGCCTTCCCCTCCTTCGTCGACCATCCACCTTACTAAGCATAACATCATTCTCCACAAAATGGTCCCTTCTGACAACATGACCAAAATAGGTGAGATGAAGTATGACCATTCTCGTTTCCAAGGAACATTCTGGCTGCACTTCTTCCAGGACAGATTTTTTTAGATCTTTTAGCAGTCCTTGGTACTTTCAGCATTCTTCACCAGCACCATAACGCAAAAGCATCAACTCTTCTTCAGTCTTCCTTATTCATTTTCCAGCTTTCACATGCATATGAGGCTATTGAAAATACCATGGCTTGTGTCAGGTGCACCTTAGTCCTGAAGGAGGTATCTTTGCTCCTCAGCACCTGAAAGAGGTCCTTTGCAGCCAATTTTCCCAGTGCTATATGTCGTCTGATGTCCTGACTGCTGCTTTCATTGGCATTGATTGTAGAACCAAGCAATGTGAAGTTTTTGACAACTTCAATCTTTTCTCCATTTATTGTGATGCTGCTTATATGTCCAGTTGTGAGGATTTTTGTTTTCTTTATATTGAGATGTAATCCATAATGCAGACTGTATTCTTTAATCTTTGTCAGTAAATGCTCTAAGTCCTCTTCACTTTCATCAAGCAAAGTTGTGTCATCAGCGTAACAGGTTGTTAACAATTCTTCCTCTAATCTTGATGCCATGTTCTTCTTCATATGGTCCAGCTTCTTGAATTATTTGCTCAGCATAGAGGTTAAATAAGTATGGTGAAAGGATACAACCCTGGCACGCTCCCTTCTTGATTTTAAACTATGCAGTGTCCCCTTGTTCTGTTTGAATGACAGCATCTTCATCTATGTACAGGTTCCTACTGAGTACAGTTGACATCAAGCCCAACTGGCATGACATGCTACACAAAAATATTGTTCTACGTCTTACTTTGGTGAGTAGCAATTGGGGTTTTAAAAGCTTGCAAGTGCCCATCTAGTTGCAATGATGGGTCTCTCTTCATCCAAAGCAAAGAAGAATGAAGAAACCCAAAGATGCATGGAAACAATTAGTCCAAGGAATTGGTAGACCATGTGATCCTCAGCCTATATAACTATGAGACCAGAAGAACCAGAGGGTACCTGGCTACCACTGTCAACCACTTGGGGGAGGATTGGTACAGGATTTCCTAGATAGAGTAGGGGAATAATGTGGAATAAAACTTAAAATAATAATAATAATAAACCAGTTTTCTTGGTCTGATAGAATCTGTTGAGACCCCTAAGACTATGGCCCCTAGTCACCCTTCAGGTCTGGAACTGAACTCACTCTTGTGGCTTCCAGCCAAACAATAGATGGGCATAGGGGTGAACATTTACATCAGGTAGATACATTGCTTGGAGTGATCAGTCATGGTAAAACTGAAGGCCAGAGTTTGCACAGAGAGATAATTTGGGTGGTGAGAGTGCTTGGGAGAGAAACACACATGGAAGTGGTAACTATGGTGAGGAGGTAGGAACAGAGTTGCTACATTGTGAGGAATTGCAGTCAATGTCATGAAACAAAATGTGTATCAACTGCTGTGGAAAATGAATTTCCTCTGTAAACTTTTATCCAAATCAAATAAAAATTAAAAAAAAAAAAAAAACATTTACTTTGCTGATTTCCTTTTTTAACCAAGCCAACCAAGTCTCAGTCTAATCTGATCTGCACTCTATTTTCTCCCTTAAATTATAATATTGTCATAATATTTTCATATATTTTTCAATATTAAATGTAATGTTTTAGTATTTTTAAATAATACTATTTAAATAATCTCTTGCTAAGGTTCTTAAGGAAGAGCAAAACCACAAATCTTGCAGATGTCAGAAAATCCAAAGTCCACATTGTTCTCCGTAATGGGAAGAACCACAATGGACATTTGCTCTTCAGGAAAGTTCTTGATGCTTTTAGGATGATCTCAACTTCCACTTAGGAAGTTAGGCTGTTTTAGGAAGAGAGTAATTGTGGGCAGAGGAAGAGTCAGGTTTTTTAGTGGCTCAACTGAAATGTTTAATTATTTAAAATTCGACAATTTAAATTTTTTCTGCTTGTAAACAAGCCTCAACTCCAACCTTTTCTGCTCACTACACATATTTGTGGGATACAACAGTCATTACATAAAGGGAGAATCTCAAAAAACCCAAACATTTTGGCATTGTACCAATCTTCTCTTTACAATTTCATTTGTTTGTTTTAAGATAAACAACTAAAAGTAGTTTTTAATTCTGGAACATGAGTGTAATATGAGAAATAAAAATAACAGAGTAGAAAATAATATGTACACTGTGATTACAACTATTTAAAATATACCTGTGGAAGATGAAACTACAAAAATAAAAGTGGTGTTGAAGAGCAGGAAAGAGAAAGAAGCTCTGTTAGTTTGGGCAAAAGCAAAGCTGCTCTGACAAAAACACTGAACAATACAGTGATTTAAATGATAAAAAATGTTTATTGTCTTTCATAGTGGAGAGCATGGAGGCAGGTGATTCTGTTTCATGTGACCGTACAGGAACCCATGTTCCTTCTGCATTATTTCCATGCCATTCTCTAGGGCATCGTACTCATTTGCTGTTGCAGGTATACCTATCTAGTTAAAAGAAATGGGACAGAGTGTGGAGGAACGTGTGCAATATTGTAGGGTCCAGACCTGCAAGCAGCACTCATCACTTCTGCTCACATTCCTATGTTAAAAACATTGCCATATGGCTACAGTTAACTGCAAAGAAGATTAGGAAATACAGTCTTTCTGAGCAGCCTTGTGCCCAGAGCAAAATAGAGAACAGAATTTCATGGACAGTCTCTGACTTTGTAGCTATCAATCATTGAGAAATGTGCATACCACTCCCCACCTTCCCCCCCCCCCAAAAAAAATGATTGTCCATCTTCCTTCTACAGAGAGGCTGGTAGGCTTGAACCGCTGACCTTCTGCTTACCAATCAAATACCTTAAGCACTGTATCATCAGAGCTCCTTATTCATAGTGATTAACAAATATAGTACTATCTCATTTAATCCACATAACCCTATGTCCAAGATCCCTGAGCTTGGAATAGTCACTAAACATATGCTTTTTGCATTTCACCTACTGTCTTTCAGAATAATGGTATAAAATCAAAACAAACACAATGCCATCAAGTAAATTCTGACTCATGGTGATCCCTTATGTGCAGAGTAGAGTTGTATGTACTCCATAGAGTTTTCAAGGCGGTGACCTTTTGGAAGCAGATTGCCAGGCCTCTCTTACACAGTTTCTATTGGCTGGGTTTGAACCACTAACCTTTTGACTTGTAGTAGATCACCCAACTGTTTGTGCCACAAGGGATTCCAAAATAAATTGAGTTTTTATTATCTTGAAAATGTTTTAAAGTTGTTATACAGTAGTTCCAATTTTCAAAAACTATGTTTCATTATTCTTAAACCTATTTTTGGTTCTAAGATATCACTCTTTTTTTTTTTTTTTTTAGGATTTGGGTGAAGATTTACAGAGTAAATTCACTTTTCATACAGCAGTTCACATATACTTTGTCTCATGTCATTGACCAAAATTTACAATGCAGCAGCTCCCCTCCCACTTCCTCCCCATAGTTACCTCCTCCCAGTGTCCATCCCTTCATACTCTTCTGCACCCTGAGCTATCTCCCTGTGCATAAGCAGCCCTTCCTTCTCCCATGATTGTTCTCTCCAGGGCGTGTGTCTACTTGAGGTAAATGTTTAACTCACATGCCTGTACTTTGTTTGGCTGGAAACCACAGTTATGGGTTCAATTCCAGACCTGAAGGGCAGCTAGGGGCCATAGTCTCAGTGGTTACACCAGGCTCTATTGGACCAGCAAACCTGGTCCCCACCTTCTTTTTTTTTTGCCTCCAAATGATTTTGAGTTTTGTTCCACATTGTTCTCCCTCTTTATGCAGGATCTCGTACATCCCTTCCAAGTGGATGGAAGTGGTAGCTGGGCACCATCTAGTTCTTCTGGTCTCATAGTTGTATAGGTTGCAGATCGGATGGTGTACCAGTTGCTAGGACTGATTGTTTCCATTAATTTTGGTTTTCTTCTTTCTTCTTGATGAGGAGAGACCCATTGTTGCATCTAGATGGCAGCTTAAAGATATCACTCTTTCACCTTCTACAAAAAGGAAAAATTGCCAGGACTTATATTAGTGGCACAGGTTTCTATGTACCATTTACTGAGTTTGAAGTGTGGGAGGGGGTAGAACTCTCCAGGTAGCTGTGAGATGAAAATAATTGAGAGCTATTGATCCATGTATTGTAATTCATACTGTACATATTTTGTTTTATTATTCATCCCCATCAATATATAGTTTCTTAAGTTAAATTGCTTTTCATATTGTAAAAAACTTAACAAGGCATTGTATAAATAATTGATCAGAACCAGAATTCAGTTACTTTATTAAAAGTTTGACTAAGATTTTTTTAGTGTCAATGTTACAGAATTAATATTTTCTCTCTAATTTTAAAACTGTGACAACCACCTCCACATGCACACACATATATGAATTAACTAAATTATAAATTTTAGTGTCTTTCTTGGGTGCCTATTATTCTCACATGTACCCCAAATCTGATCAATCATAAAGTGCTGTCAATTCTATTCCTTAAGCATGTCTCCAATCCATTCTTTTCTATCTTCTTTCCCCTCCCTTAGAGTACCAAGAAGACTACTAACTCATTTCTATAGGTCTGGACCTGCTCTGTTCTAATCCATTGTGAATATTTTAACCAGAAGGCTATTGTAAAAATAAAAACAAACACACGTGATCATCTAACTGACTGTCTCATAACTCTTCACTGGCTTCCCAACACTTTCCAAATATGGATCACATTTCATTTGGCTGTGTTGACATCACTCACCTTATTCCCCACTGTATCAAAATCTTTGCAGGTCTTCAAATATTCCACATACTCCCTTACTTCTGAGTCTTTGCGTATGCTGTTGCCTCTCACAGGGCTAACTCCTAATGTATTCTCAAGTCTCATTTTAGACACAAGTTTAAGCAGGAACTTTTTTCCCTTACTACCCAAAAAGGAGTTGATGTCTTGTCTATGTGCCTATCTAACACTTTGTTCTTCAACCTATCTCAGCACGTATAACATTTATAGTGATGATCTATCGACTTTTCTATCTCACCAATTAAACTGGAGGCCTCTTAAAGGTAGGGATTATGTTCTATTTGCTTCAGAGCCTGGCATTAGTCTGGCACAAGAAAGGCCCTCAATAAATATATATTGGAAGAAGGAAGGATGAAAAGTCCTGGCTGACCATCCCAGCTCTCACCTTTCTTAAGAGAAAGTGGTGGGAATATCTATTTATTCTGACCTTTATTGGGCACGCTGAATTGTATAGTGAACAATTTAGGGCTCTATGACTAACAGAGATAATGGAAGTAATTGCTTGTCCCCCAGTGCTGGAGCCAATAAATAGGTTAACTGAATCATTGTTACGTTCCTGCCATGACTGCCATGAAAATGCTCTAAGGAGTCCTGGCAACTCTCAGAAATAAAACAAATTTCAGTGTTAGATGCTTAAAGTGTTTTCTGGAACATACATTTTTTATTTCCCCGCCTGGTAGAAAGATCATATAAAATTGGACCTGATTGTGTTGAACACATGAATTGTGCTTCTGGTAACATAATTACAAATGTTTCATTTATATTCTCATTCATAGTATGTAGTGGAGATGACTGAAAACATACACAGCTGAGATCGGTGTGAGTCCAGGGAAAGTTTAGGGCCTAAATTTTGCTGCTTAATACATATCCACTGAGCTTTTGAGTAACTGGCATGCTTTATTTTGAAACCAGGTTTGATCTTGAAGTTATGACTAGAAAAATCTTAGCTGAGTAGAAGTATCTCCTTAACCTCCACCACCCTAAATAAAAAAATAACAGTACTTGTCTTTAAAAAATTATAAACTATGTTCCAGGTGGGTAGGTTTTACATGAGAGAAAATTTTTCAATTGCCAGAGCCCTCACATAAAAGTTACTATAACAGAGGAACTGAATTTTGCTGTGAATATCAAAAAATATAATCTCTGAATAATAAACAGAGGCTTAAACAAATCTTATTTTTCTCTTGTAATGGGAAGTTCAAGATAGAAAATCCTGAGCTGGTAGAGCAGCCCTAGAATGCCAACAGAGACCCAGGATCCTCACCCTTTTCTGCTTAGTTGAAAGTGCTTGATGCTTGGGAATCACATGATGGCTGCTTCACTTCTAGCATCTTGTCCAGTTCCAGGCAGGGAGAAGAGAAAGGCTAAAGACCAAAGGACATCTGTCAGCAATCTGCCCTCTTTTAGAGCTCTACTGGAGGCCTCATCCAGTGTCTTCTTTCCTAGCGCTGCTGTAACAAAACACCACAATCTGGGTAGCTTAAGACAACAGAACTTTACTGTCTAACAATTCTGGAGGCTATTAGTGCAAAGGTATTGGCGGAATCATGCTCTCCGTGAACACTCTATGGGAAGATCTTTCCTTGCCTCTCCTTAGCTTCAACAGTCTCTGGCAATCCTAGGCTTGTAGATGCATCACTTCAGTGTCTGCCTACGTCTCCACATATGTTTGCCCTCTGCATTTCTCTCTATGCCTCTTCTTTTCTTTCTATGAGGCCAACATTCATAATGAGTTAGAGCCCACCCTTCTCCAATATGACTTCATGTTAAGTTAACCAATAATATTCGCTAAGACTATTTCCAAACAAGGTCATACTAACAGATACCAAGGGTTAGGACTTCATATCCTTTTGGGGACACAATTCAACCCATAACATCCAGTAACTTCTGCCCCCATCTCATGATTGCCCCATCGTCATGGGCACCTGAAAATGTGGTGTTAAGCGAGGAAAAGTGTTGTCACACATTAAATCAGCATCTCTCAGTAAAGAAGAAGGGAAAAATGGATATTGATCAGGCAACTAATAATTTCCTACCCACCCCCCAAAAAAATCCAAACTTACTGCCATTGAGTTGATTCAGCTCATAGAAATCCCTCCTTGGGTTTCTGAGGTGGATCTGAATCCATGGCAGTGAATTTTTTTTTTTTTTTTTAATCTCTACAGAAGTAGATTGCTCGATTTTCCTTCTGAAGAGTGGCTGATGGGTTTAAACTGCCAGCCTTCTGGTTAGCAGTCAAATGCCTTAGGGACTATGCCACCAGAGCTCCCTAGTTTACCACAGAAACCCCTATATAAGCTTAGAGGATAATTTTAGGATCATTAATAATATTTCATTATTTTAGTATAGGGTAAAACTAAGAGATTCTAAATTAGTAGAATCCCATATACTTCTCTCTAAAAAATTTAAAAGTATAGAATTAAAAAGCTAAAAGGGAAGTTAAAGGCTGTCTGACCATACCCTCTCATTTTATATCAAAGAATAATGTGGCAAAGGTGTATAAACAGCATAGCTGGAATTTCCAGAGTCCTTTGACGTCCACATATGAACTTTTGCCACTATGTTGTTGTTGTTATTGTGTGCCATCGAGTCAGACCCGACTCATAGCGACCCCTTCTTGGGTTGCCGAGGCAGTATCACTATGGAAGTAGAGTGCCCCATCTTCCTTCTGAGGAGTGGCTGGTGGGTTTGAACTGCCAGCCTTCTGGTTAGCAGTCAAGTGCCTTAGGCACTACGCTACCAGAGCTCCCTAGTTTATATTATATGCATCTATTTATCTGGTTTTTCTCCTTTATTCTGTTAAATGTGAATTTATGAATGTTCAAATGTTCAACCATCTTT
>NW_006921707.1:6236649-6238323 GCF_000298275.1 Orycteropus afer afer
CCCCATCTTCCTTCTGAGGAGTGGCTGGTGGGTTTGAACTGCCAGCCTTCTGGTTAGCAGTCAAGTGCCTTAGGCACTACGCTACCAGAGCTCCTGTCCGCCACTATTCTTGCTTTAATAACAAAAACAGTTGTGCAGTTCATCTTTGGAAAGTATTGTTGTTAGTTGTTAGGTGCTGTCAAGCTGTTTCTAACTTGACAACAAACCAAACCTACTGCCATTGAGTTGATTCTGACTCATGGCAATCCTATAGGACAGAGTAGGACTATCCCATAGAGTTTCCAAGGCTGTAAATCTGTACTAAAGCAGACTGCCTCATCTTTCTCTCCATTGGTCGGTTAGAACTGCTGACCTTTTGGTTAGCAGCTGAATGCTTTACCCGCAACATTACCAGAGTTCCTTATGCATAACAGAACTGTACAATTTGCATGGGGACAGCATCTGACCTCTTCTAACTTTACCAGTGGGAGCAGGATCAAGATCAACAGCCCAAGTCTGATTCCTATGAGGTGGAGGTCAGATATGCCTCCATCCTCCAATCTTTTTACCAATTTGATACCAATCATCCCTCCCCAGGCACTCTCTACTTTTCTCTGCTGGGTTTGATAATCTGATAATCTGTTGCTATGGTACATAGAACTCACAGGCAGTACTCACAATTACAGAGTTTATTAAGGAAATAACCAGTTACAATTCAGCATCAGAAATGTTCAGGATACAGTTCTTTAACCAGGATAGCCTCCCCCCAGTCATGCCAGAAGGCAAATCTCTCTCTGACTCTTGTTGCCTTGGCCTGTTCAAGCAAGTGCTACAAAGTTCTTTTGGCTCTGCCAAAAAATGTCTAGAGGCACTTCACTCCACTGTTGTTGCTGTTGTTATGTGCTGTTGAGTCAGACCCAACTCATGGCAACCCCTCCTTGGGTTTCCAAGGCACTATCACTAAGGAAGTAGATTGCCCAGCCTTCCTTCCGAAAACCTGCCAGCCTTCTGGTTAGCAATCAAGTGCTTCATGCACTATGCTACCAGAGCTCCTACTAATAAGCCTCAACCTGAAGGCACTCAGTTTTCTCACTCAGTAGGCCAGGAAGCCCACTGCTCTGTCTCACACCTGTCTCTTGGTTCTGCTGCCTCTGCTGCCTCTGCTGTCAATGTTTCTCTGCCACTGCTTCTTGCCATCTCCAGTGTTACAGCTCTCTGTCTCCTGGGTTGATGAAGTTCGGTGCAGGGATCTCAGGTCCAAAGAATGCACTCTACTCTAGGCTCTTCTTTCTTGATGGTTTAGATCCTCTCTTTCTGTCTCTGGGATGGGTCATTTTAACCCTAGTGGGACAGCAAAACTGACCAATCCCTCACATTAAGGTTCCATACATCTTATTTGCATAGTCTCAGCCCATAGAGATGCCATGCACTTTATTTACATTATTAACAAACTGTTCGTTCCCCTTGGAAGGCCATGTTGTTGTTGTTGTTAAGTGCCTTTGAGTCATTTCTGTCTCATAGCGACCCCATGCACAGCAGAACGAAACACTGCCCGATCCCGCGCCAGCCCCACAATCCCTGCTATACTTGAGCCCATCATCGCGCCACCGTGTCAATCCATCTCGTTGAAGGTCTCCCTCTCTTTCGTCTACCCTCCACCCTACCAAGCATGACATCCTTCTCCAGGGAATGGTC
>NW_006921707.1:6241498-6265205 GCF_000298275.1 Orycteropus afer afer
GACAGACAAGTTTGTCCTGCTGTTGGAGACCTCTTGTATCACCCCCACCTGGGTCCCTGTGGCTGACTATTCCTCTTTCTGGCTTCCTGTCTTTTAATCCCCTTTCTCCTGCTCTTCTGGCCTGCTTCTTCGGGGGTCCCTGAGTTTCCCCTTCTCACCTAATCCCTTAGGCTGATTGCTCTTCTCTTTGGCTTCCTGGGTTTTACCCCTTTCTCCTGCTCTTCCGGCCTGCTACTCTGGGCATCCCTGCGTTGTCTCTCCTCACCTGTAACCCTGGGGCTGACTGCTCTTCTGTCCGGGTTCAAGGCTTTTATCCCCTTTCTCCTGCTCTTCCGGCCTGCTACTCTGGGCAGGCCTGAGTTTCCCATCCTCACCTAATCCTTTCGGCTGATTGCTCTTCTCTTTGGCTTCCTAGGTTTTACCCCTTTCTCCTGCTCTTCCAGCCTGCTACTCTGGGTGTCCATGAGTTGTCTCTCCTCACCTGTAACCCTGGAAGGCCATAAGGACCTCATATTTGCATAGTCTCATCCAATCATCTGGTGGGAGTCACAAAGACCATGGCTAGAAGGGCCATACCAAGTAATTACTGCACCACAAAAACAAAATGTAATTTTTTTACTGAGCTAACTGTTAACACTCCACTGGATACAAAAAACACTGACTCAAGCAGTTAAGTGCTGTGCTATGATGGTTAAGGTAAGTGTCAACTTGAGTAGGCCATGATTCTCAGTGGTTTGGCAGATATTATGTGATCATTCTTAATTTTGTGATCTGATGTGAGTAGACATTTGAAACAGGAGTTTCTTTGGGGGTGTGGCCTGTATCCAACATATATGAATATTCTGGCAAAGCTTGCTCTCAATTCTGCATCTGACTCATCATCCTCTGATGTCTGGTTCTTGGAACATGAGCCATTAGTCTGCCATTAGACCTGCCAAACTGGGTTCATAATCCCCTACAACCATGTGAGTCAGAAGAAGCCTCCAGCATGAAGCCTGGGACTTGTCAGCCTCCAAAATGGCATGAACCATTTTCTTTAAATCTCTCTCTCTCTCTGTATATATACATGTATGCTTCATGTGTTTTGCTCCTCTAGAGAACTCAGCCTAAGGCATGCATCTACTCACTTCGCTTTTTATGCCTTATTTCCAAGCTTGAAGTAGAAAATGAAAGGTTTTCAGACCTGATAATAAGCAATATTTGGGTTAAAAAAAAAGAAAGATAGTCTTCATGTGAACCAGACTACTCAACTTTGTTTATTCTGTTATTAGATTCCCAAACTAAGAGATTTAAAATGTAAAAAGTCAGCTTATTCTAGATCCCAAAAGAGAAATACAATAACTTCTTTCCAAAAAATCCACTTGTTACAATCATTTTTTAAATTTTTTATTGTGATGTTGGTGCACATTTACGAAGCAGATTCGTTTTACTCACAACAGCTCATGCATGTTTGGTTTCATGGCCCCAATCATAAAAAGCTCTCTTCTCATCTCCTCCCTATGACTATTCCTTCCTTGTGCCCTTCTAATCTATGTATTCCTGTCTGTCCAGCTTTCCCTCTATGCAAATGCTGGCCTTCTGATGTCTCATGGTTGACCTAGGTACATCTCCCTAGGATAGGTGGGTGCATCTCCCTGGGGTAGGTGTTCTTCCTGCAGGTCTCTCTACTGTTTGGCTGAGAGCTAATCCATAGAAGTAAGTCCAGTGTCAGGCTTGAAGGATAACCTGGGGCTATAGTCTTGGGGGTCCCACCAGTCTCTAGCCTATCAGTAATTCTGGTTATTTTTGTGTTTTTGAGTTTTGTTCCACATTTTTCCTCCCACACTATCCATACTCTTCAATTTTGATCCCTTTCCAAGTGGTTGGCATCGGTAGATGGGCACCATCTAGTTTTTCTGGTCTTGAGATCATGAAAGCTTAGGTCCCCATGGTCCATCATATCCTTGGACTTATTGTTTCCAAATGATTTTGATTCTGTTCACTCTTCCTTGCTCCAGATGAGGGGAGACCAATAGTTGCATCTACTTGTTGTAGTCTTGAGATTTGTAGCACATCATGGGAGACCTTTTGGATTGATATATGTTCTTGAAAGTTGTCTCTGAAAATTAAAAGTTGAGATGATTTTATAAGTTACATATAAAAAGTGCCCAGCCAAGTTAATAGTGTTAGTCTGAATGGCATGGAATTTGATATAAAATAAAATATAATTATCATTCAGTCAAAATAAAATGTGTTCATTTTACTAGTGAAAGTACACCCACAAAACACACAGCAGTCATACAATGAAATATAATGCACTTAACCAAGATATAAACCTACCAGTTAGGCTGGGAAAATGGATCCTCATCCAAAGTCAGGTGTTAAGAGTACTTTATAGTTCCTTGTAATGCAGGCACTGTTTTTGAACTGATCTGGTGAAAGCTGCATAGAAAAATCTGTTTGTTTGCTTTTTAGCAACTTAAGACAAGTTTTTATTGTTTTACAGTTCCCAACAATCAGGAATTCAGTTGTGGTTCAGCTAGGTGGTTCTGGATCAGGATCTCTTACAAGGTTGCAGTTCAGCTATCATTTAGGCTGCAGTTCTCTAAGGGTTTGACTAGGACTGGAGAATCCACTCCCAAGGTCATTCACATGGGTTTTGGCAAGCCTCAGTCCTTTACTGGCTGTTAACCAGAAGGTTCATTTTTTTTTTTTTTTTTTTGCTCCATGGTGCTTTCCACAGAGCTATTCACAAAATGGGAGCTTGAGTTACCCATTTTCATAACCAGACAGAATACAAGCAGAGATACACCAGGCAAGGTCTGGGACAAGTCACCACATGAGATTTCCATTGTCCCCAGGGATGTGCGACACATGAATGGATGTCCTTGCCACTTCAGGAAACCCAAAAGAGAAAAAAAAAAAAATTACTTTGTAATGACATATTCTCTAATGTTCAGGGGAAACATTCTCTGAGTTGGTCTAAATTTGGTTTATATGCTGCTGAATCAAGCATTACCTTAGAATGACAAGTCATAGGATCAATATTAGTATATTAAGGAGCCCTGGTGGCACAGTGGTTAAACTCTTGGCTGTTAACCAAAAGCTCAACAGTTTGAACCCACAAGCTGCTCCACAGGAGAAAAATATGGCAGTCTGCTTCTGTAAAGATAATGGCCTTGGAAACTTTTTGGGGAAGTTGTATTCTGTCCTATAGGGTTGCTAAGACTCAGGAGCTCTGGTAGCATCGTGCCTAAAGCACTTGACTGCTAACCAGAAGGCTGGCGGTTCAAACCCACCAGCCATTCCTCAGAAGGAAGGTTGGGCAATCTACTTCCATAGTGATACCGCATCGGAAACCCAAGGAGGGGTCGCTATGAGTCAGATCCGACTTGATGGCACATAACAACAACAACAACAATGAGTCAGCATCAACTTGGTGGCAATGGGTTTGATTAAGAGATTATGAGTATATTGGGTTCCTGGGTGGCACAAACGGTTTACTCTCAGCTGCTTCTAAAGGTTAGAAGTTTAAATTCACCCAGCAGTGCCTCGGAATAAAGACCTGTAGATCTGTTTCCAGAAAGATTACAGCCAAGAAAATCCTATGTAGCAGTTCTACTCTGTAACGCATGGGGTTGCCATGAGTCAGAACCAACTCCACAGCAATGGGTTTTTTGGTTTGGGTTTTATTGCACATGTATATTTTAACAATTTGCAATGTGACATTAAAAAAATATACTGGTTCTGTGGCTAGAAGTTAAAGAGAAATTAGAAATACAGTATATTATTGGTAATGGATTTGCAAGCTTCCTCTAGCAATGTGCTAAAGGAATGTGCTTTTATTAGAAGCTTAAATTGAAGGAATTAATTTTCCTTTTAAAAGAGATGTATTTGGTGTATGAAATAGGATTTACTTTTAAAATTCACTCTTTATTCTCAGAATTATGTCAGACATATGGTAATAGTTGTTTAATGTGCCAACAAACCAGGGTGTTTGTTGTATTTAGTATAAACAAATCACACTCATCCACATGAACATGTGAAAAAAATTCTCTTTCGATGAAGTCAATTGTGCTTTGTATGTTTAAGGGACCCTTCTGTTAAAGGAGTTTCATATGCTTTGAGAAAACAAAAGGGTGAGGAAATTTCACACTAGGGAAAATTGTTGTATTTTACCTTGAATATAAATTGAGTGGGTAGAAGAATACCAAATTATTCTATCTCTCTTAAAAGGGTAAATAAAGAACTGAGTTTACTCATACACCTACCAAGCCCTTACTTATTTCTCAAGTGAAAAGAAATTTATAACCCTGATCTTCATCTGCATTTATTTGCAATCACAAAACCACTACAAGCCAGCACAACTTATAATAAAGCACAACCTTTGTCCAAGAGGAAGTTCAAGATTGGCATAGAAGCCAAGCTAAGAGCCAGGTATATGTATTAGCAGACTTCATGGGGGTTTGCATAATGTGGCTCAAATTATGGCTACAAGTCATTTCAAAATATATACTCAAAGATGACTGTGAGACTTTCAGACGGAATGAAAAGAGTATAGTGGGAATTTGGAGTCTTTAGACAGTACAAACAGTTCAAGTGCTTGGCTACTAACCAAAAGGTTGGAGATTCCAGTTCACTCAGAGGTGTTTTGGAAGAAAGGCCTGGTGCTCTATGTCTGAAAAACCAGTCATTGAAACCCTATGGAGCACAATTCTACTCTGACACACGTGGAGCTGCCATGAGTCAGAACCGACTTGACAACAACTGGTAGTGGGAATTTACAATAGTTCTTTGTTGTTGTTGCTCGGTGCTGTCGTGTTGCCTCTGACTCATAGTGACCCTGTGCACAACAGAACGAAACATTGCCCAGTCCTGTGCCAGCCTCACTATCCTTACTATACCTGAGCCCATTGTTGCAGCCACTGTGTCAATCCACCTCACTGAGGGTCTTCCCCTTTTTATCTGACCCTCCACATTATCAAGCCTGATATCCTTCTCCAAGGAATGGTCCCTTCTGACAACATGACCAAAGTAGGTGAGTTGAAGTATGGCCATTCTTGCTTCCTCCTTGCATTCCAGCTGCACTTCTTCTGGGACAGATTTGTTACTTCTTTTAGCACTCCATGGTACTCTCAGTAAGTTTTGCCAACACCACAACTCAAAAGCATCAACTCTTCTTTGGGCTTCCTTATTCATTGTCCAGCTCTCACATGCATAGGAGGCAATTGAAAATACAACGGCTTGGGTTAGATGCATCTTAGTCTTCAAGGAGACATCTTTGCTCTTCATCACTTGAAAGAGGTCTTTTGCAGTAGATTTGCCTGATGCAATACTTTGTCTGATGTCCTGACTGCTGCTTCCATTGGTGTTGATTGTAGAACCAAATAATATGAAGTCTTTGACTTCAATCTTTTCTCCATTTACCATGATGCTGCTTATCGGTCCTATTGTGAGGATTTTTGTTTTCTTTATATTGAGATGTAATCCATACTGCAGTCTATAGTCTTTAATCTTCATCAGTAAGTGCTTCAAGTCATCCTCACTTTCAGCAAACAAAGTTGTGTTGTCTGCATATCATAGGTTGTTAATGAGTTTTCCTCCAATCCTGATGCCATGCTCTTTTTCATATAGTCCAGTTTCTCGGATTATTTGCTCAGCACACAGATTGAGTAAATATCGTGAAAGGATACAACCTTGACATACTCCTTTCCTGATTTTAAGGCATACAGTATCCCCTTGTTCTGTTTGAATGACAGCCTCTTTGTCTGTGTACAGTTTCCTCTTGAGCACAATTAAGTGTTCTGGAATTCCCATTCTTCTCAATGTTATTCATAATTTGTTATGATCCACACAACTGAATGCTTTTGCATAGTCAATAAAGAACAAGTAAACATCTTTCTGGTATTCTTTGTTTTCATCTAAGATCCATCTGACATTAGCAGTGATATCTCTCATTCCAAGTCCTGTTATGAATCCAGCTTGCATTTCTGGAAGCTCTCTGTCAGTATACTGCTGCAACCATTTTTGAATTATCTTCAGCAATATTTTACTTTCATGTGATATTAATGATATTGTTCAATAATTTCCACAATCCATGGGATCACCTTTCTTTGGAATGGGCACAAACATGGATCTCTTCCAGTCAGTTGGCCAGGTAGCTCTCTTCCAAATCTCTTGGCATAGCCAAGGGAGTGCTCCAGCATGGCATCTGTTTGTTGAAACATGTCCATGAGTATTCCGTCAATTCCTGGAGCCTTGTTTTTCACCAATTCCTTCAAGCTAGCTTAGACTTTTTCCTTCAGTACCATTGGTTCTTGATCATATGCCACTTCCTGAAATGGATGAACATTGACCAATTCTTTTTGGTACAGTGACTCTATGTATTCTTTCCATCTTCTTTTGATGTTTCCTGCATCATTCAACATATTGCCCATAGAATCTGTTAATATTGCAACTCAAGGGTTAAATTTATTCTTCAGTTCTTTCAGCTTGAGAAATGCTGAGTGTGTTCTTCCCTTTTCATTTACTAACTCCAGATCTTTGCCTGTTTCATTATAATAATTGACTTTGTCCTCTCAAGCTGCTCTTTGAAATCTTCTGTTCAGCTCTTTTATCTTCCATTTGCTTTAGCTACTCTCTGTTCAAGGGCAAGTTACAGAGTCTCTTCTGACATCCATTTGGTCTTTTCTTCTTTTTCTTTTTAATGACCTCTTGTTTTCTTCATGGATGATGTTCTTGATGTGATCTCATAATTCCACTGGTTTTCTGTCATTGGTGTTCAATGCATCAAATCTATTCTTTAGATGGTCTCCAAATTCATGAGAGATATGATCAAGGCCATATTTTGGCTCTTGTGGACTTCTTTTAATTGTCTTGAGCTTCAACTTGAACTTGTGTATGAGCAGTTGATGGTCTGATCCACATTCATCTCCTGGCCTTATTTTGTCCATTGCCTCTTGCCATAGATGTGGTTGATCTGATTCCTGTGTACTCTGTCTGGTGAAGTCCACGAGTATAGCTGTTGTCTGTGTTGTTGAAAAAAGGTATTTGCAACAAATAAGTCATTGGTGTTGCAAAATTCTATCGTGTGCCTCCAGCATTATTTCTATCACCAAGTCCATATTTTCCAACTACTGTTGATTCTTCTTTGTTACCAACTTTTGCATTCCAATTACCAGTGATAATCAATACATCTTGATTGATGTTTGATCAGATTTCAGACTGCAGAAGTTAGTAGAGATCTTCAATTTCTTCATCTTTGGCTTTAGTGCTTGGTGTGTAAATTTGAATAATAGTAGTATTAACTGGTTTTCCTTGTTGCTGCTGTTGTTGTTATGTGCCGTCAAGTTGGACCCAACTCATAGCAATCCCTCCTTGGGTTTCTGAGACAGTATCACTATGGAAGTAGATTGTTCAACCTTCCCTTTAAGGAGTGTCTGGTGGGTTTGAACCGCCAGCCTTCTAGTTAGCAGTCAAGTGCCTTAGGCACTGCACTACCAGAGACCTTCTTTGTTGACGTATGCATACTATCCTATCACTGACAACGTTGTACTTCAGGGTAGATCTTGAAACATTCTTTGTGATGATGAATTCCACACCATTCCTCTTCAATCTGTCATTTCTGGTATAATAGATCATATGGTTGTCTGATTCAAAATGGCCAAAACCAGTCCATTTCACCTCACTGGTGCCTAGGATATTGATCTTTATGCATTCCATTGCATTTTTGACAACTTCCAATTTTCCTAGATTCATATTTTGTACATTCCATGTTCCAATTATTAATGGATATTTGCAGCTGTTTATTCTCATTTTGAATCATGCCACTCAAAATGTTCTCTAAGGGTCCTCAAATTCTGAATCTGTTAAACTAAATCCAGTCCTGAGGGAAACACTGTTGTGGAGAATGAGTCAGTCTTTTAGGAGACAGGTCAATTTTTCACTCATTTAGTCACCAATATGCTGAAAGAAAATTTCTTGGAGGATTTCTTCTCATCCTTGAGATAAAAAATTGACCCACGTTCTTTCCTTTTAAATATCTCTTTGACCCGGGGGGAGACAATTCTTCTCTACATAGAGAGCTATCAGAATTGCTCTCTTTCTGTCGAGCACATTTGGATAGTGCTATTTATATTAGTTCTCTGGAGCAAAGCTTTATACATAGCTGCAAAACCATTTATAAAGTGACACAGGAAATTTGATTCAGAGTCAGGGGCAGCTGATCTAATCACTTTTCGTTTCTCATCTTAAAGCCCCCTTCCTAAAATCCATAAACTTTTGCCAAGCTCTTCAAATAGTCTTTTAGCCATCACATAAGTTGAATTCCTGCTTCTGTGCCTTGACTGATTGCTCAGGCGGCTGTGTGGGTGGCTTCAGTGTTGCACTGAAGACTTTTATGTGGTTTTTTGGCTGATGAGCTATTGCGATTGCCTTATCCTTATAGTAACATCTCAAATTTGGCTGGCTATGATGAGCAGAGCTTGAGTCATTGAGAAAAATATCTACTGAAAATTCCTTGTCATGTAAATACAAATTTGTCTTCTTTTCTCAGCATGGAAAATGTTTTGCCTCAGAAAACTGCAAAAAACTTAGACGAATTAGATTGTGTCTCATTTTAACAAATAAAACCAAATCAAAACATCATCTTTGATGCTTTCATATTGCTAACAGTTTTGTGAATTAGAAGATAAAAGTAAAAAAGGGAGAAAAGAATTTTTTTTTTCTGTTGCCCATGTCTCTTGACTAATCACATAGTTGTCATAGAATGCAATAGACAATTCAGCTCTGTTTACCAAATATTTATTGAAAACTATTATTTTCCAGTAAGGCTAGTGGTGGTTCAGTGATAAAAGTCTCACATGGCATGCAGGAAACCCAAGTTTGAGGCCAATGCACCTCATGTTGCAGCCACTACCTATCTATCAGTGGAGGATTGCATGTTGCAATGATGCTGAACAGACTTCCTGACTAAGATGGGCTTAGGGAGAAAGACTGACAATCTACTAATAGAAATCAGCCAGTGAAATCCCTATGGCTTACAATGATTCAATCTCACTAATCAGAAGGATGGCACAGGACTGGGCACCATTTCATTCTGTTGTGCATGAGATTGTCAGAACTTCACAGCAGCCAACAACAACATTATGATCTAGGCATAATGCTAGGTAGCTGGGTTACAAAAATTAATAAAGCATGTGTTACAAATTCTTTGGAAATTGACATGGAGTTAAGAGTGCAATAGCATTTTTAGGGAGTAACTCCTATGAAAGGAAAAAGGGGAGGAAGCAGCACTGAACAGAGGGAATCATCAGAAAACAATGACAACCTGACCATGTTTCTGCCAGCCCAGCAGGAAATTCCAGAGCAAAGATTGTCCATTGGAGGAGTTCCACATGCTCAGAAATGGGTAGCCCTTGTACCTCTGCCTTGCTCAGTTACTGGTTGGAACCACCCCAAGGGGAGCATGACCTCAGCTGTAATTACCTTGCTCAGTTCTTAAGCAGGGTCTTCTCTGAGAAGAGCATAACTTGTCTTGAACAGTGAGTTAAAGCTTGAAGAAGCTAACAGCTGGTGGCTATCAAGTAACCAACTCTTCTTCCTGGGCAGCAAGTCCTTTGTTGAAGGGCAACTTGAGCAGCACATCTCCATATCTGCTATAGTTTATCTGCTGTGTCACACAGAACCACAGAACCACAGAACCACTTAACAGCTCCTCAGAGGCGCAGGTGGACCTCTCTTCTTGAGGGGAAATTTAGATAAAGGCAGGTTAGTGTGACAAAGCAGAGCCCTCCATCTCTGCAGCTGTTTTCAAGGCCACAATTGGTAATCATCACCCCTCCCCCACCCGGCCCACTGAAGCTGAGGTTCATGGCACAGTCCCAACGTTACCAAACCACACTTTATGTTGTTGTTGTTGTTATTTGCCATCGAGTCGGCCCCAACTCATAGCGACCCCGCCTTGGGTTTCCGAGGCAGTATCACTACAGAAGTAGGATTGCCCAACCTTCCTTCCGAGGAGTGGCTGTTGGGTTTGAACCGCCAGCCTTCTGGTTAGCAGTCAAGTGCCTTAGGCACTATGCTACCAGAGCTCACAGTAGGCCATTAATTCAAGTCCACTGTAAGTCCCCAGGTTGGCAAAGCATGGCAGGCTGCTGAACAATGACATAGCTACATGCAGGGTCCAAGCTTGCCATAAGCTATAGACCATTCCCCAAAGCTTCTACTTATATATGGGAAGCAGACCACATTCCCTAAGGCAGCTACTCAGCTGCTCACAGTAGATTCCACCATGGAGTTGATTACCAGTCTCATCATGAGAAATACTACATCCAGCTGCCCAGCCACTCAACCAGGTCCAGCCAAGTCGACACACAAACTGAACTACCACAAAGGAAGACTCATTAACAACCTGCAATATGCAAATAACACAACCTTACTTGCTAAAAGTGAAGAAAACTTGAAGTACTTACTGATGAAGATCAAAGACTACAGCTTTCAGGATAGATTACACCTCAAATTAAAGCAAACAAAAATCTTCATAACTGGACCAATAAGCAACATCATAATAAATGGAGAAAAGATTGAAGTTGCCAGGGATTTCATTTCAGTTAGGTCCACAATCATTGCCCACGAAAGCAACAGACAAGAAATCAGAGGATGTATTGCACTGGGCAAATCTGCTGCAAAAGACCTCTTTAAAGAGCAAAAATTTCACTTTGAAGACTAAGGTGTACCTAATCCAAGTCTTGGGATTTTCAATCACCTCATATGCATGTGAAAGTTGGACAATGAATAAAGAATATTGAAGAAGATTTGATGCATTTGAATTGTGGTTTTGGTGAAGAATACTGAAAATACCATGGAATGCTAGAAAAATGAACAAACATGTCTGTTTTGGTCATGTTGCCAGAAGGGTCAGGTCCCTGGAGAAGTACATCATGCTTGGCAAAGTAGAGGGTCAGTGAAAAAGAGAAAGACCCTTAATGAGATGGATTGTCAAAGTGGCTGCAAGGGTTGGGGGAGGGTGCCCATGACAATATATAGGGTTGCTAGACAATGTTTCTGCAAGTATATTTGCATGTGCTGTAAGAATGTTTGGGTATATAGTAGAGCTGACAAGGGACAAGGTTGTGGTGACTTCTTGGCCACAGCCAGCTACCTGAGGGAGCAAGTTATTGGATATGTAGGCTTGGGACCATGGTCACAGGGGACATCAAGCTCAATTGGCATAACATACTACACAAAAACATTGTTCTACATCCTACTTTGCTGCGTAGCAACTGGGGTCTTAAAAGCTTGCAAGTACCCATCCAGATGCAATGATGAGTCTCTCCTCATCCAGAGCAAAGAAGAATGAAGAAAGCCAAAGATGCATGGAAACAATTAGTCCAAGGAACTAGTAGACCATGTGATCCTCAGCCTATATGACCATGAGACCAGAAGAACTTAGATGGTACCTGGCTATCACTGTCAGTCAACCACTTGGAGGGGGATTAGTGCAGGAGATCCTGGATAGAGTGGGAGAACAATGTGGAGCAAAGCTCAAAATCATTAAAAAAAAAAAAAAAAAAAAAAAATAGACTAGGTTTGCTGGCCTGGTAGAGCCTGTGAGATTCCTGAGACTATGGCCCCTAGTTACCCTTCAGGTCTGGAACTGAACTCACTCCTGTGGCTTCCAGTTGCTATAGACAGGCATATGGGTTGAACATTTACTTCAAGTAGATACATTCCTTGGAGTGATCAATCATAGGAGAACAGAAAGGCAGTGTTTGCACAGGGAGAATGCTCATGGGGCTGGAGTGCATGGGAGGGAAGGAACACAGGGAAGAAGGTAACTATGGGGAGGAAATGAGAATAGAGCTGTTACATTGTGAAGAATTGCAGTCAATGTCATGAAACAAATATGTGTGAACTGCTGTCTGAAAAATGAATTTGCTCTGTAAATTTTCACCGAAATCACAATAAAAAATTGAGAAAAAAGAAAAAACAAACAAACAAAAACAGAAGTCACTGCAAACACTGGCTCAAGTATAGAAAATAATGTGATGGCACAGGACCAGGCAATGTTTCATTCTGTTGGACATAGAGTTGCTATGAGTCAGAACTGACTCTATGGCACCTAACAGCAACATTAATTGTTTAAATAAATTTAAGGCTTGACTGACTAACAACCTTGTGAAGAGAAACTAAAATTCAATAGTAATCAAAAATAGAAAATTACAACCAAGATGAAATACCACTTTCTGCCTCCAAATTAGCAATGTAAGTAATATTAAATATCAATGAGAATGTGAGGAGATAGACCTCTTATTCACTGGTGGTGGGAGTTTAAGTGTTATAGCCATGTTGGCAAGGTCTTTAGCAATTTTTAGAAATTACATATGCATATTTCCTATAAATCAGTGATCTCACTCTTGAGTATAATTTTTCTGTCCTCCAAAATGATCACACAGGGATGTAAGTAAATGAATAAATCAGGGTCCAGACAAGAAAATAAAAATCATGCACGGTAGTTCAAATGGAAACATTTAATACAGGGAGATAACTTAAACTGGTTCAACGTAAGAGCTAAGAAGACCCTGGGGGACCTCAGAAATCAGTAACTGTAGGTAGAAGCTACCAACTCTAGAACTGGGGAAACAAAAGGAAAGACATGGAAATATTATGGACTCAGTAGAATGAACAAATCTGTCCTGGAAGAAGTGAAGGCAGAATGCTCCTTGGAAGCAAGAATGACCAGACTTTATCTCACCTACTTTGGTCATGTGGTCAGAAAGGACCATTCCCTGGAGAAGGATATCATGCTTGGTAAACTAGAGGGTCATCAAAAGAGGGGAAGACCCTCAATTAGATGGACTGACATAGTGGCTGCAATTTGCCCCTATTACATCAGGCAAATCTGTTTCAAAAGACCTCTTTCAAGTGCTGAGGAGCAAAGATGTCTCCTTGAGAAGTAAGGGGAGCCTGACACAAGCCATGATATTTTCAATCACCTCATATGCATGTGAGAGCTGGACAATGACTAAGGAAGACCGAAGAAGAGTTGATGCTTTTGAGTTGTGGTGCTGGCGAAGAATGCTGAAAGTACCATGGACTACTAAAAGAACTAACAAATCTGTCCCAGGGGAAGTGCAGCTGGAATGCTCCTTGGAAGCAGGAATGACCAGACTTCATCTCACCTACTTCGGTCATGTTGTCAGAAGGGACCATTTCTTGGAGAAGGATGTCATGCTTGGTAAGGTGGAGGATTACCAAGGGAGGGGAAGGCCCTCAAGAAGATGGATTGATACAGTGGCTGTGGCTTTGGGGTCAAGTATAGTGGGGATCATGGAGCTGGCATGGGATGGGGCAGTATTTCATTCTGCTGTGCATAGGGTCACTAGTCAGAGGTGACTCAATGGCACATAACAACAACAACATAATAAATTATATTGTGTAACTTTCAAAGATAGGCCTTAAGAGTTCTGCAATTTGTACCATCATTGGTTCCTTGGAACCCAGGTGCCATGTTGTGTCAAGCTACGTGTAGAATCACATAGACGAGAACTGAGGCACTCAGTTGACAGCCTTAGCTGACCTCCCAGATGACAGCCATCACCAACTGCAAGCCATATGCAGGAGACATGTTGTATGTCTGACACTGTTGAAACTCCGTATTTCTGCAGCCCTAGTCAACACCCCATAAAATAGAATATCAACCAGCTGATTTCATTATCAGAAAATTGTGGAAGATAATAAATGGTTATTATTGTCTTAAAACAAATTTTATGTTGCTTTATACAATATAGAGAATTGCTTATATGGCCCTTCTAGCATAGACTTTGTAACTCCCACCAAATGACTGAGTGTGACTATGCATATGTAAGGTGCTTGTGGCCCACCAACAGGATTGGATAAGCTTGTGAATAATGTAGATAGAATAAACAGCACCTTTGTTGGGGTGGTACAATGCAAATAAGGTGTATGGAACCCTAACATGGGAATTTGTCAGATTTGCCATCCTGCTGGGCTTAAAATGAGCCATTGCAGAGAAACGGGGGAATCTCACTGCCATCAAGAAAGAAGAGCTGAAAGTGAAGATGTCCTTTGGACCTGAGATCCTTGCACTGAACCTCCTCAATCCAGGAGGCAGAGCTTTGATGCTGGAGACAGCAAGAGACAATGAGAAGCAGTGGCAGAGAAACTGGAAGCAGAGACAGCATAACAAAGAGACCAGCTCGAGGCAGAGAAGTGGAC
Source organism: Orycteropus afer afer (assembly GCF_000298275.1). Classification (NCBI taxonomy): domain Eukaryota; kingdom Metazoa; phylum Chordata; class Mammalia; order Tubulidentata; family Orycteropodidae; genus Orycteropus; species Orycteropus afer. Next base: position 6,255,716 of record NW_006921707.1, read on the forward strand.
TTCCAAGCTGGCCCAAGGATCAAGAAAGCTGAGAGTGCCTTTGGGCAGGAGTGGGGTGCCTCTAGGCACCTATCAGTGGAACTAGGCTTGCTGATCTTGGAGCAGAGCAAGAAAGCTGAGTGTCTTCAGGCCAAGGCTAACTGATAGAGCAGTGTCTCTGGGCATTTATCAGCAGAGCTAAAAGAGTTTTGTAACATTTACCCAGGCAGCAGAGGCCAAGGGGTTGCAAGACTGAGAGGCTGAGGGCCAGAGAGGGAGGTGTGCCTGCAGGCATTGCTAAGAAAAGGCTGTCCTGATCAAAGAACTGTATGCTGAGTCATTTCTGGTCCTGAATTGTAACCTGCTACTTCCCTAATAAACTTCACAATTGTGAGCATCGTATGTGAGTTCTCTGTGACCATTGCAAAAAATTTTTGAGCCCAGCCAAGAAGTACAGGGTGCCATGGGAGGAACAGTTGGTGTCAGAATTGGTAACAAGGTTGGAGGGTAGAGGCATGTTTGATCTTGGCCTCACAGCAATCAGACGTGGGCTGCTGATGGAGATATTAATCCCCCTCCTCCCTTGTGAAGTTAGAGGAGGTCAGACACCTCTGTCATGCCCCTTTTTAAGTTTGTTAAATAGCAAATATATAGGTATAAAATGCCTGTATTTTCTTCTAAATTTTTAGAGTGGCATGTCCTATATTTATTTTATTTTAATTTTCATCTGGAATTTTAGGAAGTAGGGCTTTGGCTTCAAACACATTGCCATTGAGTCGAATTCAACTCATAGCAACCATATAGGACAGAGTAGAACTACCCCACGGGATTTTCAAGGCTGTGATCTTTACAGAAGCAGACTGTTAGATCTTTCTCCCATGGAGCAGCTGGTAGGTTGAACCACCAACCTTTCAGTTAGCCAAGCACTTGTTTTTCCAATCAGCCAAATGGTTCAACTTCATTTGTTAGATAATTTATCCTTTCATGGATTGCTTTTACAAAAAATTTTATTGTGGTAAAATATAATAATAAAAAACTTGCCATTGCAGGCACTTTTTTTTTTTATTATTATTGTGATTTGGGTGAAACTTTACAGAGCAAATTCACTCTCCATACAGCAGTTCACATACACATTGTCTGATGACATTGACAGTTTACCCCAATGCAACACCTCCCCTCCCACTTTCTCCCGATAGTTACCTCTTACCTGTGTCCATCCCTCCATGCACTCCTGCCCCCTGAATTGTCTCCCTGTGCATAAACAGCCCTTCTTTCTCCCATGATTGTTCTCTCCAAGGGTTGTATCTACCTCAGGTACATGTTCAGCTCTTATGCCTGTCTTTTATTTGGCTGGAAGCCACAGGTGTGGGTTCAATTCCAGACCTGAAGGGCAGCTAGGGACCACTGTTTCAGAGGTTCCACCAGGCTCTATCAGAGCAGCAAACCTGGTCTCCCTTTTTTTTTTTTCTTCCCCAAATGATTTGAGTTTTGTTCCGTATTTTTCTCCCTCTCTAACCAGGATCTCCTACATAGATTCCTTTCTGAGTGGTTGACAGTGGTAGCCAGGCACCATGTAATTCTTCCGGTCTCATAGTCATATAGGCTGAGGATCACATGGTGTACCAGTCGTGAGGACTAATTGTTTCCATGAATATTTGGTTTTCTTCATTCTTCTTTGTTCTGGATGAGGAGAGACCCATCGTTGCATCTAGATGGCTGCTTGCAAGCTTTTAAGATCCCAGTCACTACTCACCAAAGTAGGAGGTGGAACAATGTTTTGTGTAGTATGTTATGCCAATTGAGTTTGATGTGCCCTGGGACTACGGTCTCGAGCCCACAGATTCAACTACTTGGTCCCTCTGGGAGGCTGGCTGTGACCAAGAAATGACTACAAACTTGTCCCTTGTCAGCTCTACTATACCCTTGGGAGTTCTTACAGAACATACACATACACTTGTAGAACCACTGTCTGCCAACCCTATACATGGTCTTGGGTACACTCCCTGCAGCATGTTGTTGTTAGGTTCTGTCAAGTTGTTTCTGACTCATAGAGACCCCAAGCACAACAGAATGAAACACTGCCAAATCTCGTGCCAGCTCCATGATCTCTGCTATACTTGAGCCCATCATTGCAGCCATCGTGTCAATCCATCTCGTTGAAGGCTTCCCCCTCTTTTGTCGACCCTCCACCCTACCAAGCATGACATCCTTCTCCAGGGAATGGTCCCTTCTGACAACATGACCAAAATAGGTGAGACGAAGTCTAGCCATTCTCGCTTCCAAGGAGCATTTCAGGTGCACTTCCTCCAGGACAGATCTGTTAGTTCTTTTAGCAGTCCATGGTACTTTCAGCATTCTTCACCAGCACTACATCTCAAAAGCATCAACTCTTCTTCGGTCTTCCTTATTCATTGTCCAGCTCTCATATGCATACGAGGTGATTGGAAATATCATGGCTTATGTCAGGTGCACCTTAGTCCTCAAGGAGACATCCTTGCTCCTCAGCACGAAACAGTTCCTTCATGGTTGACCTTCCCAATGCTAAACGTTGTCTAATGTCCTGACTGCTGCTTCCATTGGCATCGATTGTAGAACCAAGCAACGTGAATTCTTTGACAACCTCAATCTTCTCTCCATTTATTGTGATGCTGCTCATGGGTCCAGTTGTGAGGATTTTTGTTTTCTTTATATTGAGAGGTAATCCATATTGCAGACTGTATTCTTCAACCTTCATCAGTAAGTGCCTCAAGTCATCCTCACTTTCAGCAAGCAAAGTTGTATCAACTGCATATCTCAGGTTGTTAATGGTTCTTCCTCCAATCCTGATGCCATGTTTTTCTTCATATAGTCCAGCTTCTCGGATTATTTGCTCAGCATATAGATTGAGTAAGTGTGGGGAAAGATTACAACTGTGACGCACTCCCTTCTTGATTTTAAACCATGTAGTGTCCCCTTGTTCTGTTTGAACGACAGCCTCCTGGTCAAGGTACAGGTTCCTCATGAGTACAATCAAGTACTCAGGAATTCCCATTCTTCTCAATGTTATCCATAATTTGTCATGATCCACACAATCAAATGCCTTTGCATAGTCAATAAAACTATTCTTTGCCTTGAGCCAAGATCCATCTGACAACAGCTTTGATATCCCTTATTCCATGTCCTCTTCTGAATCCAGCTTGCACCTCTGGAAGTTCTCTATCAATATATTGCTGCAAACGTTTTTTTAATTATCTTCAGTAAGATCTTACTTGTGTGCGATATTAATATTGTTCTATAATTTCCACATTCTGTGGGATCACCTTTCTTTGGAATGGGTACAAATATGGATCTCTTCCAGTCAGTTGGCCTGGTGGCTGTCTTCCAAATCTCTTGGCATAACCGAGTGAGTGCCTCCAATGGGGCATCCGTTTGTTGAAATATCTCAATGGGTATTCTGTCAATTCCCGGAGCCTTGTTCTTCACCAATTCCTTCATTGCAGCTTTGACTTCCTCCTTCAGTACCACTGGTGATAGATAATATGCCACTTCCTGAAATGGTTGAAGATCGACCAGTTCTTTTGGGTACAGTGAGTCTATGTATTCCTGCCATCTCCTCTTCATGTTTCCTGCATCATTCAATATTTTGCCCATAGAAATATATGCCCTGCAGCATAGACATACCTAATATTTCAGTCTGTCCACCCATCTATCCACCTGTATACCCATGTTTGCCCTCACTGACAGCACAGGATTGTATGTGCAATAGGGTTCATCCTTGTTGTCTGCACCTCCCATGTACCTACCTCTCTGTGTCTTCCTCTTCCTCAATGCCACCATGTTGCTCACTCATATTTGGTACATTTCCCTTCTCTTCACCCAAATCAATACTTATGTCTACCTATCTAACAGTGTTCCCTCCCCTTCCCTCCCACCCCTAGTAACCAACAAAGAAAATTTCCTTCCATAGATAAACCATTCCTTGACTTTTACAATAATGGACTAATACAATATTTGTCCTTCTGTGATTGACTTATTTCACTCAGCATAATGTCCTCCAAGTTCATCCACATTGTGTGGTGATTTGCAGATTCTACATTATTCTTTGGGGTTGCATAGTATTCCATTGTGTGTATGTACCACAGTTTGGTTATCCATTCCTCAGTTAATGGACACCTAGATTGTTTCCAACTTTTTGCTATTATAAATAGTGCTGTGATGAACATGGGTGTGCATTTGTCTGTTCTTGTTATGGCTCTTACTTCTTTAGGATATATACCTAGTAATGAAATGGCTGGGTCAGATGGTATTTCTATTTCCAACTTTTCAAGGATTCGCCATACTGTTTTCCACAGTGGTTGTACCATTTTTACTGTCCCCCCCAGCAGTGTATGAGAGTCCCAATTTCTCCACATCCTCGCCAGCATTTGTTATTTTCTGTCTTGTTGAACTTTGCTGTTAGCGCTGAGGCCAAATGGTACCTCATTGTTGTTTTGATTTGCATCTTCTAATGCATTTCAGCCATTCTTAAGAGTAAACTTAAGTGACATTAACTACATTTATCATGTTGTACAATTATCAACATTCTATGTTAAGGTTGTGTGTCATCTTCACTGAGCCATGGTTTTGAGTGGCTGGGCAGCTGGATGTAGTTATTTCCCATGATGAGATTGTAATCACCTCCATAGTGGAATCTGCTGTGAATAGCTAAGTAGTTGAAGGGAGTTACCTTTAAGCCATGGCCTGCTTTCGGTGTATATGGAGAAGCTTCGGGAAAGCTTTTTTAGCTTTTTTGCATATTTTGGATTCTCCATTTAGCTGAGTCTTCATCTCCAGTTCCTGGACTTGAACCTCTGGCATGTTTTGTTGCCTGCCAATCTTGCGATTGTTCCTGGACTTGACCAGTGGCCTGTCATGTTGCCTGTTGATGTTAGGATTGTGCCATTTTACCTGCTGATCTTGGGTTTGTCAGACTCAGCAGCCAGCAGCTGTATGAATTAGAAGAAGCCTCCAGCTCTAGTGGGCCTGGAACAAGAGGCAGAGCTGAAGTCAGTGGTCAAGGGCCCTTCACCCAGCCTGTAGAGCCAGCACTCTGAACTCAGACTTCTAGCCTCCTAAACTGTAAGAGAATAAATTCCTGTTTGTTAAAGCCATCCACTGTGGTATTTCTGTTACAGCAATACTAGAGAATGAAGACAGTTACTATTACCATTTTCTTCACTGTTACCATTCTGATGCATTTTCCCTTAATTTTCTGTATGTATTTTCATATAAATGTTATTATCCAATAAATTCCACTTTATAACTCAGAATACCACATACCTTATGCATGCTTCAACATGGCATAATTGATAAATGGCATAAATGGCTTCTTTTAGTTCTATTCAGGTGGACATGTAGTACACACAGTTGAAAATATGGGAAACTATTTTGTGGAAATGAGTATTGGGCTTTAGGAAATGAGGCAAAGCTTTAGGACTCATTAGCAAAAAGCAGATGATTGAAAACCTATGAATGGGTGAAGCTACAGAGAAACAATGTATTGTTTTTTTATTTTTATAGGTCATTCCTGGCTAAAAAAGAGAACATCTAAGATATTCTCTGCATAATTGTTAAAAAGTATTTTCTATTCCTAATGTCCATTCTCAAAGCACTATTTTAAAATGTCTTACTTTGTTAGGTTTAGTGCTTAAATCAATATATCTTTGTGGTGAGTTCAATGAGCTGAACCACACAATTAATGAAATATTTACTACTAGAGGTTTAAGTGAATGCTTTAATACTATTTCTTACAGAGTAGAATTTTTTAGTGGAATGTTATGATGGATTGAATTGTGTCACCCCAAAATATGTGTTGTCAGTCCTAACCTCTATGCTCGTGGTTATAATCTCATTTGTGAAATGGTTGTCTCTGTTATGTTAATGAAGCAGGATTAGTGTAAAGTGTATCTTGAGTTAATCTCTTATAATACATAAAAAGAGCAGATTAAACAAACTGAGATGAGGGAGGGAGATAAATGCCAACATACATGGATATCTCCAAGGAAACAGAAGCTGAAGAAACAAAGATTCCCCCCAGAGCTAACAGAGAGAGAAAGCCTTCTCCTAGAGCTGGTACCTTGATTTCAGACTTTTAGCTTCCTAAACTGTGAGAAAATAAATTTCTGTTTCTTAGCACCATCTATTCATGATATTTCTATTATAGCAGCACTAGATAGCTAAGACATAGAAAACTAGAGAAATTGAGAAAGGGTTAAGGGTCCTCAGATTTCCTATGGCCAAGGAAGAATCTGACTTCAAAATCTCTTATATTTCTTGGGCACCCATAAGGTAACATTGCATAGCAACAAACAAGAAAGTGGAGGGATTCAGAAATTCTTAAATAAAAAAGAAAATGTTTTCTTGGGGACTTGCACAGAATTTTGAGATTGGTCTGTCTTTAAAAGTCAGTAATGAAATTTACATTAGACTCAGATCTACTTTAGAGAATTTCTTTCCCTCATTTGCAATATTTTTAGAGCTAATTTGCAACATCTGCCCAAGTAAACAAAAGTTACTTGAAAAGTAGAGAAGCAAAACCATGTGCCTGAAAAATTGCACACATGTACGTGATGCGTTAACTAAATCAAACCCAGATGGACATGTGGCCCTGCAGAATCACAGTAGTTTTCTTGTGCACCATTTGACAAAGGCAACACCATTTAAAACCTAATAGAAGCTTCCAGACCAAGGAATTCTTATTGTTGAATATATGATTAAGAAAATAATAGATGGTTTCCATTGCACTGGCTGACTCTTACAGGCATTTTCTTTGAGCTTCTGGGAAGAAACTAGCTGCGGTACCCTGGCTTCTGGCTGACTTAGAAAAAGTATTGTTACTGCAGAAAGGTTCACTTGTGAATAGTTTTCTTAGTGATCTCATGTGAGGGTCAACCATTTAAGACCTTTTTTTTGGAGCCTGGAATCCATTAAGACTTTATGAAATTGTCTATAATCTCTAAGGAATATATATTTATAGCCACAGATATTTTACATTTATAAATATAAATATTTATTTTATAAATATATAATATACAAAAATATATTCTGTATGGTAAATTAGAAAATACATGTTCTGTATTACATATGCACATACATATATGTATGTATCTACCAAACCAAACTCACTGCTGTTGAGTCAAATCTGACTCATAGCAACCCCTCCTTGGGTTTCCGAGGTGGTATCACTATGGAAGTAGATTGCCCAACTTTCCTTCTAAGAAGTGGTTGGTGGGTTTGAACCACCAGCCTTCTGGTTAGCAGTCAAATGCCTTTGGCACTATGCCACCAGGGCTCTCTCTCTCTCTCTCTATATATATATCTATGTCTCTCTCTATATATATATTACATAAAATATATATTCTGTTCATTAAATTGGGAGAGAAAATAAACCTGAGGATCATGGGAATGATTTATTCACAGCATATTGTAGGAGGAATCCTTCAAGGTGATTTAAGAGTTCAATCCAAAGAAATCTTAATAGTAAGTAATTAAGATTAGACACTCAGTGGAGTTTACTTTTCTCCATGTTGGTGGATTATATTATAATTACATATTCAATGATAAAATATATTATTAAAGAGAATTGTGTTCTGTTGGGTGAATGTATTTGAATGCTTAAGCCTGGTGATTCTTCCACATGTGTCAGGAAAAGCAAGTTGTTGAATTAGTGCCTAGATTGAAATGAAGATGTCCAGAAAATTTTGGGAAATCACAGAACTATACTCTCCATCTTAGTGAGAGATGATGTTACTATTTCTGTATGATTTTTTAAAACTAAATTATGTTCTATCCCTGTAATTTAAAAATTCCAATGAAGGCAAAAAGATCAAGTAAATTTATAATAATTCTAGCAATTGTGTTTTGAAGGAATAGATCAAGGATTTTTATTGGTGATGATTCATCTAGAAGTTAGAACGATTTATTGACTACTCCAAACTCAAAATACATTCCTTATTAAAGTATCTTTCTGCTGCAAAGACTATACTAAGCATGTTGTTGTTGTTAAGTGCCGTCGAGTCGTTTCCGACTCATAGTGACCCCATGCACAGCAGAATGAAACACTGCCCGATCCCGCGCCAGCCCCACAATCCCTGCTATACTTGAGCTCATCATTGCAGCCACCGTATCAATCCATCTCGTTGAAGGCCTCCCCCTGTTTCGTCGACCCTCCACCCTACCAAGCATGACATCCTTCTCCAGGGAATGGTCCCTCCTTACAACATGACCAAAATAGGTGAGACAAAGTCTGGCCATACTAAGCATAGGCACTCAATAAATACTTTTTGATTATTCTTAGAAATCTACTAAACCCTCAAAACTGAGTAAGGATAAAGCATCCCGCACTAAGACATTTTCTTGGCTTTCTTTTACGACTCCACGAAAAATCAAATTAGTTTCCACTTTGGTTAAATACTTCACCATTTGTGGTTAGAAGATGCCAAGTATCATTTTAGTTACTTTCACTTAGAGATGAAAAGATAAATTGACTCTCTGTGAATACATATATTCTACACATGATAGTCTTATTTCAGTTTTTTAAGTTGGCATGAAAACTGAGGGGGATGAAAAGATGATCCAGAACCTAGTGATTGGTATTCAGTGCAGGTAAGAGGCTTTAGCAAATATTTCTTCACTCCAAGCCATTCACTCTTCTATTTTGCTATGATGAGTTGACCTTGTGCATTGCACATACCATAATCAATAGAAATCATATGCTTGTGTGTCTGTTTTCCTCATTGGAATATTTGCTCAGGATAAGAACTGCATAGTGGCAGAGATGGAAAAGTATGGCTCAGATTCCCCTTCAATAAAAGACTCACTGCAGTTTGCTCCTTCAGGATACAGCTGAGCATTTAAGCCAAGGTCAATGCTTTTCTCAGGGCAGCTTCCAGACAATGATTGAGCAAGATGGGGTGAATAAGCTCACATTCTTCTTAGGCGGCTACTAGTTTATGACCAAGAAATTGTTATTGTTGTTGGGTGCCTTCTAGTCAATTTTGGACTCATAGTGACCTCATGTGCCCCATAGTGTTTTCTAGACTGTAATCTTTTTGGATTTAGATCTCCAGTTCTTTCTCCTGCAGAGCCACTGTGTGGTTTTGAACTGCTAACCATTTGGTTGGCAGTTGAGCACTTAATCATTTTGCCACTGGGGCTACCTTATAGCCAGGTAAGGAGGTGGTAAAATGACCTAACCATTTCCACTCAATGCAGGATTCCTCTAACAGTTAGTTTTTGGTTCTGAGCTTCTGATAGGCTGGCAGAGATTTTGTTCACATCTGCATTGTGGTCTGATAATTTCCTGTCACAATAAATAATCACAATAAATGGAGAGAAGATTGAGGTTGTCAAAGAATTCACATTGCTTGGTTCTACAATTGAGGCCAATGGAAGCAGCAGTCAGGACATTAGACGACATGTAGCATTGGGAAGGTCAACCGTGAAGGAACTGTTTCAAGTGCTGAGGAGCAAGGACGTCTCCTTGAGGACTAAG
>NW_006921707.1:6265502-6266810 GCF_000298275.1 Orycteropus afer afer
AGAAGGGACCATTCCCTGGAGAAGGATGTCATACGTGGTAGGGTGGAGGGTCGATGAAAGAGGGGGAGGCCTTCAATGAGATGGATTGACACAGTGGCTGCGATGATGGGCTCAAGTATAGCAGGGATCATGGAGCTGGCACAGGATCCGGCAGTGTTTCGTTCTGCTGTGCATGGGGTTGCTATGAGTCAGAAACAACATGATGGCACCTAACAACAACAACAATTTCCCTGTCCAGTTCTGCTTCTTCCCCTTTTCTTTCACAATTGTTCCTCCTCAATGAATTTTTGCACTCCCAAGTCTATCTGATGTCATAGTGGTCCAGAAAACCAGGTATGAGAGATGGATTTAGGAAACTGTACACTGACAGTCTGGCTGGTTATGAACTAATTCCTGCTGTTATTTGGTGTACAGACAGCTTCTGGAAAAAAGTGTAAGTCCAGTTGATAAAACTTTCACAAGTAGTGAGTGAGGATGTCCAGTGGAGGGAAATGCACTGGTCAATGAGATGATTCAGATATTAGAAATTTGTTGGGAGAATGAGAAATATAATGATAGTGGAATTTAGTAGTTGTGTGTAGATTGCACTGAAACTACAAGTTGATGATGAAATGCTGAAGGCACTTAACAAATTGAAAATTAAGTATAAAAACTAGAGAGTCTCTTTGGTAGCTTCCCAAGAAGCTCTCATATCATACAATGAGCTCACAGAAAAAAGTGAAGATCAAGCCCAGGATTTGATACACTAACTAGCTAAACTTCAAAAATGATTGAAAACTCAACCAAGGAATCATGATACTATTTGGAAAAATCTGAATCTCTGACAATTGAGGTAAGGACATCTGGAGGAATGTTCCTGAAGATTTTTACTACTTAGGCTATTCTGAACCTTATGAGCCTGCAGAAGTGATTCCCTCTCCTCATTAAATGCTACCACAAAACAGTGTTGATGAATACTGGAATGGCCTGCTGAAGGGGCTGTTGAAGTACCTACACACAGACAATACCCTGGCCCCACATCTCATCATTTACCTTCATGCTACCATTATATCACATTCTTGGGTTAAAATAACATTTTTTACATGCTATGACTCTCAATTCTTTGCTATTCATAAGGTTTTCCCTGGCCAATTCTTTGAGAAGTAGATGGCCCCTTCCTTCTTCCTAGTCTGTCTCAGTCTATAAGCTGGGCTGTTACCTGTGCCCCAGGTGTATTTCACTGGGTTTTAAACACCAGAGGCTCAGCCTCAAAACTCACGTCTACATGTCACCACAGTAGGACAAACCGACAGACAAGTTTGTCTTGCT
>NW_006921707.1:6269519-6270667 GCF_000298275.1 Orycteropus afer afer
AACGAGATGGATTGACACGGTGGCTGCGATGATGGGCTCAAGTATAGCAGGGATTGTGGGGCTGGTGCAGGATCGGGCAGTGTTTTGTTCTGCTGTGCATGGGGTCGTTATGAGTCAGAAACGACTCGACGGCACTTAACAACAACAGACCCTTTACACTGTAGATAAGGAAGTCACCACTCCTAGACCTACTTTGTCTTCCAAGAATTTCTTGAACTTGCTCATCTGCAATAGTTCCCCCTTCAGGTCTGTTTTATTTGTGTTTGTTTTTGAGTTTCTGTAACTTTAGAATGCATTTATTACCATTTTAGCAGAGTTTGGGAAAGACAATAAACTTCCAATCCACCATATTTCATTAAACATACAGTCCTGGCCTCTTTTAGCTTCATCAATTAGTATTCTCATGTATTCTACTGGAACCTACTCACTTAGAAGGCTGGGGTATTCTAATTAAAAAATAATTTTAAATAATTAAGAAATAATATAACATAGTTGTATGTGTTTTATATACATATTCATACTCTTTATTTTTCTTATTTACAAAAAATAAAGTTGGAGAGTTAAGATACATCTGGAATGCAAAGGTCTTCACATTTGAATTGGACCTTGAAAGATGAGTAATAATAAACTGCAGCTGACATTTATTGAGAGATTACTATGTGCCAGTCACAGTGTTAAGAGCCTTTTATTCACTATGAAAAAGGAATTATTATTAGCTTCATTTTGTAATGAGAAGACAGGGGCTCAGATTTGAAGGCAGATGGTCTTTCTCCAAAGCCATTGATTTTAATTACCATATTATGCTGTATTAAAGCGACGAGCCTGGATGTCCCAGGGCTTGGGAAGCTCTGATCTATAACACCACAATCATTCATCACATTGTTTCATTGGATGGTGATTTTTTATGTACTAGTGTTCCTTCTCTACTAAGCTTGTGAGATCCTGGAGGATATATATGGATATGTTATATATATATATATATATATACTGACAGACTGCCACCCTTGGCACTCAGGACTCATGTAGGAGGAGCCAGAGGTGGCCACGGCCACTGGACAATGATTCAGACAGGTCAACACCCTCATGAAGGGACCAGCCTTTTCTCTTCAGTGGGCTCCATCCCCTCCCCACTCTCAGATAGCTGCTCC
>NW_006921707.1:6270987-6273934 GCF_000298275.1 Orycteropus afer afer
TACATATATGTTTATATGTATACATATATATATAAGTGTGCATACATATATGTGTGTGTGTATAGCATGTGTGTGTGTGTGTGTGTGTCCTTGGGTGGCACAAATGGGTAAGCATTTGGTTGCTCAGTGAAAGGGTGGAGGTTCTAGTCCACCCAGAGGCACCTCAGAAAACAAGACTTGGTAATCTACTTCAAAAAAATCAGCCATTGGAAACCCTACAGAGCATGGTTCTACTCTGACATACATAGTGTATCCATGAGTCACAATTGACTCTATGGCAATTGGACCATTCTTTTTTTTAGTTTACTCCAGTACAATACCCACCATACAATAAGTGTTCAGAAGAATGCATGATAAGTGACTACTGGCTTCTTACTACATTAGGAAAAGGAATAACTTGAAGCAAAATCTAGATTTGTGGGTACAAGAGATAGAGGACTCCTTAACTTTTTTTTAGTACTTATGGGAAAGGGAACAGTAGAATTTTGTACTCATCTTGTGGAGAAATTTATTCTTAACTTATGGTATTCTTAACTGGTACTTTTTAAAAAATCATCAAAGTCTGGCTGAGTATCAAGGGAGTCTTGCTATAACTAGCTATGAACTATGACCAAAAAGGATAGCCTCTATATTTAAAAACTGTGATGGTTGATGGGGTGGGAGAAGAAGGAGGACATGGAGGGAAGTGAAGTTTACAGTTTTGTAAATTACAGCTTGTGGTGGGACCATGATGCCTCACCAATCTCAGCCAGAGGACGAGTCAGCCAAAGGACGGTTACTCACTCTTATATAATTAAGGTTGCATTTTTGGTGTAATAAAAAGGCTTGCATTTTGGCTTGCATTTCCTTATTAACAGTTATGTCAACAGGCAATTTATTCCAAAAGGCAACTTCCAGGATAGCAGCCATAATGCAAATATAATCACCCAATTCTAAATTTGAGGGAAAAAAATGAACAAACAAAAATATAACTTACGACCAAGAGCTTCTTAGGAGAGAGAATTTCAGAAGTAAGCATTGAGATACAAAATATTCTACATTTACCTTTGCCATTCATAATTATTTCTTTACCAGTCAGTAGTAAAAGTCATCAGGAAATCCTCTCTGAGACTTTGAACATTGGACCCACAACAAAGTGCAAGATTGCCCACCATGGGGTCTTTTAAAACAATAGTTGCTGTCTCTTAGGGATTGTGGAAACATATGGATTTCTTCAACATATATGTTTCTGACCCACAAAAACTGAGTAATTTGTGATTAGTACATTGCTAACTAAAAGAAGCTTAGTGTATTCATCTTTTAAAAAATTACATGTATGTACATGTATGCTTCTATATTTATATAAATTTATATATTTTACTTATATGTGTGTAGATTTAATACATAGTTAAATGTATATTCATGTATATATGCATACATATAGATAAGTGTATATAAGTCATTGCCGTCGAGTCAGTTCCAACTCATAGCGACCCCTCCTTGGGATTCCGAGGCAGTATCACTACAGAAGTAGATTGTCCAACCTTCCTTCCAAGGAGTGGCTGGTGGGTTTGAACCACCACCCTTCCGGTTAGCAGTCAAACGCCACCTTTGAAAACCACCTGGCATGACTGATTCATTTGTAGGCTGACACAGCACTCCAAAGGCAATTATCATTAACCCCTGTGGTATCATTTATTAGACCACCATAAGTCCTCATACTCAACAGTAGACATAGATAGACTGTTTAGGGATTAAACCTTGGGCTCCACTTCTAATTGTCAAGGCTTCTTATGCCCTTTGCATTTTTTTTTTTTTTTTTTTGCTTCTTATACCCTTTTCATACAAGAGATGAGAATCTCTAAAATATTTGAAATTAATCCATGTATCATGAATAATTTATTAAATTTAGTTGTTGTGAATTGTGTGAAAGTTTACAGAGCAAATTCATTTTCTATTCAATAATTCATACACATTTTGTTTTCATGATATTGATTGCAATCTGCATAATGTAACAACTCTCTTCCCACTTCCTCCCTGTTTTTACCTTTTTCCCTTAAGTCCTTCTTTCCCATTCATCGTTTCCCTCTGAGCTATCTCCTTGTGCAAATACTGCCCTTCTGATCTCCCATGGTGGATCATTCTAAGGAGTGCACCTACCTGGTATAAATGTTCACATTATACACCTGTCTTTTGTTTGGCTGGAAGCCACAAGAGTGAATTCAATTCCAGGCCCAAAGGGTGACTAGGGGCCATAGTCTCAGGAGTTTCACCAGTCTCTATCAGACCAATAAGTATGGTGTTTTTTTAAATTTTGAGTTTTGTTCCACATTTTTCTTCCACTCTATCCAAGATCTCCTATTTTGATCCCTTTTCAAGTGGCTGACTGTGGTAGCCCGGCAATATCTACTTATTCTGGTCTCAGAGTCATTTAGGTTGAGGTTTGAGTGGCCTACTAGTCCCTTGGACTAATGTTTCTGTGTGTCTTTGGTTTTCTTCATTCTTCTTTGCTTCAGATGAGGAGAAACCAATTATTGCATCTTAGATGGCCACTTGAAAGCTTTTAAGACCCTAGTTGCTACTCACCAAAGTAGGATGTAGAACAAGGTTTTGTGTAGCATGTAATGCCAACTAAGGTTGATGTCCCTTGAGACCATGGTGCTGAGCCCATGGGGCCAGTGAATCATCCCCTCAGGGTGGTTGGCTGTGGCTAAGAAGTTATCATAACTTTGCCCCTTGTTAGCTCTTTTATATATTTGGACATTCTTATAGCACAGAAAAATACATATTTAGAAATATCATCTGCCAACCTTATATAGGGTCATGGGTATATTCCTTTTTGCCTAGACATACCTGATCATTCAGCCTGTCTACCCATCCATTCACCCATAGATTAATGTTTGTTACCACAGACAATACAGAATATATATATGTGTATATATATATATATATAGAGAGAGAGAGAGAG
>NW_006921707.1:6274034-6276321 GCF_000298275.1 Orycteropus afer afer
AGGAGTGGCTGGTGGGTTTGAACTGCCAGCCTTCTGGTTAGCAGTCAAGTGCTTTAGCCACTCTGCTACCAGAGCTCCTGAGAAAACAGTATTGCATATGTAAAAGTGTTTATCTTTGTTGTCTGTATGTCTTGTGCACCTCTCTTTGTCTTCCTCTTTCTCAGGTCCACCATGTTGATCCCTTGCTTTTGGTACATAGCCCTTCCCTTCACCCAAATCAATACTTGTCTCTACCTATCTAGCAGTATTTCCTCCATTCCCTTCCCATCCCTAGTAACCAACAAAGAAAGTTTCTTTCCATATATAAACCTTTTTTCTTATTATTATAATTTTTATTTTTGCAGTGTTCCCTCCCTCACCTCCCACCACTGGTAACCAACAAAGAAAATTTCCTTCCATATATAAACCTTTCCTTGACATTTTACAATAATGAACTAATACAATATTTGTCCTTCTGCGATTGACTTATTTCACTCAGCATAATGTCCTCTAAGTTCACTATGCAGTGTTTTGCAGATTCTATGTTATTCTTTAGTGGTGCATAGTATTCCGTTTTGTGTATGTGCCACAGTTTGGTTATCCATTCTTCTGTTAATGGGCACTAAGGTCATTTTCATCTCTTTCCTATTGTGAATAGTGTTGCAGTGAACATGGGTGTGCAAATATCTGTTCTTGTCCTGGCTCTTACTTCTTTTGATATATACCTAGTAATGGAATTGATGGATCAAATGGTATTTCTAATTCCAACTTTTTAAGGAATTGCCATACTGCTTTCCACAGTGCTTGTATCATTTCACAGTCCCCCCAGCAGTGTATGAGAGTCCCAATCTCTCCATATCCCATCCTTGCTAGTATTTGTTATTTTCTGTCTTATCGAACTTCGCTGCTAGTGCTGGGGCAAGATGGTATCTGATTGTTGTTTTGATTTGCATCTCTCCAATACATGGCTAATGATCATGAATATTTTTTTCATGTGTTTGTTGGTCACCGGAATATCTTCTTTGGTGAAGTGTCTATTCATGTCTTCTGCCCATTTTTAATTGGATTGTTTGTCTTTTTGTTGTTGAGATGTTAGAGTTTTCCATAAATTTTAGAGATAAGTCCCTTGTCAGATATGTCATTGCTGATTATTTTTTCCCAATCTGTAGGTTCTCTTTTTACTCTTTTGGAGAACTCTTTTGAAGCACATTTAATTTAATAAAATTTAATTTTATGAAGGTCCCATTCATCCAGTTTATCTTCTGCGGTTTGTGGATTTTGGGTTTTGCTTGACAGTCTATTTATGCCATAAATGAGGACCCCTAAATTTGGCCCTATTGTTTCCTTGAGGAACTTTATAGTTTTAGGTTTCACATTTAAGTCTTTGATTCATCTGGAGTTAGTTTTTGTGTAAGGTGTGAGGTATGGATCTTGTTTTATTTTTCTGCAAATGGATAACCAGTTTTCCCAGCACCATTTGTTAAAGAGACCCCCTCTTCTCCATTGGAATTTGACCTTTTGTCAAAGATCAGCAGACGATAGGTGGATGGATCTATTTCTGGATTCTCATTTCTATTCCTTTGGTCTATGTGTCTGTCATTGTACCAAAACCAGGCTGTTTTGACTACAGTGGCTATAGAGTAGGTCTTGAGATCTGGAGGTGTGAGACCTCCTACTTTGTTTTTCTTCAATAGTGCTTTGCGTATCCAAGGTCTCTTTCCTTTCTATATAAAATTAGTGATTCCCCCCCCCCCAATATCCTTAAATAATGTTAATGGAATCTGGATTGGTATTGCATTGAAATTATAGATTGCATTAAGTAGTACTCACATTTTCACAATGTTCAATCTTCCTATTCATGAGCACGGTATGTTATTCTCTTTATGTTGATCTCTTATGGTTTCCTGAAGTAGTGTTCTGTACTTTTCTTTATATAGGTTTTCTGTGTCCCTGGTAAGATTCATTTCCAAGTATTTTATCTTTCTGGTAACTAATTTAAGTGGCATTGATTTCTTAATTTCCTTTTCAGCAATCTCTTTGACATTTTCTGTATGTTGATCTTGTATCCTGCCACTATGCTAAGTCTCTCAATTAGTTCCAGTAGTTTTTTGCTGAGTCTCTTGGGTTTTTTATGTACAGGTTCATATCATCAGCAAATAGGGACAGCTTTACTCATTCCTTACCAATTTGGATGCCTTTGACTTGTGTTTCTTGCCTTATTGCCCTAGTTAGGACTTCCATTACAATGTTGAATGTTGTTGTTTTTGTTGTGTGCTGTTGAGTTGGACCCAACTCATAGCGACCTCTC
>NW_006921707.1:6277692-6279853 GCF_000298275.1 Orycteropus afer afer
TTGATGTTTTCTATTGTCTTTCTATTTTCTGTTTCATTTATGTCTGCTCAAATCTTTATTATTTCTTTTCATGTGGTGACTGTGGTCTTTTTTTGCTGCTCTTTTTCTAATTGTTGAAGATGTTGGCTTAAGGTGCTGATTTTGGCTCTTCTTTTTTGATGTGTAGATTTATTGCCCTCTGATCATTGCCTTTGCTGTATCCCAAAGATTTTGGTATGTTGTGTTTTCATTCTCATTTGAATAAAGGAATTTTTTATTTCATTTTTTATTTCTTCAATTATCTGGTAGTTTTTCAGGAGGGTGATATTCAGTTTCCAATGTTTGCTGTTTTTCCATTGATCTTACTATTGTTGATTTTTAATTTTCTTTTCTTTTTTTAAATTGTGATTTCGGTGAAAGTTTGATTTCTAATTTTATAGTATTGTGATCTAAGAAGATACTTTGCAGTATTTCAATGTTTTTAAATTTACTGAGGATTTCTTTGTGGCCTAACATGTGATGTATCCTGCAGAATGTTCCATGTGCACTAGAAAAGAATGTGTATGGTGCTGTTGTTGGCTGAAGTGCTCTGTAGATGTCTATAAGGTCAAGTTGGTTGATCATATTGTTTAGTTCTTCTGTGTCTTTGCTGAGTGTTTTTCCAGTTCTAGCTTTCATTGTAACTGGTGTATAGCACTTTCCTAATATTACTGTGGAGTCATCTATTTGTGTTTGCAATCCTGTTAAAATCTGATTTATGTATTTTGAGGCTTTTCCATTGGGTGTGTACATATTTTTTATGGTTATGTGCTCTCATTCAATTGACCCTTATTCATTAAATAATGTACTTTCTTGTTTCTTATGGTGGTTTTTATCCTAAATTCAATTTTATCAGAAATTGATATTACCACTCCTGCTCTTTTTTGATTGCCATTGCTTGATATATCTTTTTCTAACCTTTGATTTTTCATCTATTATTATCTTAGTCTGTAAGGTGTGTCTCTTGTAGACAGCATATTGATGGGTTAAGTTTTCTTATCCACTCTGTAACTCTCTGTCTCTTCAGTGGTGCATTTAATCCATTTACTATCAGTGTAATTATCAACAAGTATGAATTTTCTTGCCACCACTTGTCTGTTAGTTTGTCATACTGTGGTGGCTTGCTTGTTGCTGTGAGGTTGGAGGCTATGCCACTGGTACTTCAAATATCTGCAGAGTCACCCAGGATGGACATCCATTAAAAATTGGAACATGAAATGTAAAAAGTATGAATCTAGGAAAACTAGAAGTTGTCAAAAAATAAAATGGAACACAAGAAGATCAGTATCCTAGGCATTAGTGAATCACACAACCATATGATCTACTATATCTTGAATGACTAATTGAAGAGGAAGGCACTGCTTCCATAGTCACAAAGAATGTTTCAAGATCTATCCTGAACTACAATGCCGTCAGTGATAGGATAATATCCATACACTTACAAGGAAGACTAGTTAATACTACTATTATTTGAATTTACACACCAACCACCAAAGCCAAAGACAAGGAAATTGAAGATTTTTACCAACTTCTGCGATTTAAAATTGACAAAACATGCAATCAAATTGTGTTGATTATCACTGGTGATTGGAATGCAAAAGTTGGAAACAAAGAAGAATCACTAATAGTTGGAAAATGTGGCCTTGGTGATAGAAATAGTGGTGGAGATTGCATGAGAGAATTTTGCAAGACCAATGAATTATTCATTGCAAATACCTTTTCCAACAACATAAATGGTGGCTATACACATGGATGGACTTCACCAGATGGAGTACACAGGAATCAGATCGACTACATCTGTGGCAAGAGGCAATGGCAAAGCTCAATATCTTCAGCCAAAACAAAGCCAGGAGTTGACTGTGGAACAGAGCATCAGTTGCTCATATTCAAGTTCAAGCTGAAGCTGAAGACAATTAAAATAGTAAGTCAAGGAGAGATAAAATATGATCTTGATTATGTTGTTGTTATATGCCATCAAGTTGGACCTATCCAACCCAAATTTAGAGACCATCTGAAGAATAGATTTGATGCATTGAGCACCTTCTACGTGCAGATGTGGAGTTCTGGTAGCATAGTGGCTAAGACACTTGCCTGCTAACCAGAAGGCTGGCGGTTCAAACCCACCAGCCACTCCTCGGAAGGA
>NW_006921707.1:6289936-6326196 GCF_000298275.1 Orycteropus afer afer
TATTTTTGGCCCATTGATGGAGAAGGAAGTAGTGGCTCTCGCTCAGTAAATGAAGTTGCAGGAGGTGTGGGTGTAGTTGTGTCTTATGGGGACTGTTCCTGTCTCCCACTCAGTTAGACAAAAATTACAATTGAATAACCATCAAAAAAATAAAGCACATGGATAAAAAAACACACAATGTAATCACACAGGAACTGTAACCAATAAAAGATAAAAGGGAAAAAGAAGAAGAAAAAACAAGAAAACCTGCAATATCTGGGGATAGGGCACTAAGAGAAAAAGGCAGAAAAGGAGAATAATGAAGGGAAAAAAATGGGAAAAATGCAAAAAGAAAAACCAGGATTGGGTTTAACCATAAGGGAAAAAAAGGGGGGGAAAAAACTTAAATTAAAAAAAAAAAAAATTTTCAACCAGGAACAAGGAAAACAAAAAATGCTGAAAACTAGGACCTGAAAGGGGAAGATTAGGAATAATAGTAAAAAGGACAAAAGTATTAATAATAATAGTTGTTTTAAAACAGACAAATACAAGCAATCTAATCACCAGAAAAAAGAAAGCGAAAAATAAAAAAATAAAAACTAAAAAAAGAGAAAAAGAAATCGGTGGAGGACAGGGCAGGGCAACCAGGCTCCGTCTGAGCACACAGACTGTGATGAAGTTCCTGTGGGCCCAGGAAGTGGGTGGGAGTGGGGGTGGCCACACCTCAGTTCACCAAGCAGGTGTGGGGTATGTGCGTAACAAGAGGAATATCGCACCTTGTGAGTCTTGCAGGTCCAGAGCGCCCTTGGGGTTTCTGGAAAGCAGAACGTGTTCTTAAACCCCAGGAATCTGCAAGAATGCTGTTTCTTTAAATATCCAAAATAGCTTGTAAACCTTCAAAATGGCAGGGCTCTCCAGACCAGCAAAAGTCCACAGCTCAGCTCACCTTTCTCTTCACCTTCTCTTTTTATTCCCCAGCCACCAGAGCAGTCCTCTGTGCAGTCCCTGGCCAGCAGGGCTGATTTTTAGGTTAATTCTTAGGTCTTACCACAACTCGGCACTCTCAAAGCTGTCTGTGCTGTGCCATCAGGATTGCTCAGGATCGCTGCCAGACCCCAGCTCCGTCTGTCTCCTTTTTTGGTATATTCATGCAAATTCTTCTGCTAGTTGGGGTTTAGTCCACTTCTACATCCTTCCCTTCAAGGCTCTGGGGTTCAGGATTATCTTCCGTGTCTGTGTTAATTGGTTTCCCTTTTCTTTGTTGAAGATGGTCGTCTTTCTGCCTAGTCTGCCATCTTACTGGAACTCCCAAGCTTACTCTTATTGGTTCCCTTTTGTAGGTAACTTTTCATTTTTCCCATGCTACTTTCAGGATTCTTTCTTTTTCTTTAGTTTGGTGCATTTGATTATGATGTCTTAGTGATTTTCTTTTGGGGGTCTATCCTGTTTGCGGTTCATTGAACTTCTTGAATGGATATATGCTCATTTTTCATCAGATCAGGGATATGATCTCTGACAATTTTCTCTGTTTTTTTTTGTATCTTCCTGTTCTGGAATTCCAATTACATGTAGGTTATTCCTTTTGATGATATCCCACATGAATCTTGTTGTTGTTGTTGTTGTTGTTATGTGCTGTTGAGTCGGACCCAACTCATAGCAACCCCTCCTTGGGTTTCTGAGGCAGTATCACTATGGAAGTAGATTGCCCCATCTTCCTTCCGAGGAGTGGCTGGTGGGTTTGAACCACCAGCCTTCTGGTTAGCAGTCAAATGCTGTATGCACAATGCTACCAGAGCTCCTACATGAATCTTAGGCTTTCTTCATTATGTTTTCATCTTTTTTTTTTTCTTATTGATCCCTTACCAAAGTACTATTGAGATATTTGTCTTCAATCTCACTAATTCTGTCTTCCATTGATTCAGTTCTACTCCTTTGCCATTTCAATATGTTAACTAGTTCTAAAAATTTAGTATTCATCTTATGGATTTCTATTTGCAATTTTTGTATCATTTCTAATTTTTCTTTTGTCATTTTGTTCTTGAATTGTATCCCTAAGTTTTTCTTTAGTTTTGTTTGTCTTGTCCTTAATATTTTCAGTATTTTCCTTGATCTGTCTCTTAATCCACTGAAGGTACCTAAATATAATTCTTTTGAATTCCTTATCTGGGAGTTCCAATGCTGTTTCTTTCTCAGGGATGTTTTCTGGGTCTGTGTTCTGGTCCCTTCTTTTACTACTTTATCTTGCTTCTTTGTGTGGACTGTGATGGTCTGTTGCTGAGACATTGTGATGTTATTGCATTTATATTTAGTTGGTGATTGTATGTTGGTGTGATTCACTCGAGATTTTTTTCTTTGTTTTGTTTTGTTTTTTTTTTTTATAAAGCTGTGCGAGCAGGGTACTGTGCTCCTCTAGCTACTATTTGTTAGCACTTAGGCACTTACCACCTGTCTCCTGGTGGGTATGATAGAGCATGAGAGTGTGTGCACTGATCTCTGTTGGCTGTATATGAACAGCAGTTAAGGGTGAGTTGGGCTGATATTGGCTGTCATATGTTGTTGGCCAGTTGGTGCAGAAGCAAGTGATGGCCCTCACTCAAAACAGAGGGGCTGTCGGAGGTGCAGGATGGTTGGGTCATATGAGCATGGTTGCTTTCTCCTACTCAGACAAAAATAAAAATCAAAAGAATCACCAAAACAAATAAAAACAATAGGACAAAAAAGACAAACTGCATAAACAAACAGGAACAATCGGGAAAAAAAAGAGTGGGGGGAGGAAGCAAGGAAAGGGAGTAAATAAGAAATATTTGAAGAATTACTTTAAAAAGACAAAAGAAATATAAATTAAAAAAAGAGGGGAAAAGAACAATATCAGGCTGGAGTGGGGAGAGGAAGAATAGAACAAGAGCAAAAGAATAATAAAGAAAAGGCATTTCTTCACTCAGACAGCTTCTGGCTGCTGAGGCTGAGAAGCACAAAGTTGACAAGGAAAAAGGCACAGTCCCAATGTTATCAAACCACAAGGCAGGCCATTAATTTAAGTCCATTGTAAGTCCCAAGGTTGGCAAAACATGGCAGGCTGCTGAACAACATTGCTACATGCAGGGTCCAAGCATGCCATAAGCTTGCGACCATTCCCAAAGCTGCTTCTTATATACGGGAAGAAGACCACATACCCAAAGCAGCAACTCAGCTGCTTGTGGTAGATCCCACCATGGAGGTGATTGTCAGCCTAATCATGGGGAATAACTACCACCAGCTGCCCAGCCACTCAACCAGGCCCAGCCAAGTAGACACACAAACATAACCACCAAAAGGCTATTGCTAGTAAATATCTAAAGCGGTCACACTGCTTGCAAATATTCAAAATGTCTGCACCTTCCAGACAGCAAAAAGTCCATAGCTTAATTTGTCTCCTTATTTGCTGTTTTCCTTTCTAGTCATCAGCCACCAGTGCAGTTGTCGATGTAGCCATTGATAAGCAGTGCCAATTCTTTGGTTATTGTCCAGATCCTAATACCACTTGTAAATATTCAAATTGGCCATGCCATCAGAATAGGTGACAGCTCATCTCTGTTTGTCTCCTTATTTACTGTTTTCATTCAGGTTCTTCTACTTTTTGGTATTTAATCCACTTCTGTATCCTTCCTTTCAAAGATCAGAGTTCCAGGATTATCTTCTGTATCTGTGTTAACTGGTTTCTCTTTTCTTTGTTGAAGAGAGTCTATGCAGCTCTGTTCATTCCACCATCTTGCTGGAAGTAGAACCTATATGGATATTTTTATAGCATATACAAATACACATGTGAAAATATTACCTGCCAAACTTATATATGATCATGGGTGTGGTGGTTAACTTTGTGTGTCATCTTGGCTAGGCTTGGTTGAGTGGCTGGGCAGCTGGATGTAGTATTCCTCATGATGAGACTCTTAATCAGCTCCATGGTGGAATCTACTGTAAGCAGCTGAGTAGCTGCCTTAGGGATGTGGTCTGCTTCCTGTATATAAGGAGAAGGCTCGCGGACGGTCTCTAGCTTAGGCATGCTTGAACGCTGCATGTAGTCGTGTTGTTGTTCAGCAGCCTGTCATGCTCTGCCAACCTTGGGACTTTCAACAGACTTGAATTAATGGCCTGCTGTGTGGTTTGGTAACTTTGGAACTGTGCCCTTTTATTTGTCGACCTTGGGCTTTTTAGCCTCAGCAGCAAGTAGCTGCCTGAATGAAGAGCTGCCTCTAGCTTCAGTGTGCTGAGAGCAAGAGGCAAAGCTGAAGACCAAGGTCACGGGGCTTTCACACAACCCCTAGAGCCTGGCACTTTGAACTTGGACTTCTAGCCTCCTGAACTATAAGAGCATTAACTCCTGTTTGTTCAAGCCATCCCATTTGTGGTATAGTCTTGTCAGAGCAGCACTAGGTAACCAAAACAATGGGTGTCTTGAATACTTTTAATTTCACCAGTGAGATCCAATAGCTAACATTCATCTCGTCAGTCAACACTACTAAACACCATAGATTTTCTGGAATTTGTGACATTATTATGCTGATTAGCAAGATGTAGGTTGGTATTCTCAATACACAGAAAACAAAATGAACTCTGGTTGCCTTCTCTGGAATGTAGGCTCCCTATCAAAACATCACCTGAATGTTCCTCAAGTAATACATGATTAAAATGCTATAATTTAACATAAAAATATTCTAAAGTAAATTATATGTAATTTTAATACTGGGTCTTATTCACTAAGCACAGTACCTGCCCAGAGTTGCTGCTCAGAGTTTGCTGAATTGAATAGAACGGTTAAAAGAGTTTGAAAAGTAGAATATAGTTACGTAAATTGTGTCATTTATTCACAGGATGTTAAAGTGTTGAGATTTGATGATTGTAACTTACAGGGTTTATTTTGATTTTCTAGTTCTCTTGGGGCACTCTACAGAATGTCCTTGCTTGGCTTCAGACCTCTAATGGGAGCTTGATAAAACTTTGTCATGTTTCCTTTTGAGAGGCCACTGGAGCCCAATTGTTGGTAGTCTTGGATGGCTATTACTTTGAAGCGCTTTTGATTAAATTATGTATTAGTGGGAATTGTTTAAATATTTGCAGGTGATATGCTTAATGTTTTGAGACTGATGGTGGTGGATAGGGCAATATCTACATACCTGAGAAACAGACCAAACTATCCTTGTTCCTTATCTTCTTCTGAGTTGGTTTGGGAATCCAGAGGTGGTGGCCACAAAGCTAATGATGGTGTAACTGCACTGCTGACTCCTTCACATACACTTTTTTGAATACTGCTAGGTGAAAGAGACCAGGAAGAAGCATCCCAAACTTCCCATGACACCTTTAAGTTGATCCACAGAAGATAAACAGAGAATTCTCTCAGCTGCGACCAAGAGATAATGTTCTCCGATTCTCATATCTGGACCTTAGCCCTAGCATATGGTTCAGAGCATCAGAAAAAGACAAAGTCATTTTTAAATTCGTTTCAAAAATACTTTAATTCTAAATTTCTTTCAAAGAGTTCACAAAGTAGTAAATTATTTGCAATTATCTCTGGTTTCATAACTCACTGTGAGTTAAAACTTCACTCTTAGGATGGACTATTATTTTTGCTGTTGTTGTTAGTTGTCATGAAGTCAATTTCAACTCATAATGACCCCATGTGATAGAATAGAAGTGCCCTATGGGGTTTTCTAGGCTGTAATCTTCATGGAAGAAGATCACTAGGTCTTTCTCCTACAGACCAGCTGGGCGAGGGGTGGTGAGAGTTGATTTACCAACATTTCGCTTAACAGCTGAGCTCTTAACTGGGATGGACTGCAGTGTCTCTTTAATTAAACAAGCTGACTGTGATAAGCATCAATTCCACTTACCTCCTCCTCATCCTGGAACACATATTTTCTTTCTCACACCCCGACACTGGAGAAAAATTGTGACTGCACCTGTACTGATATAGATCAGTTGTTCCCAACAAATGAATGTTTGGTTTGCCAGCTTAGAAAATACCCTTGCACTTCTGTACTTGAGCTTTGATTTCTTGCAGTCTGTGGCTTCCTGGAATAACATATATGCTTGCTCGATGTTTTTATTTTGCCAATAAAACACCCACAAACTCAATGAGATTTTCATTCTCTTGCATTGTATCCTGATGCCTATTTATATTGACATCCATACATTTTTAGTCTCAATACTGGCACAGAAACAACATTTTTGTACCTAATTATTACTGTGATAATGTAATGCAATCTCTGTCCAGACAAAATCCTTTACTGCCAGTCACAGCTCAAAAATTTCCTTCATGAAAGGTTTTTCTTGTAATTGTCTTTGGCTTCTAAGAAACCATCCATTTAGTATTGTGTGATTCAGGAACTTTTGAAGAGCAGGGTGCCACCCAATCCTCTTTAAAGCTAAGTGTTTTTACCAGCCATCAGAAGATGTGATTTATTACTTATGGGACCAACACACTTGACATATATTCTTGCCCCTGCAGTTAGTTGGCTTTTGTGGAATCATTTGTATTACTTAATCCATACTATGGAATAAAAGAAGTTCTACAAAATTCATTTGCCTCTGCTCTTGTGAAGTGGGGGCTTAGGATTGGGGTTGGGGAAACACATACAGGGCTATAGTAGAGTAAAACCCATGATACACACCCCAGAATATGTGAATTTGGATATAATCCAATTAAGTCCTATCTTCTGTGCCTTCCTCATTCTCAAATGTGACTGAGTTAATGCTTTTATGGTATGTGCGGTGGTGTGGGACTATGGAGGGAAGCATGACGTTTGATGAAGAAATGACAGGCAATCCCAATTGGAAATCAGAGAGGCAGAATGTAGATATGCGATATTCCATTGGTCTAATCTCCCAGGTTAAGTTGACAGAGAGCTTTCAACTGAGCAGGAGGTTTCTGAGTCAATCTTGCTGTCCTGGAAGTTCTGGCAAAACATGAGACCCAGAATCATCTCCATCAATATTTATTCTGGGGTGGGAGAGGAGGAAAGAAGAATGACCACAAGGTGACTCCAAAATGCAACAGAGACCTGGGTGGATTAAAATCACACTAACAGCTTTCTAAGAGCCATGGTGGTACAGTGGCTAAGTGATCAAACCCTCCAGGAACTCCATGATAGAAAAGCCTGGCAATCTGCTCCTATAAAGATTACAGCTTAGAAAACCCTATGGGGCAGATCTACACCACCCTATAGCATTACTATCAATATATATGTTACCAAATATATTTTATCATGGTTGTAATTATCATAAGGGAGCTCTGGTAGCGTAATGCCTAAGGCACTTGACTGTTAACCAGAAGGTTGGTGGTTCAAACCCACCAGCCACTCCTCGGAAGGAAGGTTGGGCAATCTACTTTCACAGTGATACCACCTCAGAAAGCCAAGGAGGGGTCGCTATGAGTCGGGTCTGACTCAATGGCACATAGCAATAACAACAACAATTATCATAATTCCAAAAAACTGTGCAAAAGCATAGGTGGATTTCCTTTGAACTTAATGTGCAGAACTTAAGATGCTAATACACAGAATGCAAGTGAGAAGTAAACCAATGAACCATCATAACGTCTGTTGTGGGCTACCTTCACAAACTGATGTCCTTCTTGCAACTAAATTCAAATGTTTCTTTCCTTTTTTTCAAGGGCAGAAGTTTGTGGTTCTGTCAGTGTATGATGAGCATGGGGCAGAAAGTGCTGTGAAGCAGCTCATTCTTGTTTGGTAAGAATCACTTAAGTGGTCTCCTCACTTACGTAAGTATAGTGTGAATAGATTCTATTGTCCTGGTGGACAGCATGGCTTTGAAAAGATTTTTCTTGTTCTGGGAAGGGTCACTTAAATGGCCTTGCTTAGTCACTTAAGTGTACAGTGAGCCAGCTGTTATTCTGGGAGAGGAGTATAACCAGACTTTTGCTGTTTTAAGTGTCTTAAAAAATTGTGAGGCAATCACTGGGGAAAAAAAGCTGGGAGCTTCTCTGATCAAGAACTCCTGGGGTCATGCTGCATTCTGAAAAGTGACCCTGTATGTCAACTCTCTTTCTCTGTGTACTCCTCAGCATGTTTTAATCTCTAGCTTTTTCAATATAATCTCAATAAGAGATTTTTTTGGGTCAAGAATATCAGGGCATAAGGGCTCTGTCATAGGGTAAGATGCTAGGGGAAGGTCTTTTCCCATAAAGAGCTGCAGTGAAACGGCTTCACTTTGACAAAAATCATAGCTCCAGGGGTAGAGAATAGTGCCTCCACCAGTGAGCTCCAGAACAGACTTGTAGAGACAGCTTCTAGGCTGTGGGCAGCTCTACATCTCCAAGGTATTATCCCAGAGAACTCATCAGAATTATTATGAAGTGTCTCTCACCCTGGATCTTTCAACCTTCAGTGACCTCCTCCTCTGTAGCCAGAAATTATGAAGCATCAGCTCCAACAAAGCAATAGAGAATTGGAAGAGCTTTAAGCAGATGGGCATTGGCCTATTCACAAAGAATAACACTGAGGAGAAGCAGTCCATATCCATAGGCTGAGGCTTCCGGGCATCTGTGGCTACTAGGAGAAATAGAGAGTTTCTCCAGCTCTGCTTTTTGGCTATGACTTTCCAAAATATGCTTCCACTCAGCAGTTGAGCCCCTTTGCCATGATCATGGCACAGACATGGGTATCAGTTAAACTTGACTTTCCTCTTCAAGACACTCCTACACATGGTGGTGTCTTTGAACACCTAATGAAGAGATTTATTAGAAGAGTAAAGATAGATTTCTGGACTTGTTCTGACTGCCATGAGGAAGTTTAGGCATTACACTCAAGCAATAGACTAAGATATTATACTTTGTACTGCTGGAAGTCACCTCAATTCCACATGACGAACAGAAGTATCATGCCAGGAAAGATCATGGGTCCATGCCATTGAATAGGAAAAGTAACAGACTAACATACATTGAGGAACACACATATGTATGTTGTTGTTGTTGCTGTTGTGTGTCGTCGAGTCGGACCCAACTCATAGCGACCCCTCCTTGGGTTTCCGATGCAGTATCACTCCAGAAGTAGATTGCCCAACCTTCCTTCTGAGGAGTGGTTGGTGGGTTTGAACCGCCAGCCTTCTAGTTAGCAGTCAGTGACCTTCAAATTGTCCCCAATTCAAGCAACCCCATGCACAACTAAATGAAATTCTGTCTAGTTCTATGGCATTCCCATGAATCAGTTGCAGATGGGACTGTTGTGATCAATAGGTATTCACTGGCTTATTTTTGGAAGTAGATCACTTAATCTGGAATCTCCCTGAAACTTGTTGAACATCATTTTGTGTTGTTGTTAGGTGATATCAAGTCAGCTCTGACTCATAGCAACCCCAGGCACGACAGAATGAAACATTGCCCAGCGCTGTGCTATCCTCACAATCCTTGCTATGCTTGAGCCCATCATTGCAACCACTGTATCAATCCACCTCATTGAGGGTCTTCTCCTCTTTTGCTGGCACCACTTTACCACACATGCTATCCTTCCCCACGGACTGGTCCCTTCTGACAAGACCAAAGCGTGTGAGATGAACTGGCTATTCTCACTTCTAAGGAGCATTCTGGATGTACTTCTTCAAAGACAGCTTTGTTCATTCTTCTGGCAGTCCATGGTATTTTCAGTATTTTTTGCCAATACCACAATTCAAATGCTTCAATTCTTCTTTGGTCTTCCTTATTTATTGTCCAGCTTTCACATGCATGTGAGGCAATTGAATATACCATGGTGTTGGTCAGTCACAATGTTTTGGTTACCTAATGCTACTGTGACAGGAATAGACCACAAATGGGTGGCTTTAACAAGCAGAAGTTTATTGTCTCACAGTTTTGGAGGCTAGAAGCCTGAGTTCAAAGTGCCAGGCTCTAGGGGCTGGGTGAAAACCCTTCAACCTTGGGCTTCAGCTCAGTCTCTTGCTCCTGGCCCCTTGAAGCTGGAAGCTTTCTTTACTCAGGCAGCTGTTGGCTGCTGAGGCTGACAAACACAAAGTTGACAAGTAAAAAGGCACAGTCCGGGATATTACCAAACTACATGGCAGGCCATTGATTCAAGTTCATGGACAGTCCCAAGACTGGCAGACAATATGACAGGTTGCTGAATGATGACTTGGCTGCATACAGGAGTCAAGCATGCAAAAAACTGAAGACCATTCCCAAAGCTTCTCCTTAGGGAAGCAGACCAGATCCCTAAAGCAGCTACTCAGCTGCTCACAGAGCAACACCATGGAGTTGATTGCCATTCTCATCATGTAGAATAACTATCACCAGCTGACCAGCCACTCAAAACCAGGCCTGGCCAAGTTGACATATAACCTTAACAATCCCACACACCTTAGTCTTCATAGTGACATTTTTGCTCTTCAACATTTTAAAGAGGTCTTTTGCAGCAGATTTGCTTAATGTAATACTTTGATTTCTTGACTGATGTTTCCATGGGTGTTGATTGTGGATCCAAGTAACACGAAATCTTGGACAACTTCAATCTTCTCTCCATTTATAATGATATTGTTTATTGGTCCAGTTGTAAGGATTTTTGTTTTCTTTGTGTGGAGGTATAATCCATACTGAAAACTGTATTCTTTGATCTTCATCAGTAAGTGATTCAAGCCATCTTCACTTTCAGCAAGCAATGCTGTGTCAGCTGCATATTGCAGGTTAATGACTCTTCCTCCACTTCTGATGCTATGTGCTTCATGTAGTCCAGCTTTTTGGATTATTTGTTCAGAATACAGATTGAATAAGCATGGAGAAAGGATACAATCCTGATGCATACCTTTCCTGATTTTAAACAATGCATTATCATCAGCATCAAGTTGTTGTTTTGTCCCATGGAGTTAGACCTGACTCATAGTGACCCCTCCTTGGGTTTCTGAGGTGGTATCACTATGGAAATAGATTGTCCAACCTTCCTTCCAAGGAGTGGCTCGTGGGTTTGAACCACGAGTCTTCTGGTTAGCAGTCAAGTGCCTTAGGCACTATGCTACCAGAACATAATCATAGCAACATTCAAAATTTCACTGACATAAGGATGGTGGTTGCTCCTGAGGTACTTAGGCCAAGAATCAAACCTAGGTCTCCAGAATGGAAGGTGAGAATTCTACCACTGAATCACCAATCCCCCAAAACATATTTGTATAGTGTATGTATATATAGTCATGCATCATTTAACGTCCATGATGTGTTCTGTGAAATAAGACATTATGTGATTTGGACATTGTACAAAGACCATATCATATTCTGATACTGCTTTCTCTTTAAGTAACTCAAATAAGCTTCATGCCTTAGCAATGCTCATCAATGTGCTAAGAAGGATGCTTTTATTTTAGTCCTCAATCCACTTTATTAGCAATTTCTCCATATCTGACATAGATCCCTCTTACATTTTTGTTAGCCTTTCAGCTTTCGGAGGAGCTGAACTTTAAACAGCTTAGAGAATTTATCCTCTGTTTTTGAGAATTATCATGATTGTGGAGTACAACATGGCTAAATCAAGAGCTCTAGCATTCACTGATTTTCCATGTTTGTATTGTGTAATAGCCTTTTGTTTCACTTCCAAGTTGATACTTCTCTTTTGCCTCTTGCTTCTGCTACCACTAGCACTGTTTTTGCTGCATTTGAGAGCAATGACATGATACATGGTAATATTTTTGGAAGAAAATTAGACAGCTAACACTACAATGCTCATGAAACACACAATACATAAGATTGGTTGCTGCCACCTATGAATTGAAGCATACGCTTATATGGTATGCTTTTTTGGTAATATAGTAAACTTTTTAGATTGAAAGTACAGTGTAGTACATACATACCACCATTCATCTGTCAGTTTGTCAAACTGTGGTGACTTCTGTGTTGCTGTGATATTGGAAGCTATGTCACGAGTATTTCAAATAGCAACAGTGTTAGCCATGGTAAAAGTTTCAGAGGAACCTCCAGAATAAGACAGATTAGGAAGAAGGATAAGGCCAGGTCCCCTTCTGAAAAAAAGAAAGAAAGAAAGAAAACTGGCCACTGAAAACCTTATGAATAACAGGGAAACACTGTCTCATGTAGTGCCAGAAGATGACCTCCTTAGATTGGAAGGCATTCAAAATACAACTCAGGAAGAGTAGAGGTAACCTTAATGATGTAGATGGAACAAAGCTTTTGAAACCTTCATTTGCTGATGTGGCAAAATTCAAAATGAGAAGAAACAACTGAATGCATCCATTAATAATCAGAATGTGGAATGCACAAACTATGAAAATAGGAAAATTGGAGCTTGTCAAAAATGAAATGAAATGCATGAAGATTGATAGCCTAAGCATTAGTGAGCTGAAACGGACTGGTATTGTCCATTTCTAATTGGACAATCATATAATCTACTCTGCCAGGAATGACAAATTAAAGAGCAGTGGTGTTACATTCATCAACAAAAAGAACATTTCAAGATCTATCCTGAAGTACAATGCTGTCAGTGATGGGATAATATCCATACAACTACAAGAAAGACCAGTTAATACTACTATTATTCAAATTTATGCACCAACCACTAAGGGCAAAGATGAAGGAATTGAAGATTTTTACCAACTTCTTCAGTCTGACATTGACCAAAAATGCAATCAAGATTCACTGATATTATTGGTGTTTGAAATGCAAAAGTTGGAAACAAAAAGAAGCATCGTTGTTGTTGTTGTTAGGTGGCATCAAGTCATCTCCAATTCATAGCGACCCTATGCATAGCGGAATGAAACACTGTCCAGTCCTATGCCAGCTCTGTGATCCTTGCTATACTTGAGCCTATTGCCACGACCACTGTGTCAATCCATCCCATTGAGGGCCTTCCCCTCTTTCATCGACCCTCCAATTTACCAAGCATGACATCCTTCTCCAGGTAATGATCCCTTCTGATAACATGACCGAAGTAGGTGAGATGAAGCTTGGCCATTCTTGCTTCCAAGGAGCATTCTAGCTGCACTTCCTCCAGGACAGATTTGTTAGTTCTTTAATCAGCCAACACCACAACTCAATAACATCAATTCTTTGTTCTTCCTTATTCACTGTCCAGCTCTCACATGCATATGAGACGATTGAAAATATCATGGTTTGTGTCAGGTGCACCTTAGTCCTCAAGGAGACATCTTTTCTCTTCAGCACTTGAAAGAGGTCTTTTGCAGCCAACTTTCCCAGTGCTATATGTCATCTGATTTTCTGACTGCTACTACCATTGGCGTTGATTGTAGAACCAACCAATGTGAAATCTTTAAAAATCTTTTTTGTTTTGTTTATATTGAGATGTAATCCATACTGTATTCTTCAATCATCATCAGTAAGTGCTTCAAGTCATCCTCACTTTCAGCAAGCAAAGTTGTGTCATCAGCATATCACAGGTTCTTAATGATTTTTCCTCCAATTTTGATGCCACATTCTTCTTCATGTAATCCAGCTTCTTGGATTATTTACTCAGCATATAGATTGAATAAGTATGGTGAAAGGATACAATCCCAATGCACTCCCTTCTAGGTTTAAAACAATGCAATGTCCCCTTGTTCTGTTTGAATGACAGCCTCCTGGACTATGTATAGCTTCCTTATTAGCACAATTAAATGTTCTGGAATTCCCATTCTTCTCAATGTTATTCATAATTTGTTATGATCCACAAAGTTGAGTGCTTTTGCATAGTCAATAAAGAACAAGTGAATATCTTTCTGATATTCTTTGCTTTCGGCCAAGATCCATCAGACATCAGCAATGATATCTCTCACTCCAAGTCCTCCTCTGAATCCAGCTTGCATTTCTGGAAGTTCTCTGTCAATATACTCCTGGAACAATTTTTGAGTTATCTTCAGTAAGACTTTTCTTGCATGAGATAGTAATGATATTGTTTGATAATTTCCACATTCTGTGGGATCACGTTTCTTTGGAATGGGTACAAATATGGATCTCTTCCAGTCAGTTGACCAGGTAGATCTCTTCCAAATCTCTTGGCATAACCAAGTAAGTGCCTCCAGTGAGACATCCGTTTGTTGAAATATCTCAATGGTATTCCTTCAATTCCTGAAGCCTTGTCTTTGCTGATTCCTCCAGTGTAGCTTCAACTTCTTCCTTCAATACCATTGATTCTTGATCATATGCCACCTCCTGAAATGGATGAACATTGACAAGCTCTTTTTGGTACAGCAACTCTGTGTATTCCTTCCATCTTCTTTTGATGTTTTCTGCATCATTCAATATTTTTCCCATAGAATCTTTCAATATTGCAACTCTAGGCTTTAATTTTTTCCTCAGTTCTTTCAGCTTGAGAAATGCTGAGTGTGTTCTCCCCTTTTGGTTTTCTAACTCCAGGTCTTTGCACATTTCATTATAGTAATTGGCCTTGTCTTCTCCAGCTGCTCTTTGAAATCTTCTGTTCAGCTCTTTTGTCTTGTCATTTCTTCCATTTGCTTTAGCTACTCTTCCCTCAAGGGCAAGTTTCAGAGTCCCTTCTGACATCCATTTTGTTCTTTTCTTTTTTTCTTATCTTTTTAATGACCTCTTGCTTTCTTCATGGATGATGCTCTTGATGTCATCCCACAATTCTTCAGGTTTTCTATCATTGGTGTTCAATACATCAAATCTGTTCCTTAGATGGTCTCTAACTTCAGGAGGGATATATTCCAGGTCATATTTTGGCTCTCATGGACTTGTTTTAATAGCCTTCAACTTCAAATGGAACTTGCATATGAGCAGTTGATGGTCTGTTCCACAATCAGCTCCTGGCCTTGTTTGATGAAGATATTGAGCTTTACCATTGGCTCTTACCACAGATGTAGTCAGTCTGATTCCTATGCACTCTATCTGATGAAGTCCACGTGTATATCCACTGTTTGTGTTGTTGAAAAATGTATTTGCAATGAATGAGTCATTGGTCTTACAAAATTCTTTCATGCCATGCCTTGTATATTGTGCCTTCAAACATCTATGTTCACCTGCAAGTACAGTTGACTGCTGTTATTCACAGTAGTTACTTCCAATACTGCAATAGTGTATACTGAACCATTTGTCACTAATAAGGAAAATATAGGGTTAGGTCATGTGAGGCTCTGATCACAATTACATCAACTGATCAATAATAAACATTTCTTTTATATGAAAAAAGTTATTTCATGCCATCTTCAGCATTATTTCTGTCACCAAGGCCAAATTTTCCAGCTACCAATGATTCTTCATTTCCAACTTTTGAATTCCAGTCATCAGTGATAATTAACACATCTTGATTGCATGTTAAGTCAATTTCAGACTGCAGAATTTGATAAAAGTCTTCAATTTCCTCATCTTTTGTTTTGGTGGTTGGTGCACAACTTTGAATAATAGCAGTATTAACTGGTCTTACTTGTAGACATATAATTATTATCCTATCACTGACAGCATTGAAACATCCTTTGTGATGATGAATGTCATACCATTCCTCTTCAAATTGTCATTCCCAGCATAGTAGATCATATGGTTGTCTGATTTTAAATGGCCGAAACCAGTCCATTTCAGCTCACTGATGCCTAGGATGGGAGCCCTGGTGGTGTAATACCTAAGACATTTGACTGCTAACCAGAAGGCTGGTGGTTCAAACCCACCAGCCACTCCTCGGAGGGAAGATTGGGCAATCTACTTCCATTGTGATACTGCCTTGGAAACCTAAGGAGGGGTTGCTATGAGTCGGATCTGACTCAATGGCAGTGAGTTTGGTTTCATTTGGAATGCCTAAGATATCAATCTTTATGCATTCCATTTCATTTTTGACAACTTCTAATTTTCCTAGATTCATACTTTGTACATTCCATGTTCTGATTATTCATGGATGTTTACAGCTGTTTCTCCTCAATTTGAGTCATGCCATGTCAGCAAATTACTTTATCCATATCAGTAAGGTTGGTTCTACTCTGATGATGCAGCTCTTTCTCAGTTGTATTTTGAGAGCCTCCTACCTTAGGGACTTGTCTTCCTGCACAGTATTGGACAATGTTTCCAGGCTATTCATAAAGTTGTGTAGTAATGTATCAGACAGTGTTTCTTTGCTATTCATAAGGTTTTCCTTGGCTAATTCTTTGAGAAGTGGATAGCCCCTTTCTTCTTCCTAGTCTGTCTCAGTCTGTAAGATGCATTGAAATCTGTGCACTATGTGCAACCATGCTTGTGTTTGAAACACCAGTGGAACAGCCTCAAGCCTCACAGTAACATGCAAGCCACCACAGTATGACAAACTGACAGACAAGTTTGTCTCTTTTAGCTATCTGAAACCTCTCCACCTTCCCCTTACCTGGATGCCTGCTGCTGCTTGCTCTGTCATCCCCCTGGCTTTTCCTTTCCTTTTCCTGCCTCTTGGGGGTGGGGCCTGGGACCCTCCCCTTGCCTGGATCCCTGCTGCCACTCACTCTGTCTTCCCCCTGGCTTTTTTTTCAAAAGAAGCATCAGTAGTTAGAAAATATTGCCTTGGTGATAGAAATGATGCTGGAGATTGCATGATAGAATTTTCCAAGACCAATTATTTATTCACTGAAAATACCTTTTTTTAAACAAAATAAAGAGTGACAATACACTTTGGACCTCACTGGATAGAATACACAGAGATTGACTACATCTTTGGAAATAGGGGATAGAGAAGGTCAATATTATCCACTAGAACAAGACCAAGGACCAACTGTGGATCAGACCATCAATTTCTCGTATAAAAGTTAAAGTTCAAGTTAAAGAATATTAAAAGAAGTTCACAAGAGCCAAAAGATAATCTTGATTATATTCCACCTGA
The DNA here is from genome assembly GCF_000298275.1 of Orycteropus afer afer. Classification (NCBI taxonomy): domain Eukaryota; kingdom Metazoa; phylum Chordata; class Mammalia; order Tubulidentata; family Orycteropodidae; genus Orycteropus; species Orycteropus afer. The sequence continues at coordinate 6,306,685 of NW_006921707.1, forward strand.
ATTTAGAGAGCATCTGAAAAAAAGATTTGATGCATTAAACACAGTGACTGAAGACCAGAGAGTTGTGGATGACATCAAGAATATCACACAAGAAGAAAATAAAAGATTCTCTACTGCCCCTCTTACAGAAATACCACAAATGGGTGGCTTTAGCAAACAAGGATTTATACTCTTACAGTTTTGGAGGCTGTGTTGACTGGGTTCTCTAGAGAAACAAAACCAGTAAAGCTTATATATAGGCAAAAAAAAAAAAAAAAAAAAAAAAAAAAAACCACCCTAGAGAGAAAGGAAATTTATCTTAGGAAAATAGCTCACACACTTATAGAAGCTGGCAAGTGCAAAGTTATTGGATCAAATGTCAACCTGGAGGCTTTTCCTGACTCGTGCAGCTGCAGGGACTGAGGAGCTCAAGGTTGGCAGGCAGTATACTGGCTGTTGACTCCAACTAATGATGAATCCAAGATCTCCAGACTGAATGGTGGATTGTTTGCTCATGGACATTTGTAGGCAGAACAACAGAATCCCAATCTGCAGAAGAGTGTCTCTTTTCCTAGGATGTCCATAAATACACTGAAAGCAGGCCACACCTCTAGGGAAACTCCCTTTCAACAGATTGGCTGTTCAAAACATATACATCTGATCCCATCATGAGAATAACCACATCACAACTGCTTAAACCACACAAAATTGTGGTCCAGCTAAGTTGACACACAGCTCCAACTATCACAGAGGCTAAACATCCAAGTTCAAAATGTCATCTCTAGGGGCTGGGCAAAAGCCCCTCAACCTTGGGCTTCAGCTCTGCCTTTTGCTTCTGATCAATTGAAGCTGGTGGTATCTCTTAGCTCAGCAGCTGCTGAGGCTGACAAACCCAAGGTTGACAAGTAAAATGGCACAGTCTAATATTACCAAGGATATGGCAGGCCACTAATTCAAGTCCATTAACAGTCTTAAGATCAGCCAACAACATGGCCATCCATTGAGATGAAGACTCGGCTACGTGCAGGGTTCGAGCATGCCAAAAAGCTCAAGACCTTCCTCAAAGCTTCTTCTTATATACTGGAAGCAGTCCACATCCCTAAGGCAGTTACTAAGGTGCTCCAGTAGACTCCGTCAGGGAGCTGATTACCAGTCTCATCATGGAAAATAACTCCATCCAGCTGTCCTTCTACTCAAAACCAGGCCCAGTCAAGTTGGCACATAACCTAACTACCACAGTCATCAAGAAGACAGAAAAGGAAGGGAAAACCAAAATGGATGTCAGAAGAGACTTAAACTTGCTCTTGCATGGAGAGTAGCTAAAGGAAATGGGAGAAATGATGAAATAAAAGCACTGAAAAGATTTCAAAGGTCAGCTCGAGGAGACAAGGTAAAGGATTATAATGAAATGTGCAAAGACCTAGAGTTGGAAAATCAAAAGAAAGGACATACTAAGTATTTTTCAAGCTTAAAGAACTTGAAAAACTTCACACCTTCAGTTGTAATACTGGAGGATTCTATGGGCAAAATATTGAATGATGTAAGAAGCATCAAAAGAAAATGGAAGGATGGGGAGGATGGGGAAGAAGGATGGGGAGGAAGTTGCATTGTGGTAAACTGTGGTCAATGTCATGAGACAAAGTATATGTAAACTGCTGTATGGAAAGTGAATTTTCTCTTTAAATTTTCACCCAAATCACAATAATAAATAAATAAATAAATAAGAAAAGCTGGGGGAAAAAAATGGAAGGAATACACAGTGTCACTATACCAAAAAGAATTCATCAGCATTCAACATTTTAAGAGGTAGCATATGATCAAGAACTGATGGTATTGAATGAAGAGAAATCCAAGCTGCACTGAAAAAATTGGCACCAAAAAAAAAAAAAAAAAAAACACCCAAGCCTCCAGGAATTGACGGACTACCCATTGAGATATTTCAACAAATGGATGCCACTCTGGAGGCTCTTACTCATTTATGCCAAGAAATTTGGAAGATCTGGGCAACCAACTGGAAGAGATCCATACCCATGCCCATTCCAAAGAAAGGTGGTCCAACAGAATGTGGAAATTATTAAACAATGTCATTAATATCACATGCAAGTAAGACTTTGCTGAAGATATTTCAAAAATGTTTGCAGCAGTACATTGACAGCAAATTGCCAGATTAAGAAAAGGATGCGGAACAATAGATATCATTGCTGATGTCAGATGCATCTTGGCCGAAAGCAGAGGATACCAGAAGGATGTTTACCTGTATTTTATTGACTGTGCAAAGGCATTCAATGGTGTGGATCATAAAAAATTATGGATAACATTGTGAAGAATGTAAATTTCAGAACACCTAATTGGTTCATGAGAAACCTGTACATAGACCAAGAGGCTGTTGTTCAAACACAAGGGGTTATTGCATGGTTTAAAATCAGGAAAGTGTGCATCAGGATTGTATCCTTTCACCACACTTATGCAATCTGTATGTTGAGCAAATAATCTGAGAAACTGGAACGAATGGAGAAGAATGCAGCATCAGGATTGGAGAAAGACTCATTAACAATCTGTGATATGCAGATGACACAACCTGGCTTGCTGAAAGTGACAATGACTTGAAACACTTACTGATGAAGATAGAAGATTACAGCTTTTAGTATGGATTACACTGCAACATAAACAAAAGTAAAATTCTCACAACTGGACCAATAAGCAGTAAGATTTTACTTGGGTCCATATTCAATAGCCATGGATGCAGCAGTCAAGAAATCAACCAATATATTGCCATGGGCAAATCTGCTGCAAAAGACCTCTTAAAGTGTTTAAGAGCAAAGCTATTGCTTTGAAGACTTAATGTGTGCCTGATCCAAGACGTGGTATTTTCAATAGCTTCATATGCATGTAAGAGGTGTTCAACGAATAAGGAAGACTGCAAAATAATTGATGCATTTGAACAGTGGTGTTGGCAAAGAATATTGAATATGGACTGCTAGAAGTACAAACTACTCTATCTTGGAGGAAGTCCAGACGAAATGCTCCTTAGAAGTGAGAATGACTAGACTTCACCTCTCATACTTTGATCATGTTGTCCAGAGAAACCAGTCCTGGGAGAAGCATATCATGCTGGGTAAAGTAGGGGGTGAAAGCTCTGGTAGCATAGTGCCTAAGGCACTTGACTGCTAACCAGAAGGCTGGTGGTTCAAACCCACCAGCCACTCCTCAGAAGAAAGATTGGACAATCTACTTCTGTAGTGATACTGCCTCAGAAACCCAAGGAGAGATCGCTATGAGTCAAGTCCGACTCAACAGCACATAACAACAACAGCAATAAAGTAGAGGGTCAGTGAAAAAGGGAAAGACACTCAATTAAATGAATTGACACAATGGCTGTGACAGTGGGCTCAAGCATGGCAAAGATAGTGAGGATGGTGCAAGAACAGAGAGTGTTTCATTCTGTTGTATACAGGGTTGTTATGAGACAAAACTGACTGGGTGGCACCTAACAAGAACAACAGTACATACCTAAGCTAGTAACATAGGAGTTTTTTTATGACTATCAAGACATATTTATTACAGGTTATATACGTACTATACTATTATATGTGTGGCCGCATAATTGCTTTGTTTAGAAGAGACATGAAATACAAGTGTTGTTTGTGGAAAGCTATTGAGTTCCTTATGTCCTATTCACCAAAACTTATGGGACCACCAAACCAAAAACCAAACCCACTGCCACCGAGGGACCACAGATGTATATAAATCACACATTACCCAAACAGATATTATGCAGCATATGACTGTACTACTGGTTTCATAAGGAGCTCTGGTAGTGTAGTGCCTAAGGCATTTGACTGCAAATCAGAAGGCTGGTGATTCAAACCCACCAGCCACTCCTCAGAAGGAAGGTTGAGCAATCTACTTTGGTAGTGATACCACCTCAGAAACCCAAGGAGGGGTCTCTATGAGTTGGGTTCAACTAGACGGCAGTGAGTTTGGTTTTTTTGGTGTTACTGGTTTCTTAGATCTTAGCAATGTAAGCAGTAAATACCCAAATGAAATTAAGATTGGAATAAAGAAAAGACCAAAGAATAATTTCTTTCAGGAAGCAGATCAAGAAGCCAGAAGATCAAGCTCATACAGGAGATTTATGCCAAAGACAGAAAGAAACACTTCTCACTAGCCAAGCCTTTGGGGTTATCCTGAGTCATACTTTGCTTTGTCATTAGAAGAGGTCACTTTAAGCTAAGGTAATGGAAAGTCTATGAACTACTGACCTTGTTTTAACATTAGAAAATTAACTTCTAGCCAAAAAATGACGATTCATTTCCTTATGATTCATGTGTTACCTAGAAGCTTCTGGTTTCCTGGAATTCTTTAAAATTTCTAATTCTTTCAGCAATAACTCTTAAACACCACAGTTTTGGGTAACACATTTCTCCTGAAGAATATGGAATTAATCTTCTCAGTATTAACAATGCAACAACTAGTCTTTTAGCATCCCCTGTCCCACATAGCAATGGTCTAAGTCATTCCTAAATTGCTTAAAATGTAATAATAGTAACAAACATTTTATTTTACATATATTTTTTTTACATAGCTTTATGTATTATTCTTTTCACTACTGTTATTATAACTACCATCCATTCAACTAATATTTATGAAATAGTTACTGTGTGTTGGGCACTATTCTAGGAGATACCACTGATGGAATACTCCAAGTCTCTGAACAAGGTGCTTTATAGATATGATTCATACGTTACATAGAAGCCTCTAATCCTCACAGCAGTAAGGGAAAATGTGATTATGATTTCCATTTTATAGGAGGCAAAAACTGAAGGTCAAAGAGTTTAAGTAACTTGCCCAAACTCAGATAGCCAATAAATAGCCAGGCCAGGACTGTCTGATTGCATAGCACTTTCTGCTAGACCAGAACAAATCATCTTTAAACCATTTTTTTTTTTGTATTATTGCTAATCAAAATTTTTCACTGTTATTCCATACTGATTCTCATTGTTGGCAGTAGCTTTCTTCTGTTTATTCTGTAAGCAAAACAGTCAACGACTTCACCATCTTCCTTACTCTCGAAAAGTTTTAGTGAAAGTAAACTCAGCCTCCGCTGAAAGAGCATGGAATGGTGAATTGGGAAGGGTTGATCAAGAAAGTCTGAGAAACTAAGAAATTTTAGAACAAGGCCTTCTAGTAAATATTCACTACTGTCTTTGAGATAAATACCCAGCATATTAGGGAGCTATGTTGCAAAGTGCCATTATAGAAATATTTTAAAGTTAAATATATATCATTTAAAACATGCCATAATTTTTAAATTACTTGCAGACTTCCTCCATTTAGTGCAATAATCAAGGCTTGACCATAACTAGGTGAATATGAACAGCTCCTTGTAATTCATTGGCATTCATTTTCCAACTACTGATGCTTCCAATTGCCAGTAATTATCAATACATCTTAATTGCATATTTATTCAATTTCAGACTGCAGAAGCTGGTAAAAATCTTCAATTTCTTCATCTTTGGCTTTAGTGGTTGATGCATAAATTTGAATAATATTAGTATTAATTGATCTTCCTTGTATATATGTATGGATATTATCCTATTAATGACAGCATCGTACTTCAGTATAGATCTTGAAATGTTCTTTTTGATGATGAATGTGACACCACTCCTCTTCAATTTGTCATTCCCAGCAGTACACCATATGATTGTCTGATTCACAATGGCTAATACCAGTCCATTTCAGCACTAATGCCTAGGATATTGACCTTTATGCCTTCCATTTCATTTTTGAGAACTCTCAATTTTCCTAGATTCATATTTTGTACATTCTATGTCCCAATTAGTAATGAATATTGGGGTAACTTTTTTTCCCATTTTGAGTCATGCCCCATCAGGAAATGGAGGTTCCAAAAACTTTACTCCACCCATAGCATTATGGCTGACTCTATTTTGAGGAGGCAGCTCTGCCCCAGTCATATTTTGAGTCACTTCCAACCTTGGGGGCTCATCTTCCAGCACTATATCACACAATGTTTCACTGTTGTTCATAGATTTTTCCAGTAATATATCAGACAATGTTTCACTGCTACTCCTAAGGTTTTCAGTGGCCAATTTTTTTCTTTCTTTTTTTTTTTTCCAGATATGGACCACCTAGTCCTTCTTCCTTGTCTGTCTTGGTTTGGAAGCTCCACCGAAACCTGTCCACCACAGAACAACAAACTGACTGATGAGTGGAGACACTTGTACTCAGGGCCAAATATTACTACTTCCTGTGTGAAGACATTTAACTTCACTCTTGAGCTTTGTCTCGATTCTGTGTGAGGGGGAGGACCTTTTGATTTTGGACCCATGGACATATTAGGGGGATCTCATTTCACTCTCTGGTTGTCCCTCCATGTAGAACCAGAAAGTACAGTTTTCATCATCGTCTGTGAAGATTAAATGGGAGGAAAAGTCAGATTTCTATTTTTTGTCTTTTTACCAAAGATAAGTCATTTCATACTTCTTTTTTTTAAGTGTACAATTTAATGACTTTACTTATAGTCAGAGAGCTGTGCATTTTTATCATACCAAAAACAAAAACAACACACCCCATTATCTATTAGCAGTCATTTCCTATTTCCCTCCAAACCCCTAGCTCTAGAAAATCACTAATCTAAATTTTGTCTACTTTTTGGTTGAAAGCAAAGAATACCAGAAAGATGTTTACTTGTGTTTTATTGATTATGCAAAACATTCAATTGTGTGGATTATAACAAATTAGGGATAACATTGAGAAGAATGGGAATTCCAGAACACTAAATTGTGCTGATGAGGAACTTGTACATAGACCAGGAGGCTGTTGTTCGAACAGAACAAGGGGATACTGCATGGTTTAAAATCAAGAAGGGAGTGTGTCAGGGTTGTATCCTTTCACCATACTTATTCAATCTGTATGCTGAACAAATAAACCGAGAAGCTGGACTATATGAAGCAGAATGTGGTGTCAGGATTGGAGGAAGACCCATTAACAACCTATGTTGTGCAGACGACACAACTTTGCTCGCTGAAAGTGAGCATGACTTGAAACACTTACTGATGAAGATTGAAGAATACAATCTGCAGTATGGATTACACCTCAATATAAAGAAAAGAAAAATCCTCACAACGGGATCAATAAGCAGCATGACGATAAATGGAGAAAAGATTGAAGTTGTCAAAGACTTCATACCACTTGGTTCTACAATCAACATCAGTGGTAGTAGCAATCAAGATATCAGATGTCATATAGGATTGGGGAAATCTTCTGCAAAGGACCTCTTTCAAGTGCTGAAGAGCAAAGATGTTTCCTTGAGGACTAAGGTGCTCTTGACACAAGCCATGGTATTTTCAATTGCCTCAGATGCATGTGCGAGCTGGACAGTGAAAAAAAAAAAGACCAAAGAAGAGTAGATGCTTTTGAGTTGTGGTGTTGGTGAAGAATGCTGAAAGTACCAAGGACTGCTAAAAGAACTAACAAATCTGTCCTGGAAAAAGTGCAGCTGGAATGCTCCTTGGAAGCAAGAATGGCCAAACTTCATCTTCCCTACTTTGGTCATGTTGTCAGAAGGGACCATTCCCTGGAGAAGGATATCATGCTTGGCAAAGTGGAGGAACAACAAAAAAGGGGAAGGCCCTCAATGAGATGAATTGACACAGTGGCTGCAACGATGGGCTCAGGTATAGCAAGGATCACGGGGCTGACACAGGACCAGGCAGTGTTTCGTTCTGCTGTACCTGAGGTCACTATGAGTCGGAAATGACTCGACGGCACCTAACAACAACAACTTTTTGTTTCTATGGATTTGCCTATATATTTCATATAAATGGAATCATTCAATATGTGGTCTTTCGTAACTGATTTCTTTCATTTAGCATGTCTCTAATGTCTATCCATGCTGTGGTATGTGTCAGTATTTCATTCCTTTTTTTAAAAAAAATTTTTTTTAAATTGAGGTGAAATATATCCAGCATATGCTATCTCAACAGTCTATACATGTACAATACAGTAACATTGATTATGTTCTTTCAGCTTGTACAACCATTCTATATGTTTCCTAATCATTTACATAAACTCAATGACCCCCAAGCAAAAACTCCTCCTTTCCCCTTCTCTTCCACCCCTGGTAACCACTAATAATCTTTGATTTCTATATATTTGCTTATCTCATATAAACCAAAAAAAAAAAAAAAAGACACTGCTGTTGAGTAGGTCCCAACTCATAGCGACCCCTCCTTGGGTTTCCAAGGTGGTATCTCTACGGAAGTAGATTGTTCAATCTTCTTTCCAAGGAGTGGCTGATGGGTTTGAACCATCAGCCTCCAGGTTAGCAGTCAGATGGCTTAGGCACTATATAGGTAATGTCCTACAATATTTGTCCTTATGTGCCTGACTTTTAAGCTCATTGTGATTTTTAATTGTCTTGAAATATAATTTGTGTACAGTGAAATACACAAAACTAAAGTGTCATCATGATGTTTTCAAGTTTTATCCATGTTGTGGCATGCATCAGGACTCCATTATTTCTTTATGACTGAGTGTATTCCATTGTGTGTATATGCCACATTTTGTTTATCCATTCGTCTGTTGATGAACATTTTGGTTGTTTCCACTTTTTGGCTATTGTGAAAAGTGCTGCATTGAACATTGCTGTATAAGTTTCACTTCTTTTGGATATATACCTAGCATTGGAATTGCTGGGTTATATGTTAGTTCTATGTTCAACTTTTTGAGAAAATGTGAAGCTGTTTTCCACAGTGATTACATTTCAACTAGCAATGTATAAGGATCCAAGTTTCTCCACAGCCTGACTCAGTGGTAGTGAGTTTGTTTTTTTGGTTTTTTGGTTTTTTTTTTTTTTTTTTTTGGTAGTATATTTTATATATATGTATATATAATTGACATTCTATAAAGTGTGAGGTGGTATCTCATTGTAATTTTTATCTGCATCTGCCTAATAGCCAATGACAGTGAGTATCTCTTCATGTGCCTGTTGACCATTTGAATAACCTTTGGTGAAATATCTATTTAAATCTTTTTTGGTTTGGCCATTTGTCTTTTTGCTAAGCTGTTTCCTTTGTTTTGTTGATAAATAATATTGTTTATTTTTTTGAACATTTTATTATAGTTTAGATGAAAGTTTACAAAGCAAATTACTTTTCAATTCAACAATTATACATAGTTTTGTGACTTTGGTTGCAATCACCTCAATGTGTCAGCAATTTCCCCACTTCTACCCTGGGTTCCCTGTTTCCAATCACCCAGCTTTCCTGCCCCTTCCTGCCTTCTGAATTTTGCTTTTGGGTAAATGCTTCCCTTTTGGTCTTGTAGAGTTGAAAGTTTAGAGAAGCACATTCCCCACAGGTGTTATTATTCACTTTATAGCCCTGCCTATCGTTTGGCTATGAGGTGTCTACAGGAATGGGTTCAGTTCTGAGTCTGAAGGGAGTCTAAGGTCCATAGTCTTAGGGGTTTCACCAGTCTCTACTCAACCAGTAAATGTGGTCCTGTGTATGTGTGTGTGAGTTTGTGTGTGTTTGTGTGATTTGGGTGAAATTTACTTAAGACACTGGTTTTCTATTCAACAATTCATCCACATTTTGTTTTGTGACATTCATTGCAATCCCTACAATGTAGCAGCACTCTTCCCGCTTCTTCCTCATGTTTACCATTTCTCTTTATCCTTCTTTCCTATACCTTCCTGCCTTCTTAGCTTTATCCTTGGGCAAATGTCATTCTTTTGATCTCATAAGGTTGAGTGTTCTAATGAGTGCATACCTCCCTAGTGTTACTGTTTACCTTTTAGGCCTATCTTTTGGCTGAAACTTGAGCCCACGGTGATGAGCTCAGGTCCAGCCTGGAAAGTTGCCTAGTGGCCATAGTCTTCACAGTTCCACCCGTCTCTATCGGACCAGTAAGCCTGGGCTTTTTTTTTTTTTTTTTAATGATTTTGTGTTTTGTTCCACATTTTTCTCTCACTCTATACAGGATCTCCTATTGTGATCCCTTTCAGAATGGTCAGCAGTGGTAGTCAGGCATCATCTAGCTCATCTGGTCTCTGGGTCATGGAAGATGGGGTAAATCTGGTCTTTTTTATAAATTAGAATTTTATTCTACATTTTTCTCTCATTCTTTCTGGGGTCTTTTATTATGATTGCAGTAAGAGCAGTCTCATTCCTTTTTATTGACAAATAATATTCCATTGTACAGGTGTGGTTGTTGTTGTTATGTGCCATCGAGTCAGACCCAACTCCTCCTTGGGTTTCTGAAGAGGAATCACTACAGAAGTAGAATTGCTTTGTATAGGTAGACACATTTCGTTTATTCATTCATACCTTGATAAATATTTGGGTTGTTTCTACTTTGGGGCTATTATGAATAATGCTGCTACAAACATTCATGTAAAATCTCCACTCCTTTTTCTTCACAAATTCACAGTTCCATAGGAAGGAAATAAACAGGTGAGAAAAAGAGACTTCTAAGGGCTTCTCTGCAGCCAGTAGTTACAATGTCACAGTAATAATAGCTAAGTCCAACACTGGCATAGATATTCTTTCTTTTTTAATTTTTATTTTGATCTGAGTACAATTTTACAAAGCAGATTCATTTTACACCCAACATTTCATACACATTCTGTTTCACAACACTGATTACAATCTCCACAACTAACAGTTCTCCTCCCTCCTCCCCGTATTTACCCCTTCCTGTGTCCTTCTTACCTATGCATTCCTGCCTGTCTAGCTTTGTCCCTGTGTAAATGTTGCCCTTCTGATTGCCCACTGTTGAATATTCTAAGGAGTGCATCTCCCTGGTGTAGTTGTTCAGCTCCCAGTCTTGTGCATTGTTTGGCTGAGAGATAACCCGAAGGAGCAAGTCCAATTCCAGGCCTGAAGGATAACATGGGTCCATAGTCTCAGAGGTTTCACCAGTGTCTATCCAATCAGTGATCCTGGTCATTTTTATGTTTTTGAATTTTATTGCACACTTTTTCCTCCTACTCTATCCAGGATTGCCAATTTTTATATCTTTCCAAGTGGTTGGCACTGGTGGCCAGGCACCATCTATTTCTTCTGGTTTCAGGGTCATGCAGGCTGAGGTTCCCGTGGTCTATTAGTCCCTTAGACTAATCATTTCCATATGTTTTTTTTTTTTTTTTTAATTTTCTTCACTATTCTTTGTTCCAGATAAGGAGAGAACAATAGCTGCATCTTAGATGGCTACTCATAAGCTTTTAAGGCTCTAGTCATTTCTCACCAAAGTAGGATGTGGAACAGTGTTTTTGTGTACTATGTTAGATTGGCATGGATTTTCATAGTGCACAAGCACAGCCACACATTCTAACTCATCCTCCCAACCCTGTGCAAGAGTGAGGTATTATTATTATGGTAAATGTTTATGTAATAAAACATTTTCCATTTCAACATTCTTCATATGTACAATTTAGTGACATTAACTGTGTTCATCATGTTGTGCAGCTTTCATCAGATTGGATACCTCTTGATGTATAGTTGATTTTCTGACTATCATACAGTCAAGTAAAGAGAGCCGTCTGCCCTTTATTCCCCAAACCAGTTATTATCACTTCCATTGAGTTGATTTCGACACATACAGATGCTGTAAGACAGAGTAGAACTTCTCTATAGTTTTTCCTAGGCTGTAAATCTTTGCTGAAGTAGACTGTCTTATCTTTCTCCTGGAGAGAGTGGTGGGTTTGAACTGCCTGTCTTTTAGTTAGCAGCTGAATGCTTTAACCACTGCACCACCATAGCTCCTTATTTATTGCCAAAGGTCATTCAGTTTCGGGTACAAAGACTTTGCTTGGGGGCTTGTTCCTTCCCTTTCTTCAGATTTTTGCTTAAATGTGGTCTACTCAATGAGGCCTTTCTGAAACATCCTATTTAAAGTTTCCCCACCCCAGCACTCCCTATCCCATTTCCACTTATTTTCCTTATCATCTGATCTGCCGTAAATTTAACTTCTTTATATTCTATGTTGTCTCTCTTTCTCCACTTGTCTGTAAATATCACGAAGGTGGGATTTTTTGTCTCTTGTTCACTATTGTAAAGGTAAGTAGTGAGGGAGAGAAAAGAAGGGAGAAAGGAGGGAAGGGAAGTGGGGCTTCGGGCAGAGAGCTGATAGCCTTAGAGAAGCACTAATGGAATAGAAATTTGTCATTTTGACTTCTTCTGAAGGCTTGAGTTAGGTTTGAGAGAAACACTGAGAGACATGTAGGTTTTTTAGGGTAAATCAGATTACTAGACCTTCCAAATATCCATGAGAAGTTCTATTATACTCAGACACTTAAACACTGCATGACCTGTATATTTGTTTTTCCGTGTCCATTCATATATATATCTCTTCATGGAGAGGTAAGGAATGGTATACATATTTATATGAGAACATTTATTTGCTACTGTATGACGTTAATGAGCTTATGCTTGGAGATTGAATCTTTAGACAGGTCAGTTATGTTGATCTTATCTGACTGCCCAGAGTGTACTCCTAAGTCCAGCCATTGTCTCAAGAATGCTTTTAATTAATTGTTTAGCAAAATAGTGATGCAGCAAATGTGTAAGTGTGACAATATAGGTGATCAATGCAAATCCATTACTGTTTCTGGAAAAAGAGTTCAAAATTCTTGACTCACTGCTGTTGGGTCAAGAGATCAGTAGCTCTTCTCTCCCAAAGGCTAGCACTTAGTGCTCAACTTTCCAGATTTATAAACATAACTCATTTTTTCAAAAAGTCTTGCTGAATGTAGAAGTTAATTCAGAATAAATGACAACATCTTTAATTTCCTTCAGTTAAATACAAGGCTTCTGATTATTAGATTCTTATCTTCTAATGCTGAGAGGCAGGTAGGCAAGCATATGAAAATAGTTTCCTTGTGGGAAGAGTTCCCACATCTCTTGCATTGTTGACTAAAAGAAAACAACCTTGGGGGCACCCAAGGCTTCTTTTTTCTTCTACTATTCCTTTATTTATTTATTTTTAATGCATTTTATTGAAATATAATTTAGGTACAGTGAAATACACAAAACTAAAGTGACGTGGGTTAATGCATTTTTTTTTTTTTTTTTGCAGTGCTCCCTCTCCTCCCCTCCCACCCCTGGAAACCAATAAAGAAAGTTTCCCTCCATATATAAACCTTTCCTTGACTCTCCACAACAATGAACTATACTTTATTTGTCCTTCTGACTTCCACTATTTTTACTCACACACTTTGTAAACTTTTTTTTATTTTTAAAACTGACGATTTGCAAGACTTAGAACTAGCTTTACAAGATGCCAAAAATGATTCAGATACAGCCCCTACATTTAAAGAATGTATAGACCAAAACAGGAGATAGGACAATGTCTCATCAATGTCCTGTAGTTTTGCAACATTTACAATGTGATTAAAATCAATAAGGACAATATAAATGCTTCTATCTTTGCCTTCTCACTAACTAAAACACCAAACTAACTGCCACTGAGTTGGATCCAACTCATAGCAACCCCTCCTTAGGTTTCTAAGGCAGTATCACTATGGAAGTAGATTGCCCAACCTTTCTTCTGAGAAGTGGCTGGTGGGTTTGAACCACCAGCCTTCTGGTGAGGAGTCAAATGCCTTAGGCAGTACATCTCAAGTTCTTTGAATGAAACAAAAGATAAACATGCCTCTGCTAATTATTTAAGGTTTCCCCAACCAAATTCAAACATCTCAGTACAAGTTTAAAATCCCGTAGCTGTAGAACAACAGTTAAAGCTGTGAGCTAAAAAAATCAGCCAGAATGAAGCACATGTAATCCAGCCCTTAAACTCAATCTGGCTTTCCTCAATTCAAAACAACCTTGGTTTTGAGCAGGGGAGTGGGTTTGACTAGGCAAGTTTTACCCTAGTAACCTACCTGATGTGAAGAAGGGATGATGTAGCCTGTCCTGCAGAAACAAGCTGGGCCTCTGCTTAATTCTTATCAGATACCAGACAGCTGGGGGAGCAGGTGATGATGAAACAGGTAAAAAGTGAGGTTGGGTGTCTTTTCTTTTAAAAAGCCTCAGAAGTTACTCATTTATAAAGAGGCATGACTGAACAGGTAGAAACAGATTCCACATTTTAAGTCCTCCTGGTGGCTTCTGCAAAGATTTTGGAGATGCCTATCCCCATTGTTTTGGAGCAAAGCTTTCTCCTGAAGTGGAATTGGTTGTTAAAACTGCTTCCAAGTACTTACTGGAGATTTGAGAAATACTAAAGATCCCCTCAGTCAGAATAGCATCCACTCTGGTGGCTCTGGCACACAGGCATACAATCAGTGTGGAAGAATTCTTTAAAGTCTGTCCTAAAGAGCTCCAGGTCACCTTGAATCTGGTACTTCTGGTTGCAGAGCCCGTGTAAGGCAGGAGCAGGCAGCTTAAGCAGTCACTGGGTAGAATCAAGTGCAGAGGAAGCAAAAGTAGTAACTGATTCTTGTGAGGAAAGGAACTTTCTTCTGTGTATCTATTACTTTCCAATTGGCTTTCGTCTTCAACCATCTTGACTTTTTTCAGGCATCTTTTGGGCTCACATGATCAGGGTGTGGATAGAATTATTTCTCTCAGTTCTGGAAAGAAAGCTACCTTCTCATCATAACCCCTAACATTTGTGCTTGATGTTTCTGCTGTAGCAGAATATGATAGTAGATTGTATGTGTTGTTGTAGTGTCTTTAGTTTAATTTAAGTACTGTTTGGCCTTTCAAATGACTTGAAAATCCTATTTAAAATATTGTTATAATGTCTTTTGTAGAAAAATAAAATAACCATAAATGTGATTGGCCTGCTAACCAGAAGGCTGGTGGTTCAAACCCACCAGCCACTCCTTGGAAGGAAGGTTGGGCAATCTACTCCCACAGTAATACCACCTCTGAAACCCAAGGAAGAGTTACTATGAGTCGGGTCCGACTTGACGGCACATAACAACAGCAACAACAACATAGACAACTTGCCATTTGGGTCAGCTTGATGGACTGCAGGGTTTCGATTTTTATGAAGATAAAAATCTTTCTTTTTGAATGTATATGCATGCATGTGTGTGTGTGTGTGTGTATGCATATGTATGTATGTTGTATGTTGTGTGCCATGAGTCAATTCTGACTCGTACAACCCTATATTACAGAGTAGAACCACACTATAGGGTTTTCTAGGCTATAATCTTCATGAGAACAGATTGCCAAGTCATTTCTCCCACAGAACAGCTGTTGTACTCAAACCTTTTGGGTAGCAGTCAAGTGCTTAACTATTGTACCACCAAGGCTCCTTTATGTATACATTGTTGTTGTTATGTGCCGATGAGTCGGACTCAACTCAAAGCAATCCCCCCTTGGGTTTCCAAGGCCATATCACTCCTCCTTCCTTCCAAGGAGTGGCTGGTGGGTTTGAACCACCAGCCTTCTGGTTAGCAGTCAAATGCCTTAGGCACTACGCTACCAGAGCTCCATTATGTATACGTAGCTATGTATAAATCTCCCAATACTTCCCACTTCAACCCAACACACACATATATAAATGTTTTTCAAGTTCTTGAAACTAATTCAGTTCAACATAATTTATTGTCAAGACACACAAAAAAAGACTGAGATGTAGTTAATTCTCAACACTCATTCCTTGAAATTCATGCATGGTCCTCCTGTGTTCACTAAATGCCACCTACTGTTTCACACTTCTATGTCTCCACTCCCTGTGGTTTCCTTCTGCTAAGAATATCCTTCTTGCCCTGTGCACCTGGTGATCCTCCATTCCCTTCAGGCAGGAAATAGCCTTCCTCCCTTTACTCAGGGATTGGCCAAATAGCCTTTGACTAGGCCGGCGGGTAAGGTCCAAGTGCATTTCCACTGCCACCTTGTACGTTTATGAAAGATCAGCAGGCAGAAACTGGGCCTATGAAAACCATAAAGCCAGAAGCACAACAATACTCAATCCCTCCACCTCCCTAGAGCTGTAGCTTTGCTTAGTCAAACCTATTTCCTCTGCTCAAAAACAAAAAAAAGGAAAAGTGCTTTTGCAATTCTCCACTGAGCACAGTCCAGGCTATACAAGACCTATTCAATAAAAATGTGTATTTAGTACCACAAGTTCACAATCAATAATTAACTTAGGTACTCCTCGACGGCAAACAACAACAACAACAACAACTCCTAGGTGTTGGTATCTCATCTTATGCCTCTCTTGAGTGAGTAGTTGACATTAGCTAGGAGCAAAGGGCCAAGTCCATCCAACTGTCTCAGTAAAGCTGAATGAGTAAAGATATGACTATTGCTAAGACATGGCATTCCTAAGAAAGAATCAGTGCGCCTTATATACTGAAGATATTTAATATACAAATATTAAATTTGAATGCAATTATAATAGTGTGTTTCAAGGTCTTGGATTCTAAATTGTCCAAATATTATGGAAAACAAATTCATGCCTCTTAAAAGTTGTGTCTAAGTTTCCTAAAAACTGTAGAATACTGTTAGGAGCCTAGACATCAGGGTTTGGAAATTCTTCACACATATAATACGTAGTTCAGTTTTCCTCATAAGAGCATGGTTTTGCCTGAAAATAGATAAGTGGTATGTAAAAGATGTAAGATAAGCAAGCAGGTGCAGATCCTGAAACAGGTAAAATAATGAAGGGAATGCAGATGCTAACGTATAAGTACTGCTGTATAAAAATTCAGATTTTAGCCTTAAATTTTAAGTCAAGAAGAGAGACACCCCAATCAACAACACAAAATGACAAAGAGTAAAGACAGAAGCAGATGGTGTTTTAGCTTCTTAGTTTGTGCTCAACTGCTAACCTAAAGATTGGCAGTTCAAACCCAGCAGGAGTGCTATGAAGGAAAAGGTCCAGAGATCTGTTTCAGGCAAAGTTACAGGCAAGAAAACCCTATGGAGCAATCCCACTCACTATGTAACATATGGTGTCATCATAAGTTAGAATCGATTCTACAGAAACTAACAAGAGGTCCTTAGCAATATAAACTTATTCAAGATATATTTTTACTAAACAATCCATGCTGACAAATCACAAGAAGGTAAATCAGGAATGTTAAGTTGTTGTTGTTATGTGTCTTCGAGTCGAACCCGACTCATAGCGACCCCTCCTTGGGTTTCCGAGGCAGTATCACTACGGAAGTAGATTGAATGTTAAGAGTACAATCCTATTAAAACCGATAGAAAAATAATAGAATTCTGAATAACTGCTTTGTGTCCCTAAAGAAACTAATTATAGCAAGATACCATAGAGAAGAAACAAACAACAATTTCATATTTTTAAACTTTAGTACAGAAAACAGAGATTTATTTAAACATTTAAGGCCTAAATGCATTGGGAACTAGACTCCTTGACTCTTGATTGCTAGGCCCAGCACATGTTCATTGACCAAGAAGTCTGTTCAGAATGCTCTGAGCTTCCAGCTGGAGAGTTTGTCTGAAGCCTCAGGTGACCCTGCCTGTACAACAGGAAGATGGAAACCTTAGAATATTCTAACCCTGTTTCCACATTTGAGGCCTACCTAAATCAACAGGCCGTTGCCAGAGCAAATAGAGACATGAGATATTGACTTTGGAAAATTATCTCAGAATACTGCCATTACGGATGTGAATGAAGAAAGCAGCAACCTGTCAGAATACTCTCGACTGACTGTTTAGCCAGCAGCTCAAGTCAGGGAGACTCTGACTAGAGAGACTTGCAACTGGCAGAACCAGGTCCAGAACACCTAGGAGACAATGAACTCAGTCATTAATGAATAGACTCTAAGTCACACGCAAAACTGACTTAGATTTCAACAATAACTTTAGTCTTTATACTAAGAAAAAAGGCAGCTTAAGTAAATAAAACTACAGGCTCTGTTCTGTGGGAGAATCAAGGAAGTACTAGCCACCTAACTTTCCATGGCAAAGCATTCCTGGAGACATATATAAAAATAGATCGTTATACAGCAGACTGTACTTTTCCTGTAGGGATGGGATTATAATTTGGGGTTGAGTTCCTGGTCCAAGGTTCTGAAATGATTAAAGGTATAACCAGCAATAAATTATAAGGCAAAACTACATATATAAATTTCTGTCTTTAAAATAACAAAAGTGTGCTCCAAGTTCTTATAAAATATACTTCATCTGTTCTTTATATAAAAGCCTAATAAGCTATAAATCATATATATTGTTGTTGTTGTTGTTGTTACGTGCCGTCGAGTCAGACCCGACTCATAGCGACCCCTCCTTGGGTTGCTGAGGCAGTATCACTACTGGATAGGATCACCACAAGAAGGAAGATTGGACAATCTACTTCCATAGTGATACCACCTCAGAAACCCAAGGAGGGGTCACGATAAGGATCCCACTTGACGGCAGTGAGTTTGGCTTAAATACACACATATATATATTGTTGATGCTGGTTGCTGTCAAGTTGACTCCTACTCATGGTGACCTTACATATAATAGAACAAAATGTTGCACAGTCCTGTGCCATTTTCATGATCATTAATACGTTTGAGTCTGTTGTTGTGGCTGTTGTATCAATACATATCATTAAGGCTTTCCCTCATTTTCATAGACCTACTTTACTGAACATGATGTTCTTTAATGTCCAAAGTAAGTGAGCTGAAATCTCACCAGACTCACTTCTAATAGGCATTCTGATTATATTTAAGACTGATTTGTTTACCTATGGGCTTGGGACCATGGTCACAGGGGAGATCAGGCTCAATTGGCATAACATGCTACACAAAAACATTGTTCTACGTCCTACTTTGGTGAGTAGCAACTGGGGTCTTAAAAGCTAGCAAGTGCCCATCTAGATGCAATAATGGGTCTCTCCTTTCCCAGAGCAAAGAAGAATGAAGAAAACCAAAGACACATGGAAACAATAGTCCAAGGGACTAGTAGATCATGCAGTCCTCAGCTTACATGACCATGGGACCAGAACTAAATGGTGCCGGCTACCACTGTCAAACATTCAGAGGGGGGTTGATGCAGGAGACCCTGAATAGAGTGGGAGAATAATGTAGAACAAAACTCAAAATCACACACACACAAAGTCCAGGTTTGCTGGTGTGATAGAGCCTGGTGAGACCTCTGAGACCATGGCCCCTAGCTACCCTTCTGTTCTGGAACTAAACTCACTCCTGTAGCTTCCAGCCAAACAATAGGCAGGCATATGGGGTGAACCTTTGCATCAGATAGATACACTCCTTGGAGTGATCATCAGTCATGGGAGAGGAGAAGGGCAGTGCTTGCACAGGGAGATGGCTCAGGGGCAGCAGTGCGTGGGAGGGAAGGGTAACTAAGGTGAGGAAGTGAGAAGAAGCTGTTACATTGTGTAAAATTTCAATGTCATGAAACAAAATGTGTAAGTACTGCTGTCTGGAAAATGAATTTGCTCTGTAAACTTTCACCCAGATCACAATAAAAATTTTAAAAAAAGACATAGAGAGTTACATGGGCAGTACAGACAACAAATATGAACCCCTTTGCATATACAGTACTGAGTTGTCAGTGAAAGCAAACATGGGTATAGGGA
>NW_006921707.1:6335004-6336732 GCF_000298275.1 Orycteropus afer afer
GTCAAGGTACAGGTTCCTCATGAGTACAATCAAGTACTCAGGAATTCCCATTCTTCTCAATGTTATCTATAATTTGTCATGATCGACACAATCAAATGCCTTTGCATAGTCAATAAAACACAAGTCAACATCTTTCTGGTATTCTTTACCTTGAGCCAAGATCCATGTGACAACAGCTACGATATCCCTTGTTCCATGTCTCTTCTGAATCCAGCTTGCACCTCTGGAAGTTCTCTGTCAATATACTGCTGCAAATGTCTTTGAATTATTTTCAGTAAAATCTTACTTGAGTGTGATATTAATGATATTGTTCAATAGTTTCCACATTCTATGGAATCACCTTCCTTTGGAATGGGTACAAATATGGATCTCTTCCAGTTAGTTGGCCAGGTATCTGTCTTCCAAATCTCTTGGCATAACCAAGTGAGTGCCTCCAGTGGGGCATCCATTTGTTGAAATATCTCATTGGGTATTCCATCAATTCCTGGAGCCTTGTTCTTCGCCAATTCTTTCATTGCAGCCTCAACTTCCTCATTCAGTACCATTGGTTCTAGATCATATGCCACCTCCTGAAATGGATGAAGATCTACCAGTTCTTTTTGATACAGTAATTCTGTGTATTCCTTCAATCTTCTTTTGATGTTCCCTGCATCATTCATTGTTTTGCCCTTAGAATTTTTCAATATTGCAACTTGAGGCTTAAATGTTTTCCTCAATTCTTTCAGCTTGAGAAATGCTGAGTGTGTTCTTCCATTTTGTTTTTCTAACTCCAGGTCTTTGCACATTTAATTATAGTAATTGGCTTTGTCTTCTCGAGGTGCTCTTTGAAATCTTCAGTTCAATTTTTCTATCTTGTCATTTTTTCCATTTGCTTTAGCTACTCTCTGCTCAAGGGCAAGTTTCAGAGTCTCTTCTGTCATCCATTTTGGTCTTCTTTGGTTGTCTTTTTAGTGACCTCTTGCTTTCTTCATGGATGATACTCTTGATATCATCCCACAATTCATCTGGTTTCCAGTCATTGGTGTTCAATGCATCAAATCTATTCTTTAGATGGTCCCTAAATTCAAGAGGAATATATTCTAGATCATATTTTGGCTCTCTTGGACTTGTTTTAATTGTCTTTAACTTCAAGTTTAACTTGCATATGAGCAGTTGATGGTCTGTTCCACAATCATCTCCTGGCCTGGTTTTGGCTGATGATATCAAGTTTTTCCATCACCTCTTGCCGCAGATTCTGATTCCTGTGTGCTCCATCTGGTGAAGTCCACATGTACAGCCACAGTTTGTGTTGTTGAAAAAGGTGTTTGCAATGAATAAGTCGTTGGTCTTGCAAAATTCTACCATGTGAGTTCCAGCATTATTTCTATCACCAAGGCCAAATTTTCCAACTACTGGTGATTGTTCTTTGTTTCCAACTTTTGCATTCCAGTCACCAGTAATAATTAACACATCCTGATTGCAAGTTCGGTCAATTTCAGACTGCAGAAGCTGACAAAAATCTTCAGTTTCCTCATCTTTGGCTTTGGTGGTTGGTGCATAAATTTGAATAATAGTCATATTAACGGGTCTTCCTTTTAGGCATATGGATATTATCCTATCATTGATAGCATTATTCTTCAGGACAGATCTTGAAACACCCTTTTTGATGATGAATGCCATGCCATTCCTCTTTAAACTGTCGTTCCTGGCATAGTAGATCATATGGTTGTCTGATTCAAAATGGCCAAA
>NW_006921707.1:6336832-6344440 GCF_000298275.1 Orycteropus afer afer
GCGACCCCTTCTTGGGTTTCCAAGGCAGTATCACTACGGAAGTAGATTGCCCCATCTTCCTTCCGGGGAGTGGCTGGTGGGTAATACCACTTCAGAAACCCAAGGAGGGGTTGCTATGATTGGTGTCCGACTCGATGGCACATAACAACAACAACAATATAGATAATCGCTTGCATGTTTTGAGCAGTCAACTAAAGACTACCAATTGCTAACAGATTAACCTGAATTATCTTATTTGATCCTCTCAAAAACACATGAGGAAATTTAGGCTGAAATGGTGATATCACGTGTGCAAATTGACTTATTTGGTAAGTGGCTGGACTGAGATTTAAACCCAAGGAGTCTAATGCTAGAGCTGGTGTTCTTACCACTGTGCTATACCACCTGAAACATAGTAATATATGAAGCATTTCAAATATGCATGGAATTTGAGAGCTAGAAGAGACATCTGATAGCAATTAGCTGATTCCTTTATATTATAAAGGATGAGAAGTGAAATTGCTTACAAGGGTTTCTTAGTGACAGACAGAGCCAAGGCCAGGATTCTATTGATTTCTAGATACAAATTCTTTCCACCTCATGCAATTGACACAAGATGTCTCTTCTCCCTTTAGTCAAATAATTATAAGACATATGTATGATTTCCATATGCATAATAAATACTCAAGTTTCTTGGAGGAATAGCATGTTCATGATCGGTTTCGTACTGCTTAAGTTATCTAGTGCAGTACAGCAAATCATACCAATACTTAGTGATTTAAAGCAACAAACATTTACTGTCTCACAGTTTTTGTGGGTAGGCATTCATGACAGGTTTAGCTGAGTGTCCTGGCTTAGGATCTCTCGTTCACTTGCAGTCAGGATGTAGGCAGGGACTGCAGTCATCTGAAAGCTTGACTGCGGGTGGAGGATCTACTTTTAAAATGTTTCCCTCACACATCTGTTGGCAGGAGACCTCAGTTCTTTGCCAGGCAGGCCTCTACAGAGGCTGCTTGCATGGCACTCACGTGAAGGGGAACTAAGTTCTTCTTCTGGAAGGAGAAGGAGCATCAGAGAATTTGTGGATATATACTAAAATCACTGTATCTATTTAGCAGGCATCCTCTCTCTCCACCCCCCATCCCCGTTTTTTTCTGGCAGAGCCTTTGTTTTGTTCTGATGTTGTCCTCTTCCTACCCCCTCTTATATGACTCAGAGCTAAAGCCTGATTAGTCTGAGTCAATTGTGGTAATCATATTTCTCTTAACAGTGGGTGGTTTAGAAAGGGACATATGACCCCATCTTGGAAAGACATCAGGGAAGGTCTGCTGGAGGCTTTACAAAAAAAGTTTCCTTACTCTTAAAAAGAGGCACATACCAGGAGATGGTCATGGGACCTGATGTCCTGATGAGACACCTGGAACAATCTTCTAACCCCAAGGAGAGCTAGTCTGAGGACAAAGACAATATGCTCAGAGGATGGCAGGGAGGAATATTGGAGATAAACTAGATTTTGCTGATGTTGTTAAATCACCACATTATCCAACCCAGGAGAATATTCCCAACCTCTAAACTTCTTGTTACAGTAAATAATACATGTTATTTATGGTTTAAGTCATTATTTTCTGTTATTTACAACTAAAGGCCAAGCTACCTAATACTCTGTGTTATGGGAATTGTGTTCCCCAAAAAGCATGGTATGTTAATGAGTCATACCAGAATAAGGTGGCTCCTAAAACTCCATTCTGAGGATCTTATAAAAAGGGAAAGCAGACATGCAGAGACACACGCACAGGCGGAAGAGACTATGTGAGGATTTGTCTACAGACTAAGGAATGCCAAGGAATGCCCAGGGCTGCCAACAAAGAAGGATCGAGCTTCCCCTAGAGTTAATGCCCTGATTTGGATGGCTAGCCTCTAAAACCATGAGGCAATAAATTTCTGTTTTTTAAAGCCACCAGACTGTGGTATTTTTGTTACAGCAGCACTATGAAACTATGCCACCCTGCATAAGACTTTATTCCTGCCTCAAAACATGAAGTTAATGCTTTCGCTGGCAGAGTTCCCGGCCAGAGCTACAAAGTGTTTAATAATTCAGAATCTAGAGTGAATACCTCAGACTCATAAGGAATTTCCAGAATACAAGGACAAAAATTCTTTATCCCATTCGGTTAGGACAACACCCCTCAACATTTTCCAACATTTTTTGGAATCTTTGAGCTTTGTGTACAGGGAAGAAAGGAAGGGGAAGGAAAAGCTTGACCTGCCTGTATTCCTCTGCGCCCTCTGTATTTATCACCTAAAATGCCCTCTCCTCTCCACTCTGCCTAAGTTATTCTTACTTCCTTTTCAAGGTTTTTCAAGTCACATCTTGTTCAAGAAATTTGAAAGCAGTCCAGTTTATTTCACTTTGATCTATGATTCCTCTGGAGTCGTAGTAACACATTTGCTAACCACCTGGAGACATCTTGTGTGTTATATATTCCATATCACTTTTTCTCTTATTTCTTGCCTTCCCCAGTATATTCTAAACCTCTCTGAGGTCATCCAGACGTACAGATGGTACCTACTTGTATATGGTAAATGTTTATAAATTAGACACTGATAAAAATTGATAGGATTTTAAAAATGTGGGCTTAGAAAGAAGACAATAAGAAGAAAATGTAGGAATATGTGTAATTTTGATTAGTCTATCTTAGAATTTACAAAGAAATGGTTCTGTGTGTAGCCTGAATTAGATGCCATAAGATTCTTGACATAATCGTGTTATTTTCCCTTAACATACCTGCACCTAGGTGTCAGAAACTGAGGACAGGAAGTTTTATTGATCCATGGAGGTAGATTTGCCAGGCTTTTAGACTTATCCCATTCTCCAGTTTTGCACAGTCCCTAAAACTCTTAGTCATGGCCTGCTTAACTCAAATGTGTTCTCAGCCTGGCCCCTGTAAGCATTTATGCTTCCAACTCCTACTCCTCAGGGTATAAAATAACAGCAAAAGCAGTTGGTACCATCATAATTTTTTTTTAAGGAATTTTTATGCAGGTTCCAAACAGGTCTTCTAAATTAAAATATTAGGACACAAGATGATTTTCAGGAATTGTAGCCTTTGCTGATACTTCCTCCAGCCCTAGAAAAGTACCATTTATCCTATAGGTCCCCACCAAATGCTCCATTGCTCCCTAGAGTAATGTAAATTACCTTCAGTGCTGTAACCAGAGCTATAAATTCCATATTTGCAGTCACTTCTTTTCAGTAGAGTCAGAAAGGGAAATGTCTCAATAGAAATATATTTAATATATCAAGGGCCCTTCCTAAAAATTTTCCTTCATGCCCTGGATTTTCAACTTAAATGATCAGATATACAGGATGCAGGAAGATGCTTGCAGTACAATCAGATGTCTTGGGATTTTGTTTCTTTATATACACAGAAAGAAATGGATGGAAAATAATTTAATTAAAATATAAGATCA
Organism: Orycteropus afer afer; assembly: GCF_000298275.1. Lineage (NCBI taxonomy): Eukaryota > Metazoa > Chordata > Mammalia > Tubulidentata > Orycteropodidae > Orycteropus > Orycteropus afer. The sequence continues at coordinate 6,340,283 of NW_006921707.1, forward strand.
CAGTTTTTTTTTTCTATTTAATTTCTAGTAGAGCTCTGGTGGCATAGTGCCTAAGGCATCTGACTGCTGACCAGAACCCTGGCAATTCAAACCCACCAGCCACTCCTCAGAAGGAAGACTGGGCAATCTATTTCTGTAGAGATACTGACTTAGAAACTGACGGAGGGGTCGCTAGAAGTCGAGTTGACTCGACAACAGTGAGTTTGGGGTTTTATTTTTTATTTTGTGATGCATCTTAAAAAAAAGAGAAAAAAATGTCAAAGCAACTGCATTTTCTTTTTGTCCTCTCTCTCATGCTACATTTTACTACGCTTTGTTTTTCTCATTTGTACATTATTTTCAATTCCTTAAAAAAAAAAAAAATACTTTTTCTATACAATCCTTTTGTTGCTAAGTTCCTCAGTTCATCAGCCATATTGCTTCCCATTGATTATAGCAACAATGAAGAGATGTCTGAATAAATTACATGGTCATTCATTCAGGTTCTTGAGCACCATTTAGAAACTGTGAAAGTAAGAGGATTTTCTCATATTTTTCTCCAAAATATTGTGTCCAGACAACTGCTTTCATTATCTTTCTTTATAAACCCTTAAATTCTCCCAAATGGCATCCATGACAATGATTCTTAGATTTCACTGTCTGTCATACCCAGGCCTATAAATTTATATTAGTTCTGGCTGGGAGAATATCCTTTAGCTCACAGCCAAAAACAAGGTAAATATTTTTGTTCCATAACTTTGGTTTAATTTATCTATAAGTAGACACAACAGACAAAATGGGGCCCAGCAGATGTGTTCAGGGTCCTTTCCTTATGTTCCCTTCTCTGATCTCTGAAGGAATGGGTTTCTCATCACCAGTAATATCTACTAGTCCCTGATCAGCCTTCTTCCAGGCAAAAAGAAATGATCATTCTTTTGAATAATATGAATGTAAACTCTAACATAACCAAACTCTAAGCCTGAATTCAAAAACAACTATCATTTTCAAAGGTAACAGCTGCCATTTCTTAGAATAGATTTTTGGATATTAGGGTGAATCAGAATCATCTGCAGTTGCTTGGTACAATGCAAATTCCTGTGTTCCACCTTGGACCAATGAAACAGACTCTTCATTTAACTTACTCAACATATTATTGAATAGGAATTCTCCTATTCAATGTATTATTTTCTGTTTTCTTGGTTGTCATTGTGGCATAGCCATCCGACAAGCTTTCCAGCACTGACCCCCCAAACCCGACACACAAACACACAATCAATCATTAAGGAGAGCAACAAGAAATCTGTCAATTTAGCTCTACAAGGAATCTGGAAAAAAAAAAAAAAAAATAGAGGGTTGTAGCAATTAACTGTACACTGAAACAACAATAAAAAGGCAATTGTGAAAGTGACATGGCAGCAGTGTCAGACCTCTCCACCTGATTTCACAAGGTGGTCAGAGAATCATTATCAGCATCAACAGCCTAAGGCTGATTGCTATGAGGTGGAGGCCAGACATACCTCCACCCTCCAACCTTTTTACCAGTTCTGACACCAGCTAGCTGTCCTTTCCATGGCACTCTGTATTTCTCTGCGAGGTTCAGAAATTCATTGTAATGGCCAAGTAGAATTAACAGACAATATTCATAATTATAGGGTATATTAGAGAAGTAATAGGTTACAATGCAGGATCAGGAAAAACCCAGGACATTATTCTTTAGTCAAGACAACCTCTTCTCAGCTGTGCCCACAAGCAGGCCTCTCTTAGTCCTTCAGGTCCCTGGCCCAGCCTCTGTCCTGCTAGGTCAAGTGTTGCAAAATTATTTAGCTTTCCAAATAAGTGCCCAAGGGAAGCCCACTCCACCAGAAAGCCTCCTGTGTAAAGTGACTCAGTTCTCTCATTCCATGGGCTGGCACACACACTGTAATTGCTGTGCTCCATGGCTCAGAAAGCTCACTGCACGTCCCAAGCTGGTCTCCTGGTTCTACTGTCACCATTCCACCATTTCCCTGCCACAGTTTCTTGCTGCCTTAGGCTGTGTCTGGTGTTACAGCTCTCTCTATCTCCTGGGTTTAGGATATTCTCAGTGCATGGACTCTGGGTCTAAAGGACATTCTTTGCTCCTATGTCTTCTCCTTGGTGATAGTGAGGTCACATTCCTACCTCTGGAATAGCTCATTTAAGCCTCCTTGGATAGCAGTACTGATCAATCCCTTCACTAGGGTTCCTTAGACATTATTTGCATGGTCTCACTGCCACAAGCAAGGCATATAACTTATTGGTATTATTATCAAGTTGTCCAAGCCATTTGGTGGGCCACAAAGTACCTTATTTGCATAGTCCCACTCAATATTTTGGTGGGAGTTATAAGATCATGGCTAGAAAGGCTGTATAAAAGCAACACATAACTCTACAGAAACTTTTAAATGACAGAAAGTTTTTTTCCTCCAATAGTCTCCACCTCTCACCTGCCCCCCCCCCCCCAGCAAGTGGCAGCAGCCACCGTGATAGCTGCAGTAGACACAAACTACTGTCTGCATTCTCAGAGAAAAGCCTTGATCTCTGACCCTGGAATAAATAGGGCAAACTTTTCTGGTGGACTGCTTAGTATGTCTATTCTGATAGGTCTTGTGAGCCGCCTGCAGGTGTGAAGCCTTGGTTTAGCATGATTTGCAACTCACTGAGTCAGGGAGAGAGTGGCAAGCAACAACTAAAGACTATGCTCATCCTTAATTGCCTGGGACTAAGTCGTAAGACCTGAGCAAATGATAAACTTCTAAGATAATAAAGAACCCAGAGTGAGAGTTTCTTGCAAAAATAAGTATTTCAAAAGCACCATGTATACAGGGCATTTGAAAGAGACACATTCATGCTCAAAGCTAACACATTGTAAAATTCTAATATCCCAGTTTCAACAAAAATCATAAGGCATACAAAGAAACTGGAAATGATGATTTATTCAAAAGAACAAGATGAAGGCATAGAATTCATCTCTATGGAAGCTGGATAATGAATTGACTAGAAGATTTTTATACATTCTCAATGAACTAAAGGAAAACAGAAAAATAACTAAAGGAAATAGGACAATGACACATAAACAAAATCAGAATATCAATAAAGATATGAACACTATAAAAAGAAGTCAAACAGAATTATTGGAGTTTAAAAATAATGGGAATGACAAATTAAATGGAAAGGATCAACAGCAGATTTGAGCTGGCAGAAGAAAGAATCAAAGAACTAGAGGATAAGGCAATCAAAATGTTTGTGTCTGAAGAATGAAAAGAAAAAGGAATCAAGAAAGCTGAGCAAAGACTAATGGCACACCAACAAATGAACCAACACACACATCATGGGAGACCAAGAAGGAGAGGAGTGAAAAAGGAACAGAAAGAATATTTGAAGAAATAACAACAGAAAACTCCTCAGAATTTGATGAAAGACATGAAGGTACACATCTAAGAAGATCAACAAATTCTGTTGTTGTTGTTGTTAAGTGCTGTCAAGTTGCTTCCAACTCATAGCGACCCCATGCACAGCAGAACGAAACACCGCCTGATCCCACACCAGCTTCATGATCTTTGCTATACTTGAGTCCATTGTTGCAGCCACCGTGTCAATCCATCTCGTTGAAGGGCTTTCCCTCTTTCATTGACACTCCACCTTACCAAGCATGACATCCTTCTCCAGGGAATGGTCCCCTCTGACAACTGACCAAAGTAGGTGAGACAAAGTCTGACCACCCTCACTTCCAAGGAGCATCTTGGTTGCACTTCCTCCAGGACAGATCTGTTACTTCTTTTGGCAGTCCATGGTAACTTCAGCATTCTTCACCAGCACCACAATTCAAAAGCATCAATTCTTCTTTGGTCTTCTTTATTCATTGTCCAGCTCTCACATGCATATGAGACAATTGGAAATATCATAGCTTATGTCAGGTGCACCTTAGTCCTCAAGGACACATCCTTGCTCCTCAACACTTGAAAAGTTCTTTTGTGGTTGACTTTCCCAATGCTACACGTTGTCTAATGTCCTGACTGCTGCTTCCATTGGCATCAATTGTAGAACAAAGCAACATGAATTTTTTGACAACTTCAATCTTCTCTCCATTTATTGTGATGCTGCTTATTGGTCCAGTTGTGAGGATTTTTGTTTTCTTTATATTGAGACATAATCCATACT
>NW_006921707.1:6346489-6351153 GCF_000298275.1 Orycteropus afer afer
GTACATTCCATGTTCTGATTATTAATGGATGTTTGTTGTTGTTTCTCCTCAATTTGAGTGGTACCGCATCAGCAAATGGAGGCCTCAAAAGCTTTACCTTATCCATATGAGTAAGGCTGATTTTACTCTGATCATGTAGCTCTTTCCCAGTCCTACTTTTAGAGCTTTCTAAGCTAAGTGACTCATCTTCCTCTTCTGTATTTGACAATATTTCTGGACTGTGTAAGTTGTGCCTTAATATATCAGACAGTGTTTCTCTGCTATTCATAAGGTTTTCCTTGGCCAATTCTTTGAGAAGTGGATGTCCTGCTCCTTCTTCCTAGTCTGTCTCAGTCTGCAAGCCGGGCTGATACCTGTGAAACAGGTGTACCCCACTGGGTTTGAAACACTAGTGGCACAGCCTCAAAACTCACAGCAAAATGTCACCACGGTAGGACAAACCGACAGACAAGTTTGTCTCCCTTAGTTGTTGGAAACCCCCCCAACCACCCTTACCTGGATCCCTGAAGCTAACTCCTTGATCTGTTCCAGTCCCCTATGCCTTTTCTGTCCTCCCCCTGCTTCCTGCCTCGCTGCTTGTGGGGGGTGTCCTGGGTTCCCTCTCCTCACCTGGGTCCCTGCGGTTGACTCCTCAATCTGTTTCTATCCTCTTTGCCTTTTCTGTCCTCTAAGTAGGATAAAGTCAAAGACACCCACCCTGGACACATTAGAACCAATCTAAAAAACAGAGACAGAGAGAAACCAGAAAACAGCAAGAGAAAAGTGAATTGTTACATTTAAGGAATCCTCAATCAAATTAAGCACCAATTTTACCTCAGAAACATGAGGCCAAAAGAAAATGGGGTGACATATTTAAAGAGCTGAAAGAAAAAGATTCTCAACCAAGAATTATTTATCCAGCAAAACTGCATTTCAAGAATAAGAGTAAAATTAAGACATTGCCAGATACACAAAAATGAATGGAGTTTGTGATGGCTAGACCTGCCCTACAAAAATTACTAACAGGTGTTCTACAGATAAAATGTAAATGATACCAGACAATAACTCAAAAATACATAGAAATAAAGATCTCTAGTAAAAGTCTTCTCAGGGGCAAATATAAGGGCTGTTTTATGATACTTTTTTTGTTGGCAGCTCTGGTAATTATGCCCTACCTTATTTTTAAAAAATACAAATGCACACAATATAATTATAAGTTTATGAGTATGGGTATATAACATGTAAAGATGTAATTTATGACACCAACAACATAAAAGGGGAGGAATGATATAGGAATACTGTATTTCTCTCTTACTGAAGTTAAGTTAGTATCAATTTAAATTAGGTTCTTATACATTTAAGAGGTTAAATATAATCCTTTTTGTAACCACAAAGAAAATATCCAAAAACACACACACAAAAGGAAGGAGAAAGGAATGGAAATGGTTCAGTATGAAAAGTCAGCTAAACATGAATAATGGTAGTATTGGAGGAAAAGAGGGGCAAGAAAAGGAGCAGGTGGCCCCTGGGTGTCTTAGTTATCTAGTGTTCTTATGACAGAAATATCCTAGGTCCATGGTTTCAACAAACAGAAATTTATTCCCTCACAGTTTAGAAGGCTAGAAGTCCAAATTCAGGGATCCAGCTCTAGGAGGCCTTCTCTCGCTGTCATTTCTGAGGGAAATGTCTTGTCTCCTTTCAATATCTGTATGCCTAGTGTTCCTTGGAGATCTCCATGTGTCTTGACATCAGTCTTTCCCCAGGTCTAGGAAGTTCCCAATGCAGGAACTCCAGGTTTAAAGGACGTGCTTCCCTCCTGGCTCTTCTTTCTTGATAAGTAAGTCTCTCTGAGTTCTGCTCACTTGTTTAGTCCCTTTTCTATCTCAAAAGAGATTAATTCTGGCTATAACATAATCCTGTAGATGACGTCCTGCCTGATTAACATAATTGCCTCTAATTTTGCCTCATTAACGTTGTAGAGGTGAGGATTACAACACATAAGATAATTACATCAGATCACAAAATGAGGATGATTACATGATATTGAAAATCATGGCCTAACCAAGTGGATTAATATTTTAGGGGGTACAGTTCAATCCATACCACCAGGTTATGAATGTCTGACTTACAAACAAGTGTAGTTGTGAACCAATCCCCATGAAGCCTATTATATTCAAAATTTGAAGTACATATAATGATTCTTAATAATAAATGGGTGTTAGTTTCCAATACACATCAAAACATCATCATTATCATTAAAGATGCTTTAGTATATCTGGAAGTGTTTCTTTAATGTTTTTATGCATAGATGGTACATTATATACTAAGATAAACATTTGACTAACTGATGTTAGATATGAACCATACCTAACTGTTCACACTTATGAATAAATTCAACCTGAAGATAGAAATGGAGCTCATTCATAATTTGAGGACTGCCTATATAAGATACATGTTATGGATTGAATTGTGTACCCCTAAAATATATGTTAGGGTGGAGGGTCGACGAAAGAGGGAAAGACCTTTAATGAGATGGACTGACACAGCGGCTATGATGATGGGCTCAAGTATAGCAGGGATCATGGAGCTGGCACAGGATCAGGCAGTGTTTCGTTCTGCTGTGCATATGGTTGCTATGAGTCAGAAATGACTTGACGGCACTTAACAATAACAACAAAATATATGTTTTAAATACTAACCTCTATGCTTGTGGTTATAATACTATTTGGGAATGGGTTTTCTGTTATGTTATTGAGGCATGATTAGTGTAAGATGTAAGATATAAAAGAGATTAAACAAGCAAGCTAAGAAGCAAAGATGGGGGAAGAGTGATGACAAAGCACATGAAGATTTCTCAGAAACAGATCAGAAGATACAAGGACCTTCTTCCATAACCAACAGAAAGAGAAAGTCTTCATCCAGAGCTGGCACCCTGAATTTTAACTCTAAGCTGTGAAAAAATAAATTTTCTGTTTGTTATAGCCATCCACTTTCGATATTTCTGTTATAGCAGCACTAGATAACTAAGACAACACAAAAAAAACAAATAGCAAAATCACAAAATTAAGTCCTTTCTTTTTGGTATTTACTTTAAATGTAAATAAGTTAAACTCTCCATTTAAAGGACAGAGAGAGGCATAATGGATTTAAAAAAAAAAAAAAAGGAAAGAAAGAAAGAAACTATAATCCTGCAATATGCTGTCCATAAGAGATACATCTTAGAACCAAAGACACAAATAGCTTGAAAGTGAAAGGTTGAAAACAATATTCCATGCAAATAGTAACTAAAAAAGAGCTGAAGTAACTATATCAATATCAGGCAAGTTAGGCTTAAAGTTAAAATATGCTATAAAAGGCAAAGTAAAGCATTATATAATAATAAAATGGTCAATTTGTCAAGAAGATATAACAATTACAAATATTTGCACACCTAACATCACAGCCCCAAAATACATGAACTGAAGAGAGAAATAGACTATTTACAATAATAGTTGGAGACTTAATACATGACTTACAATAAATGATAGAACATCTAGAAAGATCAATAAGGAAATAAAGGATTTGAACAACACTATAAACCAACTAGATCTAACAGATGCATATAGAAAACTCTACTCAACAAGAGTATAATACACATTCTTCTCTGGGGCACATGGATCATTCTCCAGGATAGGTCATATGGTAGGTCACAAAACAAGTCTCAATAAATTAAAAGAGATTGAAATCATACCAAGGATCTTCTCTGACCACAGCGGAATGAAACTAGAAATGAATAGCATAAGAAAAACTGGAAATTACAGAAATATGTGGAAATTAAACAATATGCTATTAAACAACTAATGGATCAGGAAGAAATCAAGAAAAAAATCAGAAAATGGTTAGAATGGAATGAAAATGGAAGTACAAATACCCAAAACTTCTGGGATGCAGCAAACACAGCATTCAAAGGAAAGATCATAGCAGCAATTGCCAACATTAAAAAAAGAGAAAAGATCTCAAATCAATAGCCTAAATTTACAACTTGAAGAACCAGGAAAATAAGAGAAAACTAAATCCAAAACTGCAAAAAGGAGGAAAACAAAGATCAGGGTGTAAACAAGTAAACTAGAGGATAGCAAAAAATGGAGTGAATCAATAAAACCAGAAGTTGGTTCTTTGGAAGGATCAATAAAATCAATAAATTTTTAGCTAGACTGATAATGGGAAAGAGAGAGAGAGAGAGGGACAGAGAGAGAGGGAGAGGGAAGATGTAAATAATCAAAATCAGAAATAAAAATGGGGACATTAAATCAGCCCTAGAGAAATTTTTAAAAAGGATCATAAGAGAATACTATGAATAATGTCTTCAGCAACAAATTAGATAATTTAGATGAAATGAACAAATTCATAAACTACCTAAATTGACTCTGGAAAATCTCCAGATATTTGTAAAAAGTGAAGAGATTGAATCAGTAATCAAAAAGTTTCCCTTCTCTCTTCAAAAAAAGTTCTGGATCAGGTGGCTTCACTGGGGAATTCTACCAAATATTCAAAGAGTTGACACCAATCTTTTCTAAACCCTTCCAGAGGAATGAACACCTCCTAACACCCTCTATGAGGTCAGCTTTACTCTGATGTCAAAGTCAGTCAAAAACAAAACAAACAAACAAAAACAAACTACAGACCAATATCCCTCATGAATATAT
>NW_006921707.1:6351253-6351926 GCF_000298275.1 Orycteropus afer afer
AAAAAAAAATTAAAAAAAAAAAAAGGATTGATTTATTTTTTGGCAGTGCATGATATAGTCAATATTTTTTAGCAATACTACGGGTCAAATGAGTCAATATATATTATGTATATATAATTTATGGGAGCTCTAGAAGCATAGTTCCTAAGGTACTTGACTGCTAACCAGAAGGCTGGCGATTCAAACCCACCAGCCACTCCTCGGAAGGAAGGTTGGGCAATCAACTTCCGTAGTGATATTGCCTCAGAAACCCAAGGAAAGGTCACTATGAGTTGGATTGGACTTGAGGGCAGTGAGTTTGGTTTTTCAGTTTTGGTGGATAGAGTGGGAGAAAAAATGTGGAGTAAATGAAAAAAAAAATGTGGAACAAAAACAAAAACCAGGATTGCTGGTCGGATAGAGACTGGTGAAACCCTTGAGACTACAACCCCTAGTCGTCCTTTGGGCCTGAAATTGTGCTCACTCCCATGGCTTAACTCTCAGCCAAATGCTAAACAATTATGCCAGGGAGATCAGAACAATCAACCATGGGAGATCAGAAGGGTAGCATTTACACAGGGAGAAATGTAGGGAGGCAGTAATGCACAGGTAAAAGGACACAAAAAAGGATAACTACAGGGAGGAAGTACGAAAAGAGGTGTTACAATGAAGGGATTATAATCAATGTCACAAA
>NW_006921707.1:6352026-6378414 GCF_000298275.1 Orycteropus afer afer
GGCTGGTGCGGGATCGGGCAGTGTTTCGTTCTGCTGTGCATGGGGTCGCTATGAGTCGGAAACGACTCGACGGCACTTAACAACAACAACAATATATATATATATTAAAATCCTCAACAAAATATTATAAAACTTAATCCAACACCATATTAAAAAGATTACACACCAAGACAAAGTGGGTTTTATTCCAGAAATACAAAGATGGTTCAACATCAGAAAATTAATTAATATTCCACCTTAATGGAATGAAAGAACCACATAATCTTCTCAGTTAATGTAGTGAAGGCAGTTGACAAAATTCAATACTCTTTCTTAATAAAAACACTCAAAAAACTAGGAAAAGGAGGGAAATTTCTCAATCTGATAAAGAACATTTATGAAAAACTCTTAACTAATATCATACTCAGTGTGGGAAGACCTTACAGTCTAGGAACAAGACAAGGATGCTTATTCTCATCACTGTTATTCAATATTGTACTGTAAGACCTAGTCAGCACAATTAAGCAAGAAAAAAGAAACTAAAGCTATCCAAATCAGGAAGAAAGAAGAAAAACTATCTCTATTTTCAGATGACATAATTCTATGTATTCAAAATACCCCCAAACCCACAAGGAAGTTACTAGAGCTAATAAAAATTCAGCAAAGTTTCAGGATGCAAAGTCAACATGTAAAAATCAGTTAGGTTTCTTTACACTAGCAATGAGCAATCTGAAATGGAAATTTAGAACATATTCCTTTACAATAGCATCTAAAAGAATAAAATGTCAAGGAATAACTTCAACCATGAAGGTAAATGACATTTACACTGAAAACTATAAGCCATTGCTGAAATAAGTTAAAGAAGACAAATAAATAGAAATATCCCATGTTCATGTATTGGAAAACTTAATATTGTTACAATATCAATACTGTCCAAAGTGATTTATAGGCTCAATACAATCTCTGTCAAAATCCCAACAGCATTCCTTGAATAAATGGAAAAGCCAGTCCTCAAATTCATATGAAATTGCCAAGTCTCTTGAATGGCCAAAGCAATTTTGAAAAAGAAGAACAAAGTTGGGAGATTCGTATCTCCTGAGCTCAAAACATATTACAGTACTATAATAATCAAAATGATGTGGGACTGGTATAATGATGGCATATGTTGTTGTTATTATGTGCCCTCAAGTTGGACCTGACTCATAGAAGCTCCTCCTTGGGTTTCCAAGGTGGTATCACTACAGAAGTAGATTGCCCAACCTTCTTCCATAGAACAATGTAATAGTATTGAGAGTCCAGAAATAAACCCATACATTTATGGTCAACTAAGTTTTGTCAAGGGTGTCAGTTCCATTTAATGGGGAAAGAATAGTCTCTTCAACAAATGGTGATGGCACAACTGGATCTTCATATGCAAAATAATTAAATTGTCCCCATTCTTCACATCATACAAAAATGAACTCAAAACAGATCAATTACCTAAATGTAGGGAGCTCTGGTGGCATGGTGCCTAAGGTATTTGACTGCTAACCAGAAGGCTGGCAGTTCAAATTAAAATCATAAAATTCTTGTTCTACCTACCTGTACTTATTAGTAATTACAATACTATGCAGTATAGCTTCTAGACCATGCAAATAGCTTCTAAGTTTTTTCAAAATAATAAGAATTTCTACATTGATGAAATAAGTTAATATATAAATATAAGTATGGACTTATGTCCATTAATGTCCTCACTGAAGTTCCAATGACCGAAAATCAAAGAGAATTTTCTTACATATATGTGAAAATGAAGAAAGCAAAAATGTTATGAACATGCAAATTATATCACCTAGATTCTAATATTTAATATCTTACCTGTAATTATATATTATACTAAGATTCAAAGTGAATAGAAGATATTCCCTTTGAAATGTGCAAACAACTTTTGTCTGGAATATTTACCTGAGTCTTATTTTTGTCATCTGTAAAATGGGAGAAAAGCATTGCAAACTTGAAGTAATCAATTATAACTCCTCAAAATATTCTCTGTATTTAACTACAAATTTGCCATATCTATATTTACAAATTTGCTGTATCTAGATTTTACTAATATTTTCAGATGTATCAAGTTAACTTTAATTTATAGTTATAATCAAAAGAGTAGATAACTACGCTGCAGGAACAAAGGTTAAAGACTGTGATTGACATAATTGGAAAAATAATAAAAGAAATAATATAAAAGCTAAATTGCATATATTTAAAGAGGGTCATAATTGCTTTTCTGCTGCTTGGTCTTAAGCATGAAAGACAAAAAATGTATATTTGTTCATGAACACTTATTTGTTCATTCATTTATTTATCACTGTGTTACTCTTATATTGTCAGAGTCTTTACAATCTTTTTCTATTCTCATTGTTATTCCCTAGCATCAAAGACCACAGATTTACTAACACCAGGTGCTATTTATTCTTTTATCACACAAAAGTCTTCATCAGTTTCCCTTCTTTGCTTCTTACTTCCCTCTTCAGTGAAACCACCTTCTTCGAAATTTGAGGTAAATTCCTTGAAGTAAAAGATCCAGCTGCTTCCAGAAGAGTAGCCACAGTATTCTGGGTACCAAAGGGTTTCAGATAATGTGGTTGGTTTGCTGCTATGAGGATGTTTTCCTTTTCTTTCTTTTTCTTTTTTATTGTGCTTTGGGTAAAGATTTACAAAGTAGACTGATTTTATATTCAACAGTTCATGCATATTTGATTTCATGGCCCCAATTACCATCCCCAACCTTAAAAAATCCTCCTCCCCTGTCCTCCCTGTGGCTACCCTCTCCTTGTGCCCTTCTTATCTATGCATTCCTGTCTATCCAGCTTTTCTTCTATGTGAATGCTGTCTCTCTGATGTCTCATGGCTGGATGATCTAAGGGGTGCATCTCCCTAGAGTAAGTGGGTGCATCTCCCTGGGGTAAGTGTTCTGCATTTAGGTCTTTCTACTGTTAAGCTGGGAGCTCTGGTAGCATAGTGCCTAAGGCACTTGACTGCTAACCAGAAGGCTGGTGATTCAAACCCACCAGCCATTCCTCAGAAGGAAGGTTGGGCAATCTACTTCTGTAGTGATACTGCCTTGGCAACCCAAGGAGAGGTTGCTATGAGTTGGGTCTGACTTGACTGCACATAACAACAACAACTGTTAGGCTGAGAGCCAATCCATGGAAGTGAGTCCATTTCTAGGCCAAGTGTAACCCGTGGCCATAATCTCTGGGGTTCCAACAGTCTCTATCCTACCAGTAATTCTGCTCATTTTTGTGTTTCTGAATTATATTCCACATTTCTCCTCTCATTCTATCCAAGATCTCCAATTTTGATCCATTTTGGAGTGGTTGACATTGGTAGCCGAGCACCATCTAGTTCTACTGGTCTTGGGGTCATGAAGGCTGAGGTCCTCATCGTCCATTTTATCTTTGGACTAAGTGTTTCCAGATAACTTTGATATTCTTCACTCTTCTTTGCTCCAGATGAGATGAGATGAAAAGTTGGATCTTAGATGGCCACTTGATCCCAGTCCCTATTCACCAAAATAGGATGTAAGATTTTCATGTACTATGTTGTGTCAATTGAGCATGACGTCCCTGAGACTATGGTCCTGAGCCCACAGGCTCAGTGATTCTCTATGAAGAAGTTTTCTTGACCTTTCTCAGAATAGTGTATTTTCAAAATTAAGGGCAAGTGGAGTTGGAACATCAGAAGAAAAATATGATGGAAGCCCAAAGCCCAGGACAGTGATGGACCCAGGACAGAGGCCTTAGGAGAGGAAAGGGGGAAGCAAAAAACAGGAAGCTTAGTGTGGTAGTTCGGTTTATGTGTCAACTTGGCTGGGCAGCTGGATGTAGTATTCCCTATGATGAGACTGGTAATCAACTCCATGGTGGAATCAACTGTGAGCAGCTGAGTAGCTGCCTTAGGGAATGTGGTCTGCTTCCCGTATATAAGCAGAAGCCTTAGGGAATGGTCTCTAGTTTATGGCATGCTTGGACCCTGCATGTAGCCATATCATTGTTTAGCAGCCTGCCATGCTCTGCCCACCTGAAGACTTACCATGGACTTAAATTAATGGCCTGCCATGTGGTTTGGTAACATCAGGACTGTACCTTTTTACTTGTCAACCTTGGCTTGGCAGCCTCAGCAGCCAGCAGCTGTGTGAGGAAAGAAAAGCCTCTAGCTTCAGTGGGCCGGGAACTGGAAGCAGAGCTGAAGCCCAAGGCTGAGGGGTTTTCAGCCAGCCCCTAGAGCCTGACACTTTGAACTTGGACTTAAAGCCTCCAAACTGTAAGAGAATAAATTCCTGTTTGTTAACACCATCCCATTTGTGGTATATGTCCTGTCAGAGTGGCACTAGGTAACCAGAACACTTAGGTTTAAAAAGAGAGGACAACATACTCATGTTCATCGCAGCATTATTCACAATAACAAAAAGATAGAAACAGTCTAAGTGCCCATCAACAGATGAACTGGTAAACAAACTATGTACATACACACAATGGAGTATTATGCAACATTAAAGAATAATGGTGAATCTGTGAAACTCCTCATAACATGAATGAATCTAGAAGACATTAAATCAAAAACCAAACTCAGTGCCATCGAGTTGATCCTGACTCATAGTGACCCCTCCTTGGGTTTCTGAGACGCTATCTCTACAGAAGTAGATTCCTCAGTCTTCCTTCCACAGAGTGGCAGGTAAGTTTGAACCGCCAGCCTTCTGGTTAGCAGTCAAATGCCTTAGACATTATGCCACCAGAGCTCCTGGTTAGAGGACATTATGCTGAGTAAAATCAGTCAATCACAAAAGTAAATACTGTTACATACACAATCCTGCAATAACAGAAATAACACTGATAGGCTTCTGATGATCATACTACAGTTCCAATGAAAAATGAATAGCATACTCAATTCAGGATAAATTGAGAAGGATTTATTTTAAGAGACTGTTTACAAAGCAGGGTAAAGGAACTCTTGCAGAAACATGCATTTAGTAGCATGCCTAATCTTGAGGGGCTGGTTCCTAGAGAAACAGAGATCAGGACAGTATTTAACACAGAAGGAGAGAATTGAATAGAGGAGGTTGCCTAGAGATGAGCAGTCACTTTTGCTTGAAGGTCACAACCAGCATGAGAGACTTTTGCAAGATGGGAGCCAGGGGACTGAGTACCCTAATGCACCTTCCTCTGTCCTTCTAATATCCTACCAGAGGTCCCCACTGGCTGAACCCAATTAAAAAGCAGTCTGTGAGTTTGTTGTACTGTGGTGCCTTGCATGTTGCTATGATGCTAGACGCTATACCATCTGTATTTCAAATACCAGCGGGGTCATGGTTGGTGGATAGGTTTCTGCAGAACTTCCAGACTAAGACAAATGAGAAAGAAAGGCTTAGTGATCTACTTTTAAATATCAGCCAATGGAAGCCTTATGGATCACAAGAGAATATTGCCTGATATGTGGCTGGAAGATGAGACCTGTAGGTCGGAAGGCACTCAAAATGTCCAGTGGCCACAAAGATGGACTCTAGCATGCCAACAATGGTGAAGATGGTGCCGGACTGACAAGATTTCATTCTGTTGTACAAGGGTAACCATAAATAGAGCTGACTCTAGGCAACTAAACAAAAACAATTCTATTTCATATAGATTATCCTGAAGTATGTTGACATAAAGAACTAAAAATACTGTTAATTTAAAAAAAACAATAAAAGGGAGCATTCACTAAATGACAGGAACACTATTAATTGATTTATGTGCATTATCTCATTTAATAGTCACAAAAATGTTATAAGAAATACACTAGAATTATTCCTAATTTACAGATGAGTAAATTGAGACAACAATAAGTGAATAAACTTGATTGTAATTAGTCAAGAGCTAAAACTTGAATCCAGCATTGTATAATATTCTAAGCCACTTAGATGCATTGTGTGTTACTCCAGGTCTCTAGAGAAACAGAGATCAGGACAGTATTTAAGCATGCAAGAATTCTTTCAGGAAAAGAGAGAGAAAATGAGGAGAAAGCAGAGAGGCTGGGTAAACCATCAGAGCACAATGCAGGTTGATCTTGAATGAAGGAGAAAAGGGAGGTCAGTTGAAGGTCTTAGACTGCCACACAGTCCCAGCAAGTTTCTACAGAGCATTGGGAGTTGTTGTGTAGGGTTTTATCTTAGAAATGAACAGATAACATTTAGGTTTGTCATACATAAACTTATTCAATTATTGCAAGATAGTCACGGCAAGGCATGATAGTAAGACTTCACAATGTATTTATTCATTTACAACTAGTGAACCCAAATTAACAATGTTAGTTCAATGTTTAGAGTTCAAATCTTTAGACATTAGGCTTTTACCTTCTACAAATGGTATCGAAAGGCAAGCTTGACCATGGCTCAAACTCAGTAAAGGTTCTTAAGAGCTAGGGTCCAAAGTTGGTGGTGACAGGCAGAGTTTCAGCAGGCTCTCGGTCTTCAGAGAGAGTAAGAAATAGAGGAAGATCCCTTTGCTTCTGCTTTACCTCAGTAAGTGAGCAGAAATTCAGGATTTATATGTGTAATTCTCACCTTGGCCTCACACCATAAGAGCCAGCATGATAACAAAGACCAGGATGCTATGTCTTCTCTCCAGGCTTAGAGATTAGGTGAATGTCATATCTTTTATTCAAGTTTAGAGATTTGGGAGGTTGTTTATAGACTTATGTCTCAAGGCTAGTTTACAAAGATGAACTATATTGTTTTATTTTATCACTGCATGCAGGGTCAAAGTCGAATTCAAGGTTGTTTACATTATTGACATAATTCACACGCTTCTATGTCTATGCTTCTTAAGGAGCTCTGGCGGCATAGTGCCTAGGTCTTTTGACTGCTAACCAGAAGGCTGGTGGTTCAAACCCACCAGCCAATCCAGGGAAGGAAGACTGAGCAATCTACTTCTGTAAAGATTTACTGCTTCAGAAACCCAGAGGGAGTCGCTATGAGTCAGAATTGACTCAATGGCAGTAGGTTTGGTTTTTCTTTGTCTAAGTTTAAAACTTTACTAAATGATGTTCTATTACAGGTTTCTAGTAATTTATAGGAGCTCTAGTGGCATAGTGCCTAAGGCATTTGACTGCTAACAAGTAGGTTGGGGGTCACTATGAGTTGGGAGGGACTCAATGGCAGTGAGTTTGGTTTTGGAATAACGTATAGTTCCGTAGTGATACTGCCTCAGAAACCCAAGGAGGGGTCGCTATGAGTCGGGTCCGACTCGACAGCACATAACAACAACAACAACAACATTAGAGAACTCAAAAAGCTAGATTTATTTCTAAGTTCATATTATAAGTGTTTCAATAGATGTGTTTTGAAAGCTAAATGGTGATTTATACCTTGTATGAACTGAGAGCATTATAGAAGAGGAGGCTTCAAGTCAAAGCCAGAAGTCAGAGAAGTCCCAACATCATAGAAACGAATCTGCTTTAGTCAGTCATGGGCAGAGAGCAGCTGTGGGGAGTGTAGCTTCTGTAGAGAAGCAGAGAGGGAGTAGAGAGAGTAGCAGCTGGGTATGCAGTGGCACTGGCTGGCCGAATTCTTAGGCCACTGCACACTGCCTCCCACAAAACCTCAGAAGAGACACATTTCAATTTTATTTACAGTGTAAAATGTACATCTTATCAAAAGGGGTTTCATTTATCAATAAGATACTTCAGAAGCCCGAGCCTGAATTGCCAGAAATGCTAACTAATTCTGGGAGCTCCAGACATGGAGGGACACGGCTCCATGGACTCCGACCAGTTTCTGGTAACCCTGGCGCAGAAGATAGTTTCCTACCAACATTTGGAATAAAATCACTTCGGGAATATCATTTACCCTTCAAAAAATGTTCTCCTGCTGGTAGTTTCCTAGATCCTCTGAACGGGATTTGGAAGAGGCATTTTCATGGCCATATTCCCGAAAGTTTCCAAAGAGGAATTTCCTGTGCCACAGATCTCATGGAAACAAATAGAGAAGTTCCAGGAATGCATGGTAGCTAAGCAAACCGCTGCTAAAAACATTGTCCTTTTCATCTTCTTTTTCACATATTATTCATCTTGCCTCAGTAAGCCAAACTACAGTCTCTCACCAAATAAAGAAAAGTATGACAGAACCTTAATTTTGTAGAAAGCTGAGGAGAACCTGGCTTATTTGTTCACTTTGACCACTGTCCTACACTTATTCAGGAACTTGATCTACACTAAAAGATGAAACTCTCTTTTTCCCTGGCATACCTAAGACCACAGTACAATTCTATATCATTTTTTAGCTTTGACCTCTTTGTGACCACCTCAGATCTCAGGACATCACTCCTGCTCCCCTCCCCTGTCCAGCATCCTTCCAGAGAGCAGATTGGAGGAGAACAGAAAGATGTAGGGAGGGAGCAAACACATAATATCTAGTACAACTCATTTTTCCTAACAAGAATGGAGTTCAATAAAAAGGGATACAATTGGATCCTGGGATCCCAAAGCAAACAGCCCAAATTCACAACTCAACTAAGGCCCATCTTGTGCAGCCTAAGATGTTGAGGAGTTATTCAACTTAAAGGAATTGAGGTAGGCATATGAGTTGAACATGTACCTGAGATAGACACACGCCCTGGAGAGATCAATCATGGGAGAAAGAAGGGCTGCTTATGCACAGGGAGACAGCTCAGGGGGCAGGAGTGCGTGGAAGGGATGGACACAGGGTAAAGGTAACTATGGGGAGGAAGCGGAAGGGGAGCTGTTGCATTGTGATAAATTGTGGTCAATGTCATGAAACAAAGTGTATGTGAACTGCTGTATGGAAAGTGAATTTGCTCTGTAAATTTTCACCTAAGTCACAATTTAAAAAAAAAAAGGAATTAAGGTAGAAGACTGGCCAGAACTTTAACCAAAGATGTAAGCCTTCAAATTAAACATAGTTTTGCATTTTGTTCTATTTCTTAAAAGAAGAATGCTCTGACTGAATTGTGTCATTTTCAAAATATATTTTTATTTATTTAAGGATAGGTGATTCATTATTATTACTATCTTGAAAGTAGTATTAGTTTTTACTACATCTATAGAGCCAAAAAGTATTTTCTCTTTCATGGTATAGCACTATCTTTTGCAAAGGGGAAGGATTAGTATTTTGACCAGTGTTTTAATGCTTCTGTAAAGCAATGTTAAATCTTCCAAGAACTGTATAAAAAATATATTTCACACACACACACACACACCCCGCCCCCCGACATTGGGATTGTGTGTGTTTGGGTGGAATTGGAGGGAGAGAAGAATGGTGGTGGCATGGGAGAGTTTACCAGCCAGGAGGTTTGAGGCTATAAATATTTTGTGCAACAAACCAGAGGTCAAAGTCAATGCTGAAACAACCACGTAATTCCAGGTTGAGGGGCTGACCTCAGAACTCTTGGAGTTTCTGTTTAGCAGAGGCATATCTAAGATATGGCAGGTATGGCACACACAGTGTGCCCTACATACCACTTGAAAGGGGGGGTGCCACTGAGAAGTTTCTATTAACCATCACAGTTTTCATCACCAGCTGTGAGAGATCATTCAGCAGGTCAAAACTAATATTTTTCCTATTTGAGAGACTCCATGGGTCAAGGCAGACTGTGTGTTCTTGCTCTGCTGAGTATAGAAAGAGAAGAAACTGAAGAAAAATGTCTTTGAGCACAGCATAGGCCAATTTTCATCAAGGATAGTACAGTTATAATTCTCAAGTAGTGCCATAATATGTTAAGTAAAAGATCAGTGAGCTTCACTTGTATTTTTGAGCTGATATTATGTTAAAGTTATCTAAAAGATGGGTGTCAGATGTTCCGACGGGGGTGCAATTTCAGTGTTTACTACAGGCATTATTTTCCGTCGGTATACCTTTGTTGTTCAGAGTGGTTCTTTCCTCTTTTTCTCCCTCCTTTCCATCCCAAACAGAAATTAGATGCTTCAAAACATTTACAGTTAGGAGAGCTTCAGAAATTATGGTTGTTCCCTGTTTCGATTGGATTAAAAATAAAGAAGGGTCAAACTTTTCATCTTCAAAGGACATAATTAATATTGACCAGTTAAATTTCACTGCAGTGCTGTGAAGAAAGTGAGTAAATATTATTATCTCTACTTTCTGGTTAGAGGTCAATGGTTGAGTGGCACCAATGGTTAAGTGCTTAACTACTAGCTGAAGGATTAGGGGGTTTGAACCCAGCCAGAGGTGCCTCGGAAGACAGGCCATGCATTCTGTTTCCTAGAGGTTACAGCCTTGAAATCTCTATGGAGCAATTCTACTCTGAACACCTGGGGCTGCCATGAGTCAGAATCTACTCGAGAGCAACTAACAACAACAAATAATAATGGTTCTAGGATCAGAGATGAAGGCAAAGTAACAGCCCACTGAGGCAAAAAGGAGATCCAATCCCAAGAGTAACTTTTAATTTGTGTGGGATGAGAATGAGACACACAGTTGTGTGTGTGTTTAAGTACTCATGAACTGCACCAAGGAACTGCTAAAAATCTTAAGAACAAAATTTAAAAAAATCTTTGCAGACTCAGAGCCCATTTTGTGGAATCTCTGTGACTGCACTTACATTAAGGACTTAATTTTCCCAGAGCTGAGTCTGCATGGGTGAGATCCCATGTCAGCCTGCCTAAAACCTTGAAGATAGTAGGCCCAGCCAGGAGAGCTAGCCAAACCTGTTGGAAGCTGGCCCTGCCACAAATGGAGCTAGAGGTTGGATTATTTCTGCTGGAATTTTCTCTCTTGGAAAGATCAGAACACAGCGGGAATTAGAAGTCTTAGAAAAGACGGATTCCTCCATAACCTATGTTGTGGTTGTGTTAATTCATCATTTCTGTCATTCTTGCAGCACATTGTCATTGGAGATACAAGTATTGGTAATATACTAGGCATTTAAGAGTTGGCACTACAGAGCAAAAAATAAACAAACAACAAAATAGATTGCTCCTTTATTGAAATGTCAACAGCTTTTGGTGTTTATTTTTGTGTGTGGTATATTAGTGTAGAGCTCAGCACTAACACATGGAGTTTAACTTTCATCCCTGAGGGCCTAACAAATACACTGTATAATATTAGGTTCTACTTGGACAATGCTATGCAGGGACATAACTAAAGAGTGAAAGAATTAAAAGAGTAAAGTTTCATCTTCTCCAAGGATCTCTGAGTCAGACATTGCTTAAGAAATGTAAATAAATAATATTTCAAAAGACTGTTCACATGGTTAGGTAGACAAGTGTGTGTGATAATTTGAGTCTGGAAATTTCTTTCATACAGTATACCCTATTGTTGTTGTTGTTGTTAAGTGCCGTCAAGTCGTTTCCGACTCATAGCGACCCCATGCACAGCAGAACGAAACACTGCCCGATCCTGCGCCAGCCCCACAATCCCTGCTATACTTAAGCCCATCATCACAGTCACCGTGTCAATCCATCTCGTTGAAGGCCTCCCCCTCTTTCATCGACCCTCCACCCTACCAAGCATGACATCCTTCTGCAGGGAATGGTCCCTTCTTACAACATGACCAAAATAGGTGAGACCAAAATAGGTGCTTCCAAGGAGCATTCTGGCTGCACTTCCTCCAGGACAGATCTGTTAGTTCTTTTAGAAGTCCATGGTACTTTCAGCATTCTTCGCCAGCACCACAACTCAAAAGCATCAACTCTTCTTCGGTCTTCCTTACTCATTGTCCAG
The DNA here is from genome assembly GCF_000298275.1 of Orycteropus afer afer. Classification (NCBI taxonomy): domain Eukaryota; kingdom Metazoa; phylum Chordata; class Mammalia; order Tubulidentata; family Orycteropodidae; genus Orycteropus; species Orycteropus afer. The sequence continues at coordinate 6,363,713 of NW_006921707.1, forward strand.
CTCTCACATGCATACAAGGCGATTGGAAATATCATGGCTTGTGTCAGGAGCACCTTAGTCCTCAAGGAGATATCCTTGCTCCTCAGCACTTGAAACAGTTCCTTTGCAGTTGACTTTCCCAATGCTACACGTCATCTAATGTCCTGACTGCTTCCTCCGTTGGCATTGATTGTAGAACCAAGCAACGTGAATTCTTTGACAACCTCAATCTTCTCTCCATTTATTGTGATGCTGCTCATTGGTCCAGTTGTAAGGATTTTTGTTTTCTTTATATTGAGACGTAATCCATACTGAAGACTGTATTCTTCAACCTTCATCAGTAGGTGCCTTAAGTCATCCTCACTTTCAGCAAGCAAAGTTGTATCGTCTGCATATCTCAGGTTGGTAATGATTCTTCCTCCAATCCTGATACCACGTTTTTCTTCATATAGTCCACTTCTCAGACTATTTGCTCAGCATATAGATTGAATAAGTGTGGAGAAAAGATACAATCCTGATGCACTCTCTTCTTGATTTTAAACCATGTAGTGTCCCCTTGTTCTGTTCGAACGACAGCCTCCTGGTCAAGGTACAGATTCCTCATGAGTACAATCAAGTGCTCGGGAATTCCCATTCTTCTCAATGTTATCCATAATTTGTCATGATCCACACAATCAAATGCCTTTGCATAGTCAATAAAACACAAGGAAACATCTTTCTGATATTCTTTGCCTTGAGCCAAGATCCATCTGACAACAGCTATGATATCCCTTGTCCCACGTCCTCTTCTGAAACCAGCTTGCACCTCCGGAAGTTCTCTGTCAATATACTGCTGCAAACGTTTCTGAATTATCTTCAGTAAGATCTTACTTGTGTGCGATATTAATGATATTGTTCTATAATTTCCACATTCTGTGGGATTGCCTTTCTTTGGAATGGGCACAAATATGGATCTCTTCCAGTCAGTTGGCCAGCTAGCTGTCTTCCAAATCTCTTGGCATAACTGAGTGAGTGCCTCCAATGGGGCATCTGTTTGTTGAAATATCTCAATCGGTATGCCATCAATTCCCGGAGCCTTGTTCTTCGCCAGTTCTTTCATTGCAGCTTTGACTTCTTCCTTCATTACCATTGGTTCTAGATCATATGCCACTTCCTGAAATGGATGAAGATCGATCAGTTCTTTTTGGTACAGTGGCTCTGTGTACCCTATACCACCCTCAATCCTGTTAATCCTTATCTATTCCTGTTTCAACTCCCATTTTACCTTATAAATTCTGCTCATTCATATTTAAATCTGCTTTTAGAAATTGAATTGGTGACTTACATGGAACACATACAAAGATAGACCACATTCCAGGCTTTTGAACACATTAAAATTTTTAAAAAAAGAATAGAAATCATAGGAAGTATGTTCTCAGACCACAATGGGATTAAATTCTATCAATGACAGAAAGATAGCTGGAAAATCCAAAAATATTTGGAGATTGAACAATATAAATATACTTCTAAATAATACATGAATCAAAAAAGTCTCAAGAGAAGTTTTGAAATATTTAAACTAAATGATAATACTATTTATTAAAATGTGTAAAATGCAAGGAAAGTTGTGCTTGGAGAGACATTTGTAGTATTGAATGAATATTTAGAAAGGAAGTATCTTAGTTATCTAGTGCTGCTATAACAGAAATATCTTAAGCAGATAGCTTTTGCAAATGGAAATTTATTCTCACAGTTTAAGAGGCTAAAAGTCCAAATTCAGGGCACACATCTAGGGGAAGGTTTTCTCTCTGTGTCAACTGTGGAGGAAGTTCCTTGTCTCCTTTCAACATCTGTGAGCCCATCTTCCCATCAGTCTTCTCCTGAGTCTAGAAGATTTTCAGCGCATGGACCCGAGGTCCAAAGGATGCAATCCTCTCCTGGCTCTTGTTTGTTGGTGGTACTGAGATCTCTCTTTCTCTGCTACTTTTTATCTTCTTTTGTCTCTTGTAAGATAAAAGATGATGCAGGCAACAGCCTGAGGAAGCTCCCTTCACATAGGAGCAGAGCTGTAACCTGAGTAAGGGTGTGGCATTACATGCCAATCAATCACAAATGATTGGCTGATCATATCAGATCACATCAAGGGGAATGGTTACATTATTACAAAACTGCCAAACCATTGAGAATCATGATCTAGCCAAGTTGACAGATAGTTTTTGGAAACATAATTTAATCCATGATATTCCACCATTTGGTCTCCCAAAACTGATGTCCTTGACACATGCAAAACACTTTCATCTCATATCATCCCAAAAGTCTTAAATGCGATCCAAGTCCAAATTCCATCTTGGGGCAAATTTTCACTTTATCTGTATTTTCAAAGTACAATGATGAAACAGATACAAGGTAGACATTTCCATTACGGATGGGAGAAACTGGAGAAAAAGAAGGAATAATGGGCATCAAGCAAGTCCAAAACCCAATTTATATTAGCTCTCAAGGCTGGAAAATAATCCTCTGCTCTTTGAAACCATCTAGGCAGTGGCCTTGCCCTCCAGACTGGGTGTTGGCCATACTTTCTGGATTCTGAGCAGAGGTCCTTGGCCCTGGGCTTCAACTCTGCCTTCCAGGCCCACTGGGATGGCAACTCGGCTCTCTCAGCCTTGGGCAACACCATTCTGCTAGTTCATGTGAGTGGCAACCCCACCCCCTCAGCTCTAGCAGGCCCCATTCTGCCCCTTGAGCATGGCAGTCCTGCTCCCTCAGTTTAGGCAGTGGATCCAGCCCCATTTCCCTGTCACTTGTGAACTGTAACCCCACACTCCAGAACCAAGTTGGTGAAAATATGACTCTTTGAAACCCAGGAGGTCATCACTCTACTCTTTGAAACCCAGCAGACTTTTTCTCTACCATTTGAGATTCCAGAAATCATGGTCCTACCCTTTGAGGCCAAGGCAGCTCTGCTGCCTATGCTCCTTGTCTCTTCAGCTTATGCTTCCTGGTTCCTTGGCCTTTTGGCTCCTTGCCCCTTCAGCCTCTTTTGCCTCTACCTTGCTCAGGCAAGCTTTATAAAGCTCTTTAGCTCTACTGATAAATGCCTGGAGGCAACCCACTCTACCAGTAAGCTTTTGCCTCAGAGCACTCAGCTCTCTTGCTATTTGGGTTGGCTCCTGTGACATTTTACACCAGCCTCCTGGTTCTGCTGTCACAACTTCTCTTCTTGCTACCTGTGTCATCTCTGGTGTTACAACTGTCCTCACTTCCTTCTGAGCCCTCACCAGAATTGCCTTTTATGTCCATAATTCCACCAAAAATCTCTTTAAGGCAATCTAGGATTTTACTAATCCAAACCAAACTCACTGCCATCGAGTTGATTCCGACTCATAATGACCCCCTTTGGGTTTCTGAGGCAATAAATCTTTATGGAAGTAGATTGCCCAGTCTTCCTTCCACAGAGTGGCTGGTGGGTCTGAACCACCAACCTTCCGGTCAGCAGTCAAAATGCCTTAGGCACCACACCACCACAGTTCCTTAAAACCAAACTCACTGCCTAGATGGTTTCAGAGAGCATAGGATTATTTTCCAGCCTTGAGAGCTAATGTAAATTGGCTTTTAGACTGGCTTGATGCCCATTATCCCTTCTTTCTCTCCAATTTCTCCAAACTGTAATGGGAATGTCTACATTGTATCTGTTTCACCATTGTACTTTGGAAATACAGATAAAGAGAAAATTTGCCCCAGGATGGAGTTTGGACTTGGATTGCATTTAAGACTTTTGGGAGGATATGATGAGATGAAAGTGTTTTGCATGTGGCAAGGACATCAGTTTGGGGAGGCCAAATAGTGGAATATCATGGATTAAATTGTATTCTAAGGAGTATACCTACCTGGTGTAAATGCTCACTCTTCCAGCCTGTCTATTGTTTGGCTGGAAGCCATAGAACTGAGTTCAATTCCAGGCCCAAAGAGTGACTAAGGGCTGTAGTCTCAAGGGTTTCACCAGTCTCCATCAGACCAGTAAGCCTAGTCTTTTTTATGATGCTGAGTTTTGTTCCACATTTTTCTCCCACTCTATCCAGGATCTCCTACACTTGGATCTTCCAAGTGGTTGACAGTGGTAGCTGGGCACCGTCTAGTTCTTTGGGTCTCATGGTCATGTAGGCTGAGAGTCACATGATCCACTAGTCCTGTGGACTAATTGTTTCCCTGTGCCTCTGATTTTCTTCATTCTCCTTTGCTCTGGATGAGGAGAGACCAATTGTTGCAACTAGATGGCCGCTTGTAAGCTTTTAAGACCCCAGTGGCTGTTCACCAAAGTAGGATGTAAAATGATGTTTTTGTGTAGTTTGTTATGTCAATTGAGCTTGATGTCCCCCACAACCTTGGTTCCAAGTGCATAGGCCCAACAGTTCACTCCGTTAGGGTGTTTGACTGTGGCTAAGAAGTTATAATTTTGCTCCCTCTTAGCTCTATTTTATATATATGGACCCTCTTATAACACATACAAGTATTTATGTAGAAATACGGCTTGCCAAACATATAGGTCATGAGTATATTCCCTTTTCCCTAGACATACCTGATCATTCATCCAGTCTACCTATGTAGGTATTTGTAGATTAATGTTTTCTACTACTGATAATACAGATTTGTGTATGTAAAAGTGTTTTATCTTTGTTATCTGTATTTCTTGTATACCTCACTGTGTCTTCCTTTTCCTTTGTTTTATTATTACTTATTTGGTACATTGCCTTTCCTTTCACCCAAATTAATGCTTGTCTCTTACTTATCTAGCGATTTTCCCTCAGAAATAAAATCTTAATACACACTGCAGTATGAATGGAGCTTGAAGATATTCTGCTGAGTGAAATAAGTCAATCACAAAAGGACAAATGTTGTATGACCTCACCTACACAAAAAGTAAGGAAAGGCAAATGTATAGAGAATAAAACTTCTTAGTGGTTACCTGCAGTGTAGTAAATAGTGTGGCTTTTCTAGCCATAAGTCTTTGTAAACTACCTGGTGGAATTTGCCATGAGAAACTGAGTAGCTCCTGATTGCTAATCCACCTGGGGTATTTCTGTTGAACCAGCATGAAGCAATCTTCTGGGAAGTTTGTGCTCTCTTGGGTGTATAGAATTCTGATGTTGGAATTGGTTAGCAGTCACTCTGCCAAGCCCAAAAAGAGCCCTTCTAGAGGCAGAAGGGGTCTCTCTTGACTGCTGACTGAAAAAGACATACTGCTGAGAGAAACATGCTCCTGAGAGACACGCGCTGCTGAGAGTCACCGGGAGACATGCATTGCTGAGAGAGAGACACCAAGACATACCACTGCTGAGAGAGAGACTGTTGGCTGAGAGATGATGGGTTGAGATAAACTAAGCATTGTTCCTGAACTTGAATTGTAGCCTAGTACTTCCCTAATAAACCCCATAATCTGTGAGTTCTGTGTGGCCACTGCAACAAATTATTTAACCCAGTAGAGAGATGGTGGGTGCTGCAGGAAGAACAGTTGGTGTGAGGGTTGGTGAAAGGGCTGAGGGAGGTGGTATGTCTGGCCTTGCAAGATAGGCCTTGAGTTAGTGACGGTGATTCTGTCTTCCTCTTGTGGGGTTAGAGGAGATCAGAAAATGCAGCCTCCTTGCCCCCTTGGCAGTTGTCAGAAGCAGTGGGATTCATTGCTATGGCCCTAGACTGATAGAAGCAAGGGCCTTCATAAAAGAAAGAAGGAAAGGGCCAGGGAAGTGAAACTTTGGATAATTAGATGGTTACTTTGGTTGGTGTTACCTCTTAAAGGAGATCCAGAGGCTAGGGCTTTTGGTTACACCCAGCCAAAGGCTGAAGGATATATATATATATATATATATATATATATAATGGGAAGATCATCAAGGTTAAAGGATGAAACTGTAATGTCTTAAAAAGGATTGTGTTTTGGATTATGTGTTTATCTCAATATACTATATGTATTAAGTATTCTCTTACCTGCTTGTACATTAGAAATGAATATGGAGTAAGGATAACGGAAAGCATGTAAGTCTGCCTTCAGCTGTTACTTGATTGGATATGTTAAAAAGGGAAATAGAAGGGATGGACACTGGGAAGAGGTAACTGGGGAGGAGGTGGGAGCGGAGCTGTTGCATTGTGGTAAACTGTGGTCAATGTCTTGAGACAAAGTGTATATGAACTGCTGTATGGAAAGTGAATTTGCTCTGTAAATCTTCACCCAAATCACAATTTAAAAAAAAAAAGGAAATAGAATTTTCCCAGCAGAAACGCAGGCTTTTGTTTCAAGCCCTGTGTAGAGTATTAGGGGCTTAGGTAGAAAACCTGAGCCCCAACCAGAACTACTGAGAGAACAGAAGATCTGTGTTTGAAGACAGGACCCACAGAGAAAAAAAAAAAAAAATACTGTTTGGCATTTTGAATTTCAAGCAAGCAGTTAGGCTTTGGGTTCATCTAGCCAGGAAAAGTCACGGTCCATGAAAGAAACCCCTTCCAGGACTGAAAGTTAAAGGAAGCCATTGAGTAGTAGGCTTTTATCGTACTTGCTTGTGACCACCTGGATCTACCTGAGTGGAAATGGGGAAAGTGCAACAAAGAAACAGTCTGAGTTTGGTACTCTTTGACCTAGGCCACGGAGGCTGGGGATGAGAGGAAGGGCTGGCAGGTCTGAAGTGCAAGGAGTTGTGAGCCTACGGGCATTGAAACAGTCCCTGAGTACTGAGGATGTAAGAGAAGGTGCTCCCTGCTCTTACCAGGGGCAAGAGAGGAGAAAAAGGGAGTTAACAGATAGAAAAATCACATTTATTGAGTAATTGTTGTCAGTAAGATGTACACATGTATAAAGTTGAATTTGCAAAAGTTCTTTATAGACATTTACAACAATGACAAAAAAAAAAAAAAGAAAGAAAGAAAGAATAACTACTGAGGCTGCTTATGTACAACCAAGCACCTTGTGGAATTTGCTTTCTTGATTTGGAAGTTTAGGGTCATGGTTTCATTGGACATTCCAGTTAATTGGCCTAAGAATATGTTCAGTGCTTGTGTTCTTCCTCCTGGTTTATCTTTTAGTGCCTGGGATCTCAAAAGCTTGCAAGCAGCCATCCAAGGCAAAACAATTAGTCTTTATTCATCTGGGACAACAAATGGAGAAAGAAACTCAGGAATAGGAGGAGGATATGGAATTTGTGGCTAATTGCCTTCATGAATAACTGCCTCCTTTGCCACCAGACCAGAAGAACAGGCTGTTGCCCAGTTACCGTAACTGATCATTTTGATCAAACAAAGATTCCATAGAAAAATCCTGATCAAAAAGGGGAAAATGCAGAATAGAATTTCAAATTTTCATGGACTCTAGACTTTCTGGAGACATGGAGGGTGAATGAATCTCTGAAACTATTGCCCTGAGATAATCTTTAAACCTAATACCAAAAATATCACCTGAAATCTTCTTACTACAGAACAATAGTTTAGCTTAACTAGTGAAAAAGGTTTGCCTTGAGCATTATACTCTTTCATGATGGTGGCATAGTGCCTAAGGCATTTGACTGATATCCGAAGGCTAGCAGTTCAAACCCACCAGCCACTCTTTGGAAGGAAAGTTGGGCAATTTACTTCCGTAGTGATACTGTCTCAGAAACCCAAGGAGGGGTTGCTATGCGTCGGATCTGACTTCACGGCAGGGAGTTAGTATTTTAGTTATATGGGACCAAGTTGACAACATCAACTCAAAAGATTAGATAGGAACCTTAGAGGGCAGTAAGTTTCAACCCCTCCTTGAGTTTCTGAGGCAGTATCACTACAAAAGCAAATTGCCCAATCTTCCTTCAGAGGAGTGGCTGGTGGGTTTGAACCACCAGCCTTCTGGTTAACAGTCAAATGCCTTAGGCACTATGCCACCAAAGCCCCTTTATGTTAATAGAGGAGGAATAATTCAGAAAAGGAAAGTGAGAATGATTGCACAATTCAAAGAATGTAATCAATGTCAATAAACGTACTGGTAGAAACTGTTGAATTGGTATAATCAGGGCAATAAAAGAGAGAGAAAAGACACAAATTACTAGTATCATAAATGAAAGAGGAGTCATCACTACTTATCCCATACACATTAAAATGATTAAGGAATATAATTGTGGGGTATAAGAGGTGCTGGTGGTGCAATAGTTAAGCAGTTGGTTGCTAACTAAAAGGTTGGTGATTTGAACCTACAGCCACTCTGTAGGAGAAAAGACCTGGAGATCTGCACCTGTAAACACTACAGACTAGGAAACCCTGTGGGACAATTCTAATTTACCCTATAGAGCCACTTTGAGTTGGAATTGACAGCATACAACAACAATGACATTGTGGGGTGTACCATTCACTTTACCCAAAGAATGTAGTCTCTGACCCTGGAGGGTTTTTTTTTTGTTTTGTTTGTTTGTTTGTTAATTTTTATTGTGATTTGGGTGAATGTTTACAGAGCAAAATCACTTTCCATACAGCAGCTCACATACACTTGTCTCATGACATTGACTGTGATTTCCCACAGTGCAACAGCTCCCTTCTCACTTCTTTCACATAGTTACCCCTTCCCCGTGTCCTTCCCTCCCATGCACTCCTGTCCCCCAAGCTGTCTTCCTGTGCACACACAGCCCTTCTATTCTCCCATGTGTCCCTGTTTGATGAAAGAAATCAAAGATCTAAATAAATGAGGATGTATTCTTTGTTCATCAACAGGAATACACTATTGACAAGATGTCAGTTCATCTCAACTATATAATCAATGCAATCTCAATCAAACCAATCAAAATCTACACAAGTTACATTTTGCATATTGATAAACTGATCCCAAAGTTTATATGAAAAGGCAAATGATGAAGAAGAGTCAGCATAATACTGAAGAAGATGAACAAAATTGGATGAATGACACTATCAGATTACAAGTTTTACTACAAAGTTATAGAAATCAAGTATTGACAGAAGAATAGACACACAAATCAATGGAGCAGAATGCAAAGCCTAGAAATGTTGTTGTTGTTAGGTGCCATCGAGACTGCTCTGACTCACTGACATTATGTACAACAGAATGAAACACTGCCCAGCTCTGTGCCAATCTCACAATCCTTCCTATACCTGAGCCCACCATTGCAGCCAATGTGTCAATCCATCTCGTTCAGGGTCTTCTCCTTTTTCACTGTCCCTCCACTTTATCAAGTATGATATCCTTCTCCAGGGAATGGTCCCTTCTGACAACATAACCAAAGTGGGTAATACACAGTTTGGTCATTCTCATTTGCAAGGCTGCACTTTTTCCAGGACAGATCTGTTAGTTCTCTTGAGTTTCCATGGGACTTTCAGTATTCTTCGCCAACACCACAGTTCAAAAGCATGAACTCTTCTTTGGTCTTCCTTATTCATTGTTCAGCTTTCACATACATATGAGGCGATTGAAAATACTATGCCTTGGGTTAGGTGGACCTTAGTCTTCAAAGAGACCTTTTTGCTTTTCAGCACTTTACAGAGGTCTTTTGCAGTAGATTTGCCCAGTGTAATACATCGTCTGATTTCTTTTTTCTTTTTTTTCAGCTGATAAACAAGTTTATTGTTAGGTATACTTCACCAACATTTTTGTTAAGCTAACATGTCAATTACGTTTTCTTATTTCTTTTTTTTAATGCGTTTTATTGAAATATAATTTATGTATAGTGAAATACACAAAATCATCTGATTTCTTGACTGCTGTTCTCATTGGTGATGATTGTGGAAACAAATAATATGAAATCTTTGACAATTCAATCTTTTCTCCATTTATTGTGATGCTGCTTATTGGTCCAGTTATGAGGATTTTCATTTTCTTTATGATGAGATGTAATCCATACTGAAGACTGCAGTTTTTAACCATCATTAGTAAGTACTTCAAGTCATCTTCACTTTCAGCAAGAAAAGTAGTGTCACCTGCACATCCTGGTTGTTAATGAGTCTTCTTCCAATCCTGATGCCACATTCTTCTTCATATAGTCCAGCTTCTCAGATTATTTGCTCAGCATACAGATTGAGTAACTATGATGAAAGGATTCAACCCTGACACACTCTCTGCTTGATTTTAATCCATGCACTATTCCCTTATTCTGCTCAAAGGACAGCCTCCTGGTCTATGCACAGTTTCCTCAATTAAATGTTCTGAAATTCTCATTCTTCTCAATGTTATTCATAATTTGTTATGATCCTCACAGTTGAATGCTTTTGCATAGTCAATAAAATATAAGTAAACATCTTTCTGGTATTCTTTGCTTTCAGCTAAGACCCATCTGCCATCAGCAATGATATCCCTCATCCCACATCCTCTTCTGAATCCAGCTTGCATTTCTGGAAGTTCTCTGTCAATATATTGCTGTAACTGTTTTTGAATTATCTTCAGCAAGCTTTTACTTGCATGTGATATTAATGATATGGTTCAATAATTTCCACATTGTGAGGGATCACCTTTCTTTGGAATGGGTACAAATATGGATCTCTTCCAGTTAGTTAGTCAGGTGGCTGTCTTCCAAATTTCTTGGCATAGACAAGTGAATGCCTCTAGCATAGAATCTATTTGTTGAAACAGCTCAGTGAGTATTCTGTCAATTCCTGGAGCCTTGTTCTTCACCAGTTCCTTCACTGCATGCTTCTACTTTTTCCCTCAGTACCATTGGTTCTTGATCATATGCCACCTCCTGAAATGGATGAACATCGACTAATTCTTTTTGGTACAGTGACTCTGTGTATTCCTTCCATCTTCTTTTGATATTTCCTACATCATTAAATATATTGCCCACAGAATATTTCAATATTGCAACTCAAGGCTTGAATGTTTTCCTCAGTTCTTTCAGCTTGAGAAATGCCAAGCATGTACTTCCCTTTTGGTTTTCTAACTCCAGGTGTTTGCATATTTCATTATAATAATTGACTTTGTCTTCTAGAGCTGCTCTTTGAAATCTGATCTGCTCTTCTATCTTTTTATTTTCTTCCATTTGCTTTAGCTACTCTCCACTCAAGGGCAAGTTTCAGTCTCTTCTGACATCTATTTTGGTCTTTTCTTCTTTTCTTGTCTTTTTAATGATCTTTTGCGTTCTTCATGGATGATGTTCTTGTTGTCATCTCACAATTCCTCTGCTTTTCTGTCATTGATGTTACATCAAATCTATTCTTTAGATGATTTCTAAATTTAGGAGGGATATTATCAAGGTCATATTTTGGCTCTCGTGGACTTGTTTTAATTGTCTTCAGTTTCAACATGCACTTGTATATGAGCAGTTCGTGGTCTGTTCCACAGTCAGCTTCTAACCTTGTTTTGGCTGAAGATACTGAGCTTCTCCATTGCCTCTTGCCACAGATGTGGTTGATCTGATTCCCGTATACTCTGTCTGGTGAAGTCCACATATGTAGCTGCCATTTATGTTGTTGAAAAAGGTATTTGCAATGAATAAGTCATTGGTCTTGCAAAATTCTATCAGGTGATCTTCTGCATCATTTCTCTCACCAACGCTATCTTTTCCAGCTACCAGTGATACTCATTGTTTCCAACTTTTGCATTCCAATCACCACTAATAATCAACATATCTTGATTTCATGTTTGGTCAATTTCAGACTGCAGAAGTTGGTAAAAATCTCCAATTTCCACATCTTTGGCTTTGGCGGATGGTGTGTAAATTTGAGTAACAGTAGTATTAATTTATCTTTCTTGTAAGTGTATGGATATTATCCTATCACTAACAACATGCTACTTCAGGATAGATCTTGGAACATTCTTTGTGATGATGAATGTCATACTATTCCTCTTCAATCTGTCATTACTGACATAGTGGGTCACTTGATTGTCTGATTCAAAATGCCCAAAACCAGCCCATTTCAGCTCATTAATGCCTAGGATATTAATCTTTATGTGCTCCATTTAGTTTTTGGCAACTTCCAATTTTCCTAGATTCATACTTCGTACATGCCATGTTCCAATTGTTAATGGATATTTGCAACTGTTTCTTCTCATTTTGAGTTGTGCCACATCAGCAAATGGAGGTTCCAAAAGCTTTAGTCCATCCACATCATTAAGGTTGATTCTACTCTGTGGAAGCAGTTCTTCCCCAGTTGTATTTTTAGTCCTTTATGACCTGAGGGGCTCATCTTCTGGCACAATATCAGACAAAGTTTCAGGGCTATTCATAAAGTTTTCCAGTAATATATTAGATAGTGTTTCACTGCTATTCAGAAAGTTTTCATTGGCCAATTCTTCAAGAAGTGAATGGCCCTTTCCTTCTTCCAAGTATGTCTCAGTCTGGAGGCTCTGCTGAAACCTATCCACCATGGGTGACCCTGCTGGCATTTGAAATACCAGTGGCGTAGCCTCCAGCCTCACAGCAATATGCAAGCCACCATAGTATGACAAACTGACAGACAAGTGGTAGAAGCCTAGAAATAGATCCAGACAAAGTAAACTGATTTTGAGAAAAGACTAATGGTTATTCAATGGAAAAATTATAAGATTTTAAACAAATGGTGCTATAACAACTAGACATCCAAAAGCAAAGAACAAAATAAAATAATCAAGTCACATAACACCTTTCAAAAAGTTAGCTAAAAATGGATCATAAAAATAAATATAAAATCTCAAAACTATAAAACTTCTAGATTATATCATAGGAGAAAATTTAGGTAACCTTAGGCTTGGCAATGACTTTTAGATACAATACTAAAGGAAGACTCATTTAAAAAAAAAAGTTGAGAACCTGGATTTGATTAAAATTAAAAATGTGTGCTCTGCAAAAGACACTGTTAAGAGAATGAAGAGACAAGTCACATACTAGGGGAATATATTTGCTAAACACATATCTGATAAAGAATTTGTGTATAAAATATAAAAAGAACCCTTAAAACTCAACAATAAGAAAAAAATATATAGAAGAAAACTCAACGGTAAGAAAACAACCAACCAAATTACGAAATGGGCAAAAGATTTGAACAGACACTTCACCAAAGAAGAACATACAGATACCAAATAAGCATATGAAAAGATGTTCACTACAATTCATTGGGTAATTGCAAATTAAAACAACAATGAGATACTGCTAAACATGTATTAGAAGGGACAAGAAAACTGACAATACAAAATTCTGGCAAGGATTTGGAACAAGAGGAACTCCCATTCATTAAACATGGAAATGGAAATTGGTTCAAGCACTTTGGAGGGCACTTTGACAGTTTCTTTCAAAGGTAAACTTACATTTACCACACAATCCAGCAATCATGGTCCTAAGTGTTTACCCAACTGAACTGAAAATGCATGTCTACACAAAAATCTACACATAAGTTGTATATAGCAGTATTATTCATAATCACCAAAAACTAGAACCAACCAAAATGTTTTTTGTTATGGGTTAACATATGCCCTGCAAAATATATACTGGAATCTTAATCTCTATACCTGTTAATGTTATTCTGTTTGGAAACAATAGGTTTTTCATTGTTATGTTAATCAAGTCACTCCTGAGTAGGGTAGGTTTTTAATCCAGTGACTTCTGAGTTATAAGTAAACCAACATAAATCAAATCCACTGCCATCAACTTGATTCCAACTCATAGTAACCCCCATTGGGTTTCAGAGGTGGCAAATCTTATAGAAGAAGATTGTCCCATCTTCCTTCCATGGAGTGGATGGTAGGTTTGATCCACCAACCTTCTGGTTAGCAGTCAAATACCTTCAGTATTGCACCACCAGAACTCCTGAGTTAATAAGTAGAGTGGAGTAAACATAGAGATATACACATGGGGGAATACAGATGCCATGTGAGAATCATCTCTAAGCTGAGGTAGCAAGGAATGCCCAGCACTACCAACAAGGGAGGAATAGCTATAGCCAAGACCCTGATTTGGACTTTTAGGCTCCAAAACTGTGAAAAAATAAAATACTGCTTTTTAAAGCCATTTACTTGTAATATTTGTGTTATAGAAGCACTGGGAAACTAACCTGGGGCTTGGCAGTTGCTTTTCACTTGAGGGTGGTTCTATATTAAGGCCAGGGCCTGAGGTAGGCAGACCCAGGGCTTGGAGGCTGCTTTGCTCTTAGATGTGGCTCTATGTTAAGGCCGGGGCACAAGGTAGGCAGGCCTGGGGATTGGAGGCTGCTTTGCGCTTGGGGGCAGCTCTTTTTTAAGGCAGGGCCCTGAGGTAGATGGGCCTGGGGCTTGGAGTCTCCTTTTCACTTGTGGGCAGCTCTATGTCAAGGCCATTGCCCAAAGTAGGCAGGTGCAGAGGGGTTAGGAAAAACTAAGGGAGATGAACTTGTCTGTCAGTTTGTTGTCCTGTGGTGGCTTATGTATTGCTGTAAGCCTGGAGGCTGTGCCACCATGTTGCAAAATGCCAGCAGGGTTACTCATGGTGGATAGGTTTCAGTGGAGCTTCCAGGCTAAGACAGACTTGGAAGAAGGAAGAGGCCATCCACTTCTCAAATAATTGATCAGTGAAAACATTATGAATAGCAGTGAAAAACTGTGTGATATATTAGTGGAAAACTTTATGAACAGCCCTGAAACAGTGTCTGAAATAATGCCAGAAGATAAGGCCATCAGGTCGGAAGGCACTCAATTTGACTAAGGAGGAGCTGACTCCTCAGAGTAAAGACAACCTTAATGATACGGATAGAGTAAAGCTTTCGGGACCTCTATTGGCTAATGTGGCACAACTCAAAATGAGTAGAAACAGGTACAACATCCGTTAGTAATTGGACCATGGAAC
>NW_006921707.1:6379419-6409296 GCF_000298275.1 Orycteropus afer afer
CAAGAACATCATCCATGAAGAAAGCAAGAGGTCATTAAAAAGACAGGAAAGGAAGAAAAGACCAAAATGGAAGTCAGAAGGGACTCTGAAACTTGCCTTTGAATGAGAGTAGCTAAAGCAAATGGAAGAAATAACAAGATAAAAGAGGTGAACAGATTTCAAAGACAGCTCAAGCAGACAAAGCCAATTACTATAATGAAATGTGCAAACACCTAGAGTTAGAAAACCAAAAAGGAAGAACACATGCAGCATTTCTCAAGCCGAAAGAACTGAGGAAAAATTTTAAGCCTCAAGTTGCGATCTTGAAAGATTCTATGGACAGTATATTGAATGATGCAGGAAATATCAAAAGAAGATGGAAGGAAATACACAGACACTGTACCAAAAAGAATTGGTTGATGTTCATCCATTTCAGGAGGTAGCATATGATCAAGAACCAATGGTAGTGAAGGAAGGAGTTGAAGCTGCACTGAAGAAAATGGCAAAGAACAAAGCTCCAAGGGTTGATGGAATACCTGTTCAGGTGTTTCATAAATCCTTCTTCAGGCTACTGTCCCTGGGCTTTGTAAGATGGAAGATCCTGAGCTTTGTAAGATGGAAGATTCTGAAGAGTAAAAACAAACAAGACAAAAGAAAACAAAGCACTTATAAATGTCCCCATGGTTTACAGAGCTTCCATATTTGTCAGTAAAGGGACTTCAGTGTTCTCTAGATGCCCTGCTAAAGGCACTCACTCAGCTATGCCAAGAGATTTGGAAGACAGCTACCTGGCCAACTGACTGGAACAGGTCCATATTTGTACCCATTCCAAGGAAAGGTGATCCCCCAGAATGTGGAAATTATTGAAGAATATCATATTAATATCACATGCGAGTAAAATCTTACTGAACATAATTCTAAAACAGTTATAGCCAGTATATTGACAGAGAGCTTACAGACATGCAAGCTAGATTCAGAAGAGGACGTGGAATGAGGGATATCACTGCTGATTTCAGATTGATCTTAGCTGAAAGCAAAGAATACCAGAAAGATGTTTATTTGTGTTTTATTGACTATGCAAAAGCATTCAATTGTGGGATTATAACAAAGTATGGATAATATTGAGAAGAGTGGGAATTCCAGAACACTTGATTGTACTCATGAAGAACCTGTACATAGATCTGGAGGCTGTTGTTTGAACAGAACAAGGGGACACTGCATGGTTCAAAATCAAGAAGAGAGTGTGTCAAGGTTGTATCCTTTCACCGTAATTATTCAATTTGTATGCTGAGCAAACAATCCAAGAAGCTGGATTATATGAAGATGAGTATGGCATCAGGATTGGAGGAAGACTCATTAACAACCTGTGATATACAGACAACACAACTTTGCTTGCTGAAGGTGAGGTTGACTTGAAGCATTTACTGATGAAGATTAAAGACTACAGTCTGCAGTATGGATTACACCTCAATATAAAGAAAACAAAAATCCTCACAACTGGTCCAATAAACAGCTTCATGGTGGACGGAGAAAAGGTTGAAGTTGTCAAGGATTTCATATTACTTGGTTCTACAATCAACACCAATGGAAGCAGCAGTCAAGACATCAGACTGCAAAAGACTTCTTTCAAGTGATAAAGAGCAAAGATGTCTCCTTGAAGACTTAGGTGAGCCTAACCCAAGCCCTGGTGCTTCCAATCGCCTCTTACGCATGTGAGATCTGGACAATGAATAAGGAAGAGCGAAAAAGAGTTGATGGTTTTGAGTTGTCATGTTGGAGAAGAATCTAAGAGTACCATATTCTGCTAAAAGGACTAACAAATCTGTCCTGGAAGAGTGCAGCCAGAATGCTCCTTGGAAGTGAGATTGGCCAGATTTCATATCACCTACTTTGGTCATGTTGTAGGAAGAAAACATTCCCTGGAGAAGGATATCATGCTTGGTAAAGTGGAGGGTCAACAAAGAAGGGGAAGGCCCTCAACAAGATGGATAGACATAGTGGCTGCAAGGATGGGCTGAGATATAGCAAGGATCTTGAGGCTGGTATAAGATCAGGCAGTGTTTTTTTCTGCTCTGTGTAGGGTCACTATGAGTTGGAGACAACTCTACGGCTCCTAACAACAACAGGAAACTAGGACATCTTTTGATAGGTGGACTGGCAAACTAATACTCATGAATGAAATATTATTCAGAAATATAAAAAATGAGCTATCACACCACAAAAAGACATGGAGGAAACTTAAATGCATATTGCTAAGTAAAAGATATCACTCTGCAAAGGCTATTTACTGATTCCAATTATATGACATTCCGAAAAAGGAAAAACTATAAAAACAGTAAAAAGAAAGGTTTGCTAGAAGTTTGAGGAGAGGGATGAACAGGGAATTTTAAGGGTGATGAAACTACTCTGTGTGCTATTGCATTTTAGGGATAGGAGAAGGGTGGGATATGATAACTCTAACATTCCAGAACTGCAAGATTTGTACTAGCTATAACTAAGCAAGTTGAAATCCACTTTATAAAGCTGTCATTGTAATGTTTTCAAGATAATAATCCTTTCCATTCATTTTCAAAAATGAAGACAAGGACAAGGACTTTAAACACCCCTCAGTGTGTAAAGAACACTGCATTGGAATAAACCTATCAAATAAACTCATTTTTGTCTTGTTTGGCAAGCATTTATTTTCCAGACACTTTAGCTCGATTTTGGAGAACCTAGAATTTTTGCTCTTAAGAAATACGCTGTTCCTTAGATGGAAACTAAGACCAGAAGGTTCATAAATCCTTCTTCAGGCTACTGTCCTTGGGCTTTGTAAGATGGAAGATTCTGAAGAGTAAAAACAAGCAAGACAAAAGAAAACAAAGCACTTATAAATGTCCCCCATGGTTTACAGAGCTTCCATATTTGTCAGTAAAGGGACTTAAGTGTTCAGTTTAAAATCTACACTTCATAGATCTACAAACGAAGACTTAAGAAGTACAAATTAGCCCCTGTCACAGAGCTAATTAGGAGAATAACCATAATCCTTGTTTCATGACTCAGGGTAACTATTTGTGACACCCAGCCTATGGGCTCTTTTCCACTACCATGCTGTTTCTTGCTTCCCACAATCAGGACAGGTACTCAGTTAACTCATGATTTCTCTGTGTTGACTCTTCTAATACTACCTTCACAAGCACAGACTGTACAAGGACTCCATATGACACCACTGAGAGTGAACAAAAATCCTCATAATTCCAACTTAAATAGCCCAAGTTGTCTTTGAGATAATCTTAGTTCCAAAGGAAATGTTTAAACATTATCAGGAGTAATTACAGGCTTCTCCCCAGGGAAATGTGACTATTCAACAGAAGATAGAAATTTACTCATGATTCAATTTATCAACATGTCACCAATGTTAGAAAGGTTGAAAAAGCATGGAGAAGTAAGCCTTCTGCTCACATGAAACAGCAAGCCTGGTTGCTGGAAAACCTGTAGAAGAATGTTTTTCATTCTTCTCAGAAAGATTCTACACACAAAAGTACATTTGTGAAGTACTTTACAATCCATACATCATTTCCACACAATCCCTTTATCATCCCGCCTGTCATGGCCACTGTTGCCTGTGTGCAGGTCTTTGTCCTCTCTTAGCTGCTTCATTGCAGGAGTTTCCTAATTGATCCCCTTGCCTCCACTCTTATCCCCCACCAACTGATCTGTCACATTACCAAACCAGACTTTCCTAAAATGCAATTCTTTCAGTGGTTCTGCATTGCTTATAGCATGAAGTTGAAACTACTAATCATGGTGTGCCTGATATTCCCCGTCTCCATTGCAGATCCACTGTCCCCCCTTATCCACTCTGCTCTGTACTACCTTGGGAATCTGATCTCTATAGACCATGTTACCTGGGCCCCCTTGTTCTCTAGCTTCCATTTGGGTTTGGCCAATATGAGATGTTATGGATTGAACTGTGT
The DNA here is from genome assembly GCF_000298275.1 of Orycteropus afer afer. NCBI lineage: Eukaryota > Metazoa > Chordata > Mammalia > Tubulidentata > Orycteropodidae > Orycteropus > Orycteropus afer. The sequence goes on from NW_006921707.1 coordinate 6,383,355, forward strand.
CCCCCAGAAATATGTGTTATAATCCTAACTTCTATGCCTGTGGTTATAATCTCATTTGGGAATGGGCTGACTTTGTTACGTTACCAAAATCTACTGCCATTGAGTCAATTCCGACTCAAATCATCCCTATGGGACAGAGTAGAACTGCCCCATAGGATGTCTAAGGCTATGAATCTTTACAGAAGCAGATTGTCTTATTGTTCTCCCTTGGAGCAGCTGGTGGGTTCAACCCACTGACCTTTTGGTTAGCAGATGAATGTTTTAATCACTATGCCACCAGAGATCCTTTGTGTTAATGAGGCAGAATTAGTATAGGATGTGTCCTGAGTCAATCTTTTTTGAGATATAAAAAGAGCAGACTAGGCCTAGAGAAGCAAGCAGAGATGGCGGAAGAGAAATGCCAAGCCACATGAAGATCACCCAGGAGCAGAAGCTCAAAAGAGACAACGGTATTCCTCCACATCCGAGAGAGAAAGAAAGCCTTCCCTTAGAATCAGCAACCTGAATTCAGACTTCTAGCCTCCTAAGCTGTGAGAAAATAAATTTCTATTTGTTAAAGCCACCCACTTCTGGTCTTTCTGCTATTGCAGCCTTGGATAACTATGGTAGGAGGCATAAGCAAGAGATGAGAGAGTAAGAGAAGAGAAATATTGGGTATTTATTCTCCAGGGACTACCTTCCTCTACTTAACTCCATAGTTCCCATTAGGCAGCCCCTTCTGTGCTAGGTTCTGATAAATCAGTGGTTCTCAACGGGGATAATTTTGCACTTACCCCCTACAGGGGACACTTCTAAACATCCTTCAGTGCACTGGTCAGTCTCCTACTTATCCAGTCCAAAATGTCAATAGTGCCACTGTTGAGAAATCTTTGTGCCTTGTACCTTGCTCTAGTCCATTTGGTCCTTGGATATGGCAACCAACTATAAGCAGACCCAGGATACTTTACCATCCTTTTTTGATTCCCTTAAATTACTTCTTTTGGGTATGCCATCTGTTTTACCCTGGGTCCCTGACAAACAGCAAACAAAACCCACCATGATGAGACCAACTCTGTTCCACCTTTCCTAAAGCCCCAGCAACCTACACTCCAGTCATGTCAAACCACTTACCATCACCAGGACATGCCAGGCTTCTTTCAAGATTACATGCCTTTGTTGACACAGGATTATCTATCTATGACTTTGCTTTTACCTAGTTCCCACCCAAGCCAGGCCAATTTAGCTCAAGCACATCTACAGAGCTTTTTCAGAAAATCCCCAGCCCATCCTATTCTAGATGAAGCTGACCTTTACATTCTTGGGCTCCCAAAGTACCCTAGGTGGATATACAGATCATAGTACTCTTAACTTTCTATTGCATGTGTGTTATTGTGTATATTATGTTTCTGTTTTTATTTTTGCTTCTGTTTACTATATCCCTAGAAGTCTCTTAGTCACACAAATAGTTAAGGGCTGGACTTTTAAGTCCATGCACAGGCACCTCAGAAGACATGCCTGGCAATCTGCTTCTGAAAGGTCACAGCCTTGAAAACCCTGTGAAACAGTTCTACTCTGAACACATGGGGTCACTATGAGTTATAATCAACTTGATGGTGATTAAAACAATACCACTCCTTGGAAGGAAGGTTGGGCAATCCTACTTCCGTAGTGGTACTGCCTCGGAAACCCAAGGAGGGGTCGCTATGAGTCGGGTTTGACTCGATGGCACATAACAACAACAACAACAACAATATCCCTAGCACGTTACACAGTGCCCAGCACATAGTAGACACTCAGTAAACTCTGGATGTATAAAATCATTCAATCTATTCAGTCAATAAATATATTTTTTTAGTGTCTATTGTATCCCAATTTGTACTCAGAACTGGACATATAGCAATGAACACAATAGACAAAAATACCTGATCTCATGGGCTTTTGTTCTAATGGGGAAGACATACTATAAATTAGGTAAACAAGTAAAATACATAGTAGAAGGGAAAGGGGTATAGGGAGGGTTTGGTAGGGGTGAGAATAGTTAGGGAAACCTGGAAGTTTCTCACAGAGAAAGTGACATTCATGAGAATGTATAAATTGAATTAAGAAAGGGAGAAAGCAATATTTTTGAGAATTATTTTGTGAATATGAAAATTGAAGCTCAGAGGCTCTAGGAAACACAGCTAGCCTGTGGGCAAGTCAAATAGTACAGACCTAATGCTGATCCAGTGTCCATCCTCTGACCACACTTGCCTCCCACATGAGCCAAAGAGTGGGGACAGTGAATCTGTCATTTTACCAGTCCCCCACTTGGCTTTCTTGTCCACCATTAAGTGATTTCTTTCAGACAACTGTGAGCTCAAAGAATGTTAGAGGACAAGGTAAAACATTTTCTCTCTGAACAGGAGAAGGCAGGTAGAAATGTTCCCCTGACTTGAAAGAAACAACTAGATAATTACCACATACTCTTTTGCAGACTCCATATATATTATAGTCATGTCTGGAAGAGTTAAATCTTTCTGTCTTTGACACATCTGTAAAGCTCCCACCTAACAAGAGTTACTCTTTAGTAAACAAATTGAAGATCAGAAGACAAAGCGTGTGGAGCGCTCTTATTTCCCACACACACACACACCAAGTACTCAATTTATAACTAGAGCACTAACATTTTGTTTTCTCTTTCCAAAAAACTGACTCAGTCAGTTTCAGATTCCTTAGCCTCCACCACAGGATGGGCAAGAAAAGATATAGTTATTTACTATTTTTCCTTAATCATCACTCAAAAATTTAAAGAAAGTCTGCGGCTTCTAAAGTCTTTTGAGTTTGCCTTATTGTAGGTGAGTTGGGTTGTAGTCCTAAGTTCTTGAGCCTATTACCTGAAAGAAAAGTTAGGCCAAATAAAGAATTCAGGCAATAGTTGAGAAAATATACAGGCAGTCCCCAGGTTATGAATGTTTGATTTACTCACAACTCCTACTTGCCCTTTAATGTTATGCAAATTTGTCCTCAGTTTGAAATGGTTGAATGAATGCCAACTCCCAACAATTTCTTCATCACAATTACCTCCACATGCTGTATGTGCAGCTTCTAAACTATTGAAATGGCTTTGAGCCTTTTCTTTCATTAAATTGAGGCAAAATAAGAACCATAGGCCTATTTCAACTCACCTACAAATTCCACTTAAAGATTTAAAGACACAATTAGGAATAGACTTTGTTCATAACGCAGGGACTGCCTGTATTCACAAAGACTCTTAGATGCTACATTGTACTGCCTTTAACCATGTTCTGGATCAAACTGTGTCAGGGAACAATTGTGTCAAGGAGCATAAGTGCTTTAACATTTGGGATGGACTAGTGGGAATTCTAAGGAGCTCTAGTGACATAGTGGATAAGGCATTTGGCTGCTAACCAAAAGGTCAGCGGCTCAAACCTCCCAGCTGCTCTGCAGAAGGAAAATGGGGTAATCTACTTCAGTAAAGATTTATAGCTTTGGAAGACAAAGGGGGTCGCTGTGAGTCAGAATTGACTTGATGGCAGTGAGTTTGGGTTTTTTTGAGTAGGAATTCTAAAAACTCACTGCCATCAAGTTAATTCTGACTCATCTTGAACCTATAGGACAGAGTAGAACTGCCCCATAGGGTTTCCAAGGCTGCAAATCTTTACAGAAGCAGACTGTGTCATCTTTCTCCCACAGAATGGCTGGTGGGTTCAAACCACTGACCTTTTGGTTAACAGTCAAATGCTTTAACCACTGCTCCACCAGAGCTCCTTGAGATTTTTATAGGCTAATAATATTATTCATAGGAGTTTATATTATTCTAATATATAAGCAAGCATATTCTATTTTGAAACGATACAAAGATATTAATTGATACATGACACATATATTTAATGTTGCATCTAAAACCTTCTCAATAAATGTATAGACCTTGCATATTCTAAGATATAGTTCTCACCACTAGCTTTTATATATGTAAGGACATGGAAGCAAAAAGATTAGCCAGGGACAGAAAGCGAATATGAGTCATAATGAAATTGAAGTCCTGGATTCACATCCAGGTGTCATATTACCAAACAGGAGGAGATAAAGATGGATACTCTAACCAACCTAGGCTAGAAGGAGCCATTCACATGATTTTAGAAGAAATTGAGTTTGCAAAAATGAAAGTAACATAAGAGGCAAGAAACAAGATAGAGGAAACTCAATTTTCATCATGTAGAGAACATTTGGAGGGCATTTAAATGTGAACAGTAAATATAATGATCTTAGGCAGGGTTCTCTGGGAGAGAGAGAGTGTATATATATATATATATATACCGAGAGAGAGAGAGAGAGAGAGAACTTTGTCTCAAGGAAATGACTCACATACTTGTAGAGGCTGGCAAGTCCCAAGTTCATGGGTCAAACACCAAGCTGGAGGCTTCTCCTCACTCATGCAGCTGTGGGGCTGACAAACCCAAGATCAGCAGGCAATGCAGCAAGCTCCTGGCTTCAGTGGATGATGAATCCAAGATCAGCAGGTAAAATGGCAGATTGTTGGTTCACAGGTGGTGAAGGCAACAATCAATCCCAAGATTAGCAGGCAAAATGATATCGAAGGAAACAGAAATATCAATGACGTGATTGTTCTGGGTTACCTAGTGCCACTCTGACAGGAATATACCACAAATGGGATGCTTTAACAAACAGGAGCTTATTCTCTTACAGTTTGGAGGCTTTAAGTCTGAGTTCAAAGTGCCAGACTCTAGGGGCTGGGTGAAAGCCCCTCAACCTTGGCCTTCAGCTCTGCCTGCTGTTCCCGGCCCACTGAAGCTAGAGGCTTTTCTTCACTCAGACAGCTGCTGGCTGCTGAGGTTTACAAGCCCAAGCCTGACAAGTAAAAAGGCACAGTCCCAATGTTACCAGACCACACAGCATGCCATTAATTTAAGTTCAGCAGCATGGCAGGCTGCTGAACAATGACACGGCCACATGCAGGGTTCAAGCATACACACCATAAGCTAGAGACCATTCCCCAAGCTGTTCCTCATATATGGGAAGCAGACCACATACCCAAAGCAGCTACTCAGCTGCTCCAATAGATTCCACCATGGAGTTAATAACCAATCTCACTGTGGGGAATAACTACATTCAGCTGCCCAGCCACTTAACCAGGCCCAGCCAAGTTGACACACAAACTTAACCACCACCATGGTTAAGACCAATAAAAGGAAGAATAGATTATCTTGATTTGAGAAAATCAACATATGAAGAAAAAACAAATCAAAGCTCTTATTTAAAAACGTAAGATTTATCTTTCACTGTCAGACCGAGTTCAGATTCCAATTCTGCCATTTGCTAGTTGTGTGACCTTGGACACATTTCTTAACCTCTCGAAAATTCAGTCATCAAGAGGACTGAATGATATGAAGCGTGGAAAGCATTGTTCAGTCTACTTGGCACATAATATGCAGTCAATAAATGGTAGGTGCTGCTGCTACTATTGTTTTGCTATTATTAGTCCCCTTAACTTCACCATGTCTCCACTCAGCCACTTGTATTTCACACCTAACATTTTATTTATCTGCATTATAACCTATCAACAAACTCACTGCTGTCGAGTCAATTCGACTCATAGCACCCCTCCTTGGGTTTCCGAGCTGGTATCTCTGCAGAAGTAGATTGCTCAATCTTCTAGAAAGAGAATAATCAAGTCAGAACACTGACATACTCAATTAATCCTCAGATCAAAAGCTCAATTTCTTCAAAGCCATGTTTTTTATGATGTGTTTCTTGTGAAAGAATTGTTCCACTGGAAGATGATCTTATCTCTTTTCTAAAATGATGCAGGTCTTATGGACATCTGGTATGAAGCTCCAATTACTTAGAACACACAGTTGCAGGGAAAAGAGGATACAATTTGATCTACAACATTAGACAATATAAAAATGAAATTGAAGGAATCAGTGAAAAATATAGAAATATTTCCTCACCAAAATAAATATTATTTCCTAAGAAAAACATAAATCTTTGAAAAAATGACAAGAAGTTTGAGCCTTCTGCTTCTCATAAGGAATAATAGGAATTGGATTTATCCTCCTGCCTTAAACAATTTTTTTAATGGAATATATAAAACAGTAGCTTGTAGCATTGGACAAGAAGCAGTGCAGAACAGTGATTTCTGAAAGAAGGAAAACAAATGAGGTAAGCCCTATGATTGCCTCTTCTAACTTTCCATAGAGATTTTCAGGCATCAGCACAGAGAGAGTACTCAAACATAAGAAGACAGAGATCTTAATTCCGAAAGGTCAAGGTGGTTAGAATTCCTAGCACAGAGTCTCAGAGAAGGTAAATCTTCTGAAAGACAAAGCTCCAAAGATCTGAAAAGGCTCCCCTTGAATGTTTAGCTGATTACTAATCAGTGCGTGCAATGAGGAAACTGTCAATGGCAGAGAAAGAACCACTAAAAAGGAGCAAATGGAACAATCCTCAGAAATCACACAAGGTTGGGAGTAGTGCATCTTTCCACTTTTACTAGTGGAAAGAACTCCTAACTCTTGAGATGATCAATTGGAGTTGTCAAAAGGGTATTGCCCAAGCTAAATGGGCCATTTAGCCTTAACTCAGGGCTGTTTCAAAGCCACATACAGAGGTTCAAAGAAAGCCTCTAAAAGATTAAACTGTTTTGGATAACTTGCCTGCATCCCAGAACAAAGCCTAATGTCCATAGGTCAAAAGGTGAATAGATAAACAAATTATGGTGTCCATAAATTCGAATACTAATGAGTCATAAAAAGGCACAAACAATTGGCACATTCAATAACATGAATAAATCTCAAAATATTTATGCTAAGTGAAATTAAAAAGGCAAAAAGAGTATATATACCATATGATTTTATTTATATAAATGTAAAATTTAAATTAATCTATAGTGATAGCAAGCAGAACAGTGGTTGCCTGAAATCAGGAATGGAATAATGGGCATGAGGAAAATTTGGTGGATGGTAGAAATGTTTATTTTTTTATTGTGCTGATAATTTCATGGCTATCTTCATATGTCATATCTCATCTCTTTGCTTACTTTAAATATGTGCAGTTTATTGTACATGAATTTATGCTCAGTAAACCTGGAAGAAAAAAGAAGAAAGTAACTTGAGTAATTTTGTTTTTTATATTTCCATTTCAGACATAGTTATTAGTACTTCCTGTGAAAGATAAAGAAATTTATCCCCATATCTTTCATATTCACCTTCTGAATTTTGTTACTGTATAATAATAATTTTTGTATTGTTCAGGTTATGACATTCACACATTATTCTGTAATCATATAACCTACTCTTGCTTTGTTTTAATTCTCACTTTAAGTGAGTATGATGTTGCCATGAGTCTTTTTTACCATTGCTTCACCATTCCCAAGGAGCTCTGGTGGCATAGTGAAAATGGTGAAAAGCATTTGAATGCTTACCAAAAGGTTGGAGGTTCAGACCCACCAGCTTCTCCACAGGAGAAAATTGGGGCAGTCTGCTTCTGTGAAGATATACAGCCTTAGAAACCCTGTGGGGCAGTTCTACTTTATTGTATAGGGTTGCTATGAGTTGAAATTGACTCAGTTTCAGTGGATTTGGGTTTTGGTGTCACCATTTCCAAGTTCTTCATATTGACACTTTTCTTGTTTGATTTATTCAGTCTGTACACTTAGCAAATAATACAACAAACTGGACTATATGAAGAAGAATGCAGCATCAGAATTGGAGGAATATACAGATATTCCTGCAATATACAGATGATATAATCTTGCTTGCTGAAAGCAAAGAGCACTTGAAGCATTTACTGATGAAGACCAAAGACTACAACTTTCAGTATGGATCACACTTCAACATAAAGAAAACAAAAATCCTCACAAATGGACCAACAATCAACATCAGGATAAATGGAGAAAAAATTGAAGTTGTCAAAGATGTCGTTATATTTGGATCCATAATCAACACTCATGGAAGCTGTTGTTGTTGTTGTTGTTGTTATGTGCCATTGAGTCGGACCTGACTCATAGCAACCCCTCCTTGGTTTCCGAGGCAGTATCACTACAGAAGTAGATTGTCCAACCTTCCTTCTGAGGAGTGGCTGGTGGGTTTGAACCACCAGCCTTCTGGTCAGTAGTCAAGTGCCTTAGGCATTATGCTACCAGAGGTCCTCAAGAAATAAAAAATTGTATTGCATTGGGCAAATCTGCTGCAGAAGACCCTTTTAAATCTAAAAAAACAAAGATGTCACTTCGATGACTAAGGTCATGATGACCCAAGCCATGGCATTTTCAATAGCTTCATATGCATGAGAAAATGACAATGAAAAGAAAGGTAAAACAAAAATGGACTCATTTTAATTATGTGTTGGTGAAAAATATTGAATATACCATGGACTGACAGAAGAATGAACAAATTTGTCTTGGAAGAAGTACAGCCTGAATGCTCCTTAGAAGCAAGGATGGCAAAACTTTGTCTCACGTCATGTTATCAGGAGGGGCCAATCTCTGGAGAAAGATATCATGCTTAGTAACGTAGAACCAAACAGGGTCAGTGAAAAAGAGGAAGATCCTCAACATGATGGATTGCCATCCTGGCTGCAACTTGGGATCAAACTAGCAGGAGTAGGGAGGATAGTGTAGAACCAGGCAACATTCTGTTCTGTTATACTTAGGGTCACTATGAGTTGAAGCTGACTGGACAGCACCTAACAGCAACTTGCTGGGTTTAATTTTACAATCAAGTAATTTCTTTCTTTCTTTCTTTTTAAGGGTGAATATGAACACTATTATATGATTTATTGAAATTTTAAGGAATTTTGACTAGGTTGCATGTTGTTTACTTTACCATTTATTAGATATTACTTCCTTGTTTTCTGGTGAGAAATACTGTTGTGGAGAAGTCTGAGGCAGCCTCATCTCACTTCCAGGTGATTTAGAGTTTCTGTGTGAACATCTGTGGTAGTTAAGTTATGTGTCAACTTGGCTGAGCCTGGTTTTGAGTGCCTGGGCAGCTAGATGCAGTTATTGCTCATGATGAGACTGGTAATCAACTCTATGATGGAATCTAGTGTGAGCAGCTGAGCAGTTGTCTTAGGGATGTTGTCTGCTTCCAGTATATAGGAAGAAGCTTTCAGAAAGGTCTTTTTGGCATGATAGGACCCTGCATGTAGCCTAGTCTTCATTCAGCAGCCTGACATCTTGCCTGTCAATCTTGGGACTGTTTCTGGTCTTCAGTTAGTGGCCTGCCATGTTGCTTGATAATCTTGGGACTGTGCCATTTTACTTGTCCACTTTGGATTTGTCAGCTTTAGCAGCCAGCAGCTGCCTGAGTCAAGAGATACCTCCAGCTCCAGTGGCCTTGAAGCAAGAGGCAGAACTGAAGCTCAAGGTCAAGGGGCTTTCACCCAGTCCCTAGAGCTGGCACTTTGAACTTAGACTTCTAGCCTCCAAAACGGTAAGACCACCATTCATCCGTTAGTTTGTCATATTGTTATGACTTGTGTGTTGCTGTGAGGCTGGAAGCTATGCCACAAGTATTTCAAATACCAGCCTGGTCACACATGGTGGATAGGTTTCAGCAGAGCTTCCAGACTGAGACAGACTTGGAAGGAATGAGGGGGCCACTCACTTCTCAAAGAATTGGCCAGTGAAAACCTTATGAATAGCAGTGAAACACCGTCTGATATATTAATGAAAAACTTTATGAATAGCCTGAAATATTATCCAATATAGTGCTGGAAGATGAGCCCCTCAGATCGGAAGGCACTCAAAATTCAACTGGAGAAGAGCTGCCTCCTCAGAGTAGAGTCGACCTTAATGATGTGGATGGAGTAAAGCTTTGGGGACTTCCATTTGCTGATGTGGCACAACTCAAAATGGGAAGAAACAGCTGAAAATATCCATTAATAATTGGAACATGGATTGTACAAAGTACGAATCTAGGAAAATTGGGAGTTGTCAAGAATGAAATAAAATACATAAAGATCAATGTCCCAGGCATGAGTGAGCTAAAATGGACTGGTTTTGGTCATTTTAAGTCAGACAATCATATGATGTACTATGCCGGGAATGACAAATTGAAGAAAATTGTGTGGCATTCATCGTTACAAAAAATGTTTCAAAATCTATCCTGAAGTACAATACTATCAGTGATAGGATAATATCCATATGCCTACAAGGAAGATCAATTAATACTACTATTATTCAAATTTACACAACAATCACCAAAGACAAAGACAAGGAGATTGAAGATTTTTACCAACTTCTGCAGTCTGAAATTGACCAAACATGCAATCAAGATGTGTTGATTATTAGTGGTGATTGGAATGCAAAAGTTGTAAACAAAGAGGAATTACCAGTAAGTAGAAAAGATGGCATTGGTGATAGAAATGGCGCTGGAGATTGCAAGATAGAATTTTGCAAGACTAACAACTTATTCATTGCAACTATGTTGTTGCATATGCATATATTCATTGCAACTATATGTTGCAAATGGCAGCTATATACATGGACTTCACCAGATGGAATACACAGAAATCAGATCACTACATCTGTGGAAAGAGGCAATGGAAAAGATCAATATCTACAGCTAAAACAAGGCCAAAGGCTGACTGTGGAACAGACCATCAACTGCTCATATGCAAGTTCATGTTGAAGCTGAAGATAGTTAAAACAAGTCTATGAGAGCAAAAATATGATCTTGATTATACACTACCTGAATTTAGAGACCATCTAAAGAAGAGATTTGAGATGGATTTTAGCTGAAAGCAAAGAATACCAGAAAGATGTTACTTATGTTTTAATGACTGTGAAAAAGCATTTGATTGTGTGGATCATAACAAATTATGGATAACATTGAGAAGAATGGGAATTCAGAACACTTAATTTTGCTCATGAGGAACCTGTACATAGACCAGGAGGCTGTCATTCAAACAGAACAAGGGGAAACTGCTTGGTTTAAAATCAGGAAGGGAATGTTTCAGGGTTGTATCCTTTCGCCATAGTTATTCAATCTGTATGTTGAGCAAATAATCTGAGAAGCTAGGATATATGAAGAAGAACAGGGCATCAGGACTGGAGGAAGACTCATTAACAACCTGCAATATGCAGATGACACAAACTTACTTGCTGAAAGTGAAGATGACTTCAAACACTTACTGATGAAGATTAAAGACTAAATTCTAAAGATCAAAGTCTAAAGACTAAAGACTAAAGATTAAAATCTGCAGTATGGATTACACCTCAACATAAAGAAAACAAAAATATTCACAACTGGACCAATAAGCAGCATCATGATAAAGGGAGAGAAGACTGAAGTTGTCAGAGATTTCCTATTACTTGATTCCACAATCAACACCAGTGGAAGAAGCAGTCAAGACATCAGACGACATATTGCACTGGGCAAATCTACTGCAAAAGACCTCTTTAAAGTGCTGAAGAGCAAAGATGTCCCTTTGAAGACTCAGGTGTGCCTAACTCAAACCATAGTGTTTTCAATAGCCTCATATGCATGTGGAAGCTGAATAATGAATAAGGAAGACTGAAGAAGAGTTGATGCTTTTGAGTTGTGATTTGGCAAAGAATATTGAAAGTCCCATGGACTGCCAGAACTAACAAATCTGTCCTGGAAGAAGTGGCACCAGAATGTTCCTTGGAAGCAAGAATGGCCAGACTTCGTCTCACCTGCTGGTCATGTTGTCAGAAGAGACTATTCCCTGGAGAAGGATATCATGCTTGGTAAAGTGGAGGGCCAATGAAAAGTAGGAAGCACCTCAACAAGATTAATTGACACAGTGGCTGAAATGATGGGCTCAGGTACAGCAAGGATTGTGAGGCTGGCATAGGACTGGGCCATGTTTTGTTCTGTTGTACATATGGTCACTATAAGTCGGAGGTGGCTCCATGGCACCTAACAACCACAACACCATAAACTGTAAAAGAACAAATCTCTGTTAGTTTAAGCCATACATTTGTGGTATTTCTGTTAAAGTGGCACACGATAACCAAAACAATATCTGAGGAATATTTACATTTGAATGGAGTCAATGTTGATCTTACTGTATGTATTAACTTTGGCTAAAATGTGGAATGTTCCTTTAACCTGCGTTTTAATATCTTTTATTTCAGGGACATTTTTCTGTATCATATTGTTGTAAACCTTCTCTATGTGTGGGATTCTCCACTTTAGGAGATATCCTTATATTGGACCATATCTACTATCTTCTCTGTAATATCTTTATCTTTTTAAAAATAATTTTCCTCTGCATTCATATAATTATCACAAATCTTTCCTATATTTTTTCTATTGCAATACTATTCCTTATGGAGCTCTGATAGTCTGGTGGTTAAGTCATTTGGCTGCTAACGAAAAAGGTTGATGGTTCAAATCCACCAGCCATTCTGGGGAAGAAAAATGGGGCAGTCTACTTCTGTGAAGATTTACAGCCTTGGAAACCTGATGGAGGTTGCTATGGGAATTGATTCAGTGGCAGCAGGTCTATACTATTCTTTAAAATTTCTAGCTTACTTTTTTCTGAAATAGAATTATTATTTTCTTCACTTTTTTTCCTTAGCTCTTCAATCTTTGCTTTCGTTTTTGTCTTGTGGTTATCATCTGGACCTTGAATTCTTGTACTATTGTATTCATGTTCTTGTAAATTCACTCTACATCATGAATGAAATACTTGTGGGGAATTACTTTCTGTTTCATGGATTATGTTTTCATCCAAGCTAATTTTTCAACTCTATTTTGAATTATATACCTTTCTTTCCCTTTTTTTTACCATCTGTAGAATATTTTCAGGGTGTGCTTCTTTTTTTTTTTTTTGTTCTTTAATTGTTTTGCTTTCTATTTTGTTCTTATGTTGGTTTTGTTCTTAAGTTGGTTAAGCTTTGCCAATAATTATTTCTGGGAATGAATTTTCCTTTATTCCCTTTGGATTTACTTTAAGATTATTTTGTTTTCCCTTTGGTGTACACCAAATATATTTTAGAAAATTTAAGAGAAGTAAAGTCTATTGTGTTTACCCATATTTTCACTCTTTAAGTTGTTCTTCCTTCTTTCCAGATGTTCTAACATTTCCTCTTTTTAACTTTATTTATGTTTTAAAAACTTCCTATAACTATTCTTGTAGATTAGGTCAACTGGCAACAAATTTTATTAAATTTTCTTCATCTGAAAAAGTCTTGATTTCTTACCTTTATTCCTGAAATATATTTTCATGGATATAAAATTCTAGGTTGAAAGTTCTTTTCTTTCAGCACCTAAAAAATATTATGCCACTTCCTTCTGGCCTCTACAGTTTCTGATGATAAAACTGAAATTATTTACATTGTTTATCTCCTATAGGCAAGCTGTCAATTTTGTCATGCTGGTTAAGATTTCTTTCTTTTTTTTTTTTTTTTTTAATTTTCAAAAAGTTGACCATCATGCATATTTGTATTCATTTCTTTGCTTTTATCTTATTTGAGATTTTCTCAATAAGTTTTTGTCTTCGGCCAAATTCAGGAAATTTTCAGCCATTATCATCATCGTCATCATTATTTCAGTCCTGCTTTTTTTCTCCAGTATTTTCAAGACTCATTCAGAAATATTAAGTTTTTTATTATAGTCCCATAGAATGTTGAGTTTCTGTTACTTTTTCTGTTCTAAGTCTATTTTCTCCCTATTGTTGATTGGATGATTTCTATTTTTCTATCTTAGAGTTCATTGTTTTATTCTTTTGCCCTTTCTCTTCTCTATTCTGCTGTTGAGCTCATCCATTGAGTTTTTAAATTTTGGTTATTGTATTTTTTTTCAGTTCTAAAATTTCCACTTGTTTATTTATATCCTCTATTTCCTTGCTAAGGCTTTCTTTTTCTTTTGTTCCAAGCATGTCCATAATTGCTCACTGAAGTTTTATGAAGGCTGCCGTGAATTCTTTGTCAGATAATTCCAACCTCTTTGTGGGTGTCTGTTGAGTATCATTTTGTATCCAAATTGAAATATTTTTGGTCCTTATTATGACATGTGATTTTGGATTATATCTTGGATTATATATTATATTATGTGGGAGCTCTGGTGGTGTAGTGCCTAAGGCATTTGACTGCTAACCAGAAGCCTGGTGGTTCAAACCCACCAGCCACTCCTCAGAAGGAAGGTTGGGCAATCTACTTCCATAGTGATACTGCCTCAGAAACCCAAGGAGGGGTCGCTATGAGTCAGATCTGACTCGAGGGTTTTGAGTTCAGTTTAGTATATCATGTAAATCTTTTTAACAGACCTCTTCTGACATCACACTAGTGGGGAAAGAGAGATGCCACCTTATTACTTTTAGGTGGAGGTAGAAATCCAGCTGTCCCATTCAACTTTGGTTGATACCCTGAGTAAGTAAGTAAGGAGCTTAATTACTGCTGAGCAGGGATGGAAATTCAGACTCCTCACAAGGTCTTCTACTCCAGCTGAAAGAGGGAAAGGAACTAGGTTACGGCTTTCCACATGGCCTCCGCTGACACTAAGGTAAGGGATTTGACACCACTAGCAAGGTGGTGAAAGCCTCCACTGTCTAGTTAACCTTCTCTGACACAAATCTCGTAGGGAAGAGAAAGAATACCTCATTACCACTGAGTAGGGGTGGAAGTCCAGACTACCCACGTGGTCTCTGCTGACAGCATTGGAGGGCCCCTCACTGCAGATCAAGAGTGGATGTCTAGGCTCCTCACTCAGCCTTTGCTGATGGGATGGTAATGAAGCTGAAGTTTATTCCATGGTGTTTGGTCAGAATGGGGAGAAATGTGTCTACTCTATCTTGTCTTGTTTATTTCTGTTAGAGGAACATGTTGAGAACTGGATATTGGGTTCAATCCCTTTTCTGTGATCTAAGGTCATGGAAGTGTGGTAGAAGGAGTGCTCTGGAAAACTGTGAGCTGACTTAATTAGAGAATCTGTAGTTTGGGTTTTTTTTTTTTTTTTTTCCTCTCTCTCTTTTAAGACTTTCTTAAATGTCATATACCAGCATTTTATCCACTCCCTTAATAAAACCTATTTCTATTGGAGGATTGCTTAAATAATTTGTTTTAGATGGATCAGCACAAGGATGGTCCCTATGAGGTGAAGGTTAAAGATTTCCCAAATATCTAGCTTTTCCAAACTGATGTATCATTCCATCATCTCTAACATCAACTCCTCCTCTTCCCACCACTACTCTTCCTCCTGTCTTAGGGTTCTGTATTTTGCTTTAACATCTCACAGAACTCACAAACAGCCAAGGAAATGGCTCACAGGGTGGTGTAAGCTAAGTCTGTCACATCCCAAATCCGTGGATCAGGTGTAGGTCTAGAGGATTCTTCTCAATCATGTAGTTGCAGGGGCTTACGAAACCAAATCTGCCGGTCAGACAACTAGCTACTATCTCAAGTCCAGAGGTGAGATGATGATGAAACAAATACAAATCTACAGCAAAAGAGAATGAACTTTCCCAGAAGATTCACATTTAAACCCTCAAGGAGACTAAGGGTTGTGACCTGAGTCACACCCTCCTGCAAGGCCAGACTTAAGATACATCCCGCCCTAAACAGGTATAAAGGCTAGGATTTACAATACATCACAAATCAGAGGACTATGACTAGAACGGCCACATTAAGCACTTTGCTACATTGCAAAGATATCCTTGGCTAGTTTCCCTAAGTGATATTTATGTTTAAGAGAGTCTGCCTTGGTTATTTACTTACTTTGTTTTATATAACTCTTCTGATAGCCATTCCTACATTCACCCCAGAAAAAAAAAAAAAAAATAAGTAGGTAAAGTATAACATCCAATCAATCTTCTTCTCTCTAACTCTTACAGTATCAGTGACTTTCAAGATTTTGTTGACTTACCAGTACTGTTTCTGAGCAGTTGAATAGGTTAGGCCAGGGTTTCTCAACCTCAACTCTGGCGTTTTGGTGTAGATAATTATTTTTGGGTGGAGTTGTCCTGTGAATTGTAGAATGTTTAACAGCATCCTTGGGCTTTACCCACTAGATGTTGGTAACACACACACACACACACACACATACACATCCGTTGGCAAGAAACAAAAATTTCTCCAGACATTGCCAAATATCTCTTGAGTGGCAAAATCAGTCCCATTGAGAATCAGAATCAGAAGTAATGCTATACTGTTCTTTTTAAATCTTTTTACATTTTTGCCAGGAGACTGCACTCTTTTTCCAATTTGTTTGCTGTCAAATATTTTTTGTGGTCTTTCTGCTGAATTATGTTCAATTTATTTGGTACTGTGGGAGAGAAATTAGGTGATGAGACTTCTTTCTTCTTCAATCCTCCTTTTTTCATATTCTTACTCTTTTAACTTTTATTGTATAGCGTAGTGCCTAAGGCACTTGACTGCTAACCAGAAGGCTGGCGGTTCAAACCCACCAGCCACTCCTCGGAAGGAAGGTTGAGCAATCTACTTCCGTAGTGATACTGCCTCGGAAACCCAAGGAGGGGTCGCTATGAGTCGGGTCCGACTCCACGGCACAACAACAAGATAGAGAAGAAAATAAACTACTACATATGGCCTTGCTAGCTCCTCTGTGTCTTCCTAGTTTTTCCAAACACTTCAGTTTGAGGTGTTGAGTGCATTTGTTGAGGTGTTGAGTGTATCTGTTATTACCAGTCATCTTAAAGCATGTGGTTCCTCTGAAAAGCAAAGGATTACTTTTGAGATGCAATCTTTAGGAAAAGACTATTTTTCTAAATAATTGCTTAATCACAATGAGTTCTTTAATTTTTTTCATTGTTGATGTCTTTATATTGGTGACCTCTGCCTGGATCGTTGTTGTTGTTGTTGTTGTTTGCCGTCAAGTCAGCCCCGACTCATACTATAAGAGCTTCAACTCTTACTATGAAGATCACTTAAAGGATCATCTCTCACATAACATCTCCTCTGTGCCGTGCTTCCATGCTCTATTTTCACAAAATGTCCATATTTATGTTCCAAATTTGACACTTTTGAAACAAAACTTACTTTTTCTGATTTCTTTATCTCTAGTGGCATACTGGATAAGCCCTTTGGCTGCTAGCCAGAAGGTCAGCAGTTCAAATCCACTAGCCATCCTGTGGAAGGAAGATAGGGCAATCTACTTCCATAAAGATTTACAGCCTTGAAAACTCAATGGGGGTCACTATGAGTTGGAATTGACTCGATGGCCATGAGTTTGGGTTTTTTTTAGTAAAATATGCCCAGCTATTCTTTTTATTCTGACTTTAACTACTGTAATATTTCTTTCATCACCTCATGCTTGAGTATATGAAATAACTTTCTATTTGTCTTCCTGTAGCTAATTACTTCCATACTATCTGGTATCAGATCAATCTTATTAAAATTCTACTTTTGTAATAATACATTTCTGCTAATACTGAAACTAAACTAACAAAAACTTCAATTATCACCTTCTTTTACTCCATTAATTTCAAATTAAAGTCCCAGAAAGAATCGTATATAGAGACTAGGATCTAAGATTATACTTCACAGCCAAACTAGATGGTGGATTAAATGTTAGTGTTAAGTTGGCAACACAATTTCTCATGTTATTCCAATTAGATTCTCCATAAAACCACACAAGCCTAGAGCAGCAGAACAGGTATGACCACTTCTACAATAACTTCTCTGAGTCCAAATACAATTTTACTATTTATCCAAGTATTTAATGTTTTGAAATTATTGCTAAAATATATTCCCAAGGGCATAAGGATAAATAGATACAGTTATATTTGCTGGTATATTTGTTCTTGTGGTTGAAGTTTCTTCTTTCTTCTTTCATTTAGAATTTATTAAGAGTAGCTCAGTGTCTTTTTTTTTTTTTTTTCAATAAGGAAAAAACTTAAAAAGGATCATTTATTTATAGTTTCGCTTTTAAATTTGATTCAAAAGCCTGTTGTGTGCCATCAAGTTGATTCCAATTCATCGTGGCCCTGTATGACAGAGAGTTTCCTAGGCTGTAAATCTTTACAGGAGTAGATTGCCAGATCTTTCTCCAGTGGAGCCTCTGGTGGTTTCAAACCACTGACCTTTGGGTTAGTAGGAGGGTGCTTAGCCATTTCACCATCAGTGCTCCTTAGGAGTGTTTTATTCCATGAATGGATGTAAGAATGTTTTCAACATAACCATTGAGTGAGACGGTCTAGATTATTATCCTATAAAATGTCAGTGATCAATCTTTTCATTAAGGGAAGGCCACTGAAAACTTTAAAAGTTTGGCCTTGAAATCCAGTCCCAAAGAGACCTCAAAATCTGTCACAGATCTTCTCTTATGAATTCTTTCTTATTCAACCTCAAATTGAAGACTATAAAACTAACTGTCCTAAGTACTATGGTTAACAACAGCTTAAGGGAGCAGTGTTGCTTGAACTGTGTGGAAGTCTGCCTACTTACCAGCCTCATCTTATCCCACGTTCCCTCTCCCTCTTTATACTGTGCCACATAGTCTTTTCAGTTCTTCAAACTTTACAGTTCCTTTGCATTTCAGAGACACAACATGCTTTCCTCATTTCTAGAATGATCCCGCATCTGACCCTAACTTTATCTATTTTATTCCCACTCACCCTTTATATCTTAACTTAAATGTCAAATCCTGATTGACTCTTTGAAATGGTGAAGTAAAGACAGAATTTCCCTCCTTTCCTACCAGAAATATTCAAAAACAAAGAGGGAAAACAAAATAGCCTCTACTAGGAAATATATGTAACTCTAAACTACAGAACATGAGTAAAATATGCCAGAAGCAGGAGCAATAAAATGGAAGTGCAGAAGGATACAGAAACATTATTTTTGAAAAGATAATATTTATCATGCTCTTAAAATTATGCTGATCCCTGTTCTATGGTTTTTTTTCCATATATTAACTCATATTCTAGCCCTCATATTGTTGAGTGAGATAAATACTATTACTACTGCCTTTTCACTGTAGAACCAGAGTCATGCAGCCATTATATGGCAGAACTATAATATGAAGTCAGAGCTATACTATACTCTGCACTGTGAGTAGCTTGTAAGTATCCAGTTCATGAAGAATTTCCTTTATTCAAAGTTGGATAATAATCACAAAGTAAACACACTGAATCTATGCAATGATACTTCAGAGAAAAACTATTGAAGGAATAGGATAAACAAATAACACAAATGACAAATAAATTATATACACCAGAAGAATATTTCTGTGAACTAGAAAAAATTATGACCAAATACATTGTCATGAGTCAAAAACATTTGATGAAGGAATTGCTTATATTTCAACAAAAGCTCAAAGTAGATATACAAGAGCTTAGGGAAAATGTGCTTAGGAGGGAAAAAGTGTTCAGAGAACATTAAAAAAAAAAAAAATGATGGGGGAAAAGAAAAACAAACTCATATTAGAAATAAGTGTCACATTAGAATAAAGGAGAATGTTCCCTACTGAAAGCATGGAATATGAAAGAGAAAATTAAGAAAACAAACAAAATAAAATATATTAAACAAAAATGATAGATATAGAAATAAAAATGAAGATTAAACATCTATAATTGATATACCTGGAAAAAACAAGATAATTGATCAGAAATATATAGTTATTTTTACATTTCCAGAAATAAAATATGAATCAAGATTGAAAAGTCACTTCATACCTTAGGAAAAATTGACAAAGATGACCAATAATAATGATATCTTAGCTAAATCTCTAGACTTCAAATATTGAAAAGGAATGCTTGATTTCCAGGTGAAAGTGGTATATGGTATATTAGACCACATCTTCCAACAAGCAGATGCCTAGACAAGATACAACAAGTAAGAAATTTTTTGGAGGAACACCTGTGAAAGAAAATGGAGAGGGAGCCAGAGGAGATTGAAGGAGGCCTCAGTCTATAATGCAATTGTAATCTTTGTGAAAGAGAGTGCAAAGGAAGAAAGGAGGGAAGAAAGGAAGAAAAGAGAGAGGGAAGGAAGATCTTAGACTGTAGTGCAGCTTGAAGAAAAATTTGGCAGGGTTGATGGGCAGTCCTTAAGCCAAAATTGTCTATTAGAAGAGTCTTCCATCTACTAGGAATGAGTCTGCCTTAGTGTCTGTGGCACACTCACTCATTGGCTAGAAGCAGCCAGCTGGAAAGCATGAAGTCTTCACAAACACAGTGTTGGATTTCAGAGTATAGCAACTGGAGACTTCAGTCAACACCCCCTGCAGTAGGAGGTCTGAGCAGTGCATTTTCATGACTATCACAGATGGAATTAAGCAGAAATCTCCGTTCCTCACAAAATGTCACTAAAAGGATGGTAAAGAAACAAAAAGGCAAAAATTCCACAAAATCAGAGAATGAAGGAAAAGTCAATAGGGCAATATATGTCAACAGTACTTTAGAACTGATAATTGACACTACCACCAGAGAAAGCTGAAACTTACATCAGTGTATGAAGTTCACAGGGGGAGAAAAAAAAAAGGATTTTTCTTATAGTAACTTAGATACTGAAGATAACGGGTATTTCTGAAGACATGTATGTGCAGGACTGATTTTAAGTTCTTAAAAAGGTCAGTTAAACCCCTCCATCCTCTTTCTGACCCCAAGTAGCCATGTCACCTCCTCTTCTGTGTCTCTGCAAAAACTGGAGATTTATTTACTAAAGAAGCTGAACAGACAGACTTTGGACTTGGAAACATCAGACATACCTTGAAAGTAGGGTGATACAATTCTACTTACTGAAAGGTAGAACCACCACTCCAACACTCTCTTCTCAAGTTCCAGAATTCCAGTAACACTTGCCCATTTCCAACATGCAACTGGAGGATTCTTCTCCAGTGAGATTGACTGGTTATGAGAGACAAGACTCCTAAAGAAAAGATTAAGTCTCTCCTAATTACATGGGAGCGTAGTACCTAAGGCACTTGACTGCTAACCAGAAGGCTGACAGTTCAAACCCACCAGCCACTCCTTGGAAGGAAGGTTGGGCAATCTACTTCCGTAGTGATACTACCTCAGAAACCCAAGGAGGGGTCGCTATGAGTCAGGTCCAACTTGATGACACATAACAACAATTACACGCCGGTGAGATTTACCAATACATAAAACCAAAAAAACCAAACTCACTGCCATCAAGTTGATTCTCTACAGAAGTAGATTGCTCAGTCTTCCTTCCCAGGAATGACTGGTGGGTTTGAACCACCAGCCTTCTAGTTAGCAGTCAAATGCCTTAAGCATGACACCACCAACACCAATGCATACAGAGTTTAAATACACTTTTTTAGCACCTCATTCTTAAATAAGAACTGATAGTCAAGAATCATATAATTGAAGAAAGTTTCTAACACAATAGACAGAGAACAATAAATAAATAAACTAGCAAAAATACAGGACTATAAAATGAATAGAACAAAAATTAAGGGAATTTGTAAAATCCAGACCAACCTTATAAGAATTGCTAAAGGGAGTCCTTCAGACAGAAAACCAACAATGGAAGACAACCTAAGGTTAAGACACATGACAAAATCATCCAGAAACCAGCCCAGAAAAAATAAATTCTCAAAATTAAAATAAATTTACAAGACTGAAAATAGAGAATCAGAGGCATCAATCTGTAAATGACAACAACTACAAAGTAAAAAGAGGAAATAAATGGTATAATTACACAACTTCCAAATACTGAGGAAGTCAGGACATTATCAATATAGAACAGGATATTTCAAACTTAGAAAGATAAAAATTAACTACAGGGTAACCACAAAGAAAATTAACAAGACTTCTAACCTATAGAAAGAAGAAAATCACAAGGACTTAGTAAACACAAATCAACAAAGATGAAGAAAATGAAAAGAAATCTGATAACAAAATGAACCCAGCACAAAAACTATTTGGAACAAAGGAACTATCAACACCACAGTAATAAAACACAGAAGAATGACAGCAGTAAATCCATACCTATCAATTACACTGAACGTGATGTACAAAATGCACCAGTTAAGAGAAAAAGAGTGGCAGAATGGATAAGAAAACAGGACCCATCAATGTGCTGCCTACAAGCCTCACCTTAGACACAAAGATAAAAAAAATTAAATAAAAATAAAAGGATGGGCAAAATGTATATCAAGCTAATGACAACCAGAAAAGAGCAGGAGTAGCAGTATTGATTTCTGATAAAATAGACTTCAGGGCAAAAACCAGTATAACAATCAAGGAACGATATTATATGATGCTAAACGGTCAATCCCACAATAGGACACTACTATAATAATGCACCCAATGAAAGAGCCCTGAAGTACATAAAGCGAGCATTAACAGAATTGAAAAAAGAAATAAACAATTCTACGTAGAAATAGGAGATTTTAACACATAACTCTTGATAAAGAACAGAACAACTAGAAAGAAACTCAACAAAGACATGCAAGATCTCAAAAACACAACGAACCAATTTGACCTCTATGATGGTTAAGTTTGTGTATCAACTTGGCTGGGCCTGGTTGAGTGGCTTGGGAGCTGGATGTAGTATTCCCCATGATGAGACTGGCAATCAACTCCATGGTGGAATCTACTGTGAGCAGTTGAGTAGCTGCCTTTGGGTATGTGGTCTGCTTCCCATATATAAGAAACAGCTTTGGGAATGGTCTCTAGCTTATGGCACACTTGAACCCTGCATGTAGCCTAGTCATTGTTCAGCAGCCTGCCATGTTCTGCCGACCTTGGGACTTTCAATGGACTTGAATTAATGGCCTACCATGTGGTTTGGTAACATTGGGACTGTGCTTTTTTACTTGTCAACCTTTAGTTTGTCAGTCTCAGCAGCCAGCAGCTATCTGAGTGAAGAAAAGCTTCTAGCTCCTGTGGGCCAGGAGCAAGAGGCAAGCTGAACCCCAACGTTGAGGGGCTTTTACCCTGCCCCTAGAGTCTGGCACTTTGAACTTGGACTTAAAGCCTCCAAACTGTAAGAGAATAAACTCCTGTTGTTAAGGTCATCCCATTTGTGGTATATATCCTTGTCAGAGTGGTACTAGGTAACCAGAACAACCCCAAAGATGTACACAGAACAGTCCACTCAATACACATTCTTTTCCAGTGCACATGGATAATTCAGAGTAGACCATATGTTAGGCCACAAAGCAAGCCTCAATAAATTTAAAAACAATAAAAATACTACCAAGCATCTTCTCAGATCACAACACTATAAAATTAGATATTAATAATAGGGAGATGAGAGGGATAAAAATCAAATACATGGAAACTAAATAACACACTGCTTAAAAACTACAGGGTAACAGAAGAAATAAAATGTGAAATAAAAAATTACTGGAAGCAAACAAGAATGAAAACACAACACAGCTAAACCTTTGGGACACAGAGAAAACAGTACTCAGAGTTCAATTTATAGAAATAAATGCATACATCAAAAAAGAAAAAAGAGCAAAAATCAACACCTTAATGCAACAACTCCCACAATTAGAAAAAGTTTGACAAAAAGAGCCTACAACCTCCAGAAAAAAAGAAATAATAAAGATTAGAGCAAAAATAAATTAACATTATGCTGAGTGAATAAGTCAATCACAGAAAGACAAATATTGTATTAATGCACTATTATAAGAAGTCAAGGAAAGGTTTAGATATGGAAGTAAACTTTCTTTGTTGGTTACCAGGGAGGGGAGAGGGGGAAGGAAGGGAAAACTGCTAGATGTGTAAGAGATAAGTATAGATTTGGCTGAAGGGAAAGGCAATATACCAAAAACAAGTGACAAATACAATAACACTAAGGAAAAGGAAGACAAAGAAAGGTGCACAAGAGGAACAGACAACAAAGATAAACACTTTTCCCCACACAATACTACATTATCAGTAATAACAAACATTAATCTACAGGTAGATCCATGGGTAGACAGGCTGAATGATCAGATATGTCTAGGCAAAAGTGAATATACTCATGACCATATATAAATTCCAAACCAAAAAACCAAACCCACTGTCATCAAGTTGATTCAACTCATAGCAACCCCCCCTTGGGTTTCTGAGGTGGTATCTCTTACAGAAGTAGATTGCCCAATCTTCCTTCCAAGGAGTGGCTGGTGGGTTTGAATCACCAGCCTTCTGGTTACAGTCAAATGCCTTAGGCACTACACCACTAGAGGCAGATGATATTTCTACATACTTATTTGTATGTGCTATAGAATGTCCATATATTTAGAACTAACAGGGAGAAAAATTATGACAACTTCTTAGCCAATCACCCTGAAGGAGCAAGTTGTTGGGGCTATAGGCTCAGGGCACACAAAAACACAGTTCTACATCCTACTTTAGTGAGTAGTGACCAGAATCTTAAAAGCTTACAATCAGCCATCTAGATGCAACAGTTGGTCTCTTCTTGTCCAGAGCAAAGAGAAAATAACAAAAACCAAAGACACATGGAAACAATCAATCTAAGGGACTACTGGATCATATGAACTTCAGCCTACATGAACCTGAGACCAAAAGAACTAGATGGTGCCTGGCTCCCACTGTCAACCACTTGGAAAGAGATCAGTGAAGGAGATCCTGGGTAGAGTGGAAAAAAAAAATGTAGAATAAACTCAAAATCATAAAAAAGACCAGGCTTACAGGTCTGATAGAGCTTGGTGAAACCCTTGAGACAATGGCCCCTAGTCATCCTTTGGGCCTGGAATTGAACACACTTGTAGCTTCCAGCAAAACAGGCATATAAGGTGTAATTCAACAACATACGCCAGATAGGTACACTCCTTAGAAAACCAACCATGGGAGATCAGAGGGGCAGTATGTTCACAGGGACATAGCTCAGAGTGCAGGAATGCACAAGAAAGAAAGATACAGGAGAAGTGTAAACACAGGGAGGAAGAGGAAAGAGAAATGTTGCTTTAATGAGGATTGCAATCAATGTCATGGAACAAGGTGTTATGAACTGCTGTGTGGAAAATGAATTTGCTCTGTAAACTTTCACCTAAATCATAATTAAAAAAAAGAAAGAAAACAGAAAAATAATCAAAAGAACCAATAGATTATTAGTTGGTTCTTCAAAAAGATTACCAAAATTGACCAACCACTGGCAAATTTAATGAAGGAAAAGAAAGAAAGATGTAAATAATATGAATAAGAAATGAAACGGGCAACATCACAACAGAACTAACTGAAATAAAAAGGATAATAGCAGAATACTATGAAGAACTGTGCTCCAATAAATTTGAAAACCTAGAAGAAATGGACAAATTTCTAAAAACACACTATCTACCTAAACTAACATAGGCTGAGATAGAAATTTTGAACAGGCCTGTAACAAAAAAAGAAATTGAACAGGTCATGAAAAAACTCCCAACAAAAAGTCCTGACCCATACAGGTTCACTGGATAATTCTATGAATCATTCAGAGAGGAGCTGACACTAATTCTATTCAAACTATTTCAGAACATAGAAAAGGATAGTATAAACTCACTGCCTAATTTGATTGGGACTCATAGTGACCCCTCCTTGGGTTTCTGAGGTGGTATCTCTACGGAAATAGATTGCCCAGTCTTCCTTCTGAGAAGTGGCTGGTGGGTTTGAACCTCCAGCCTTCTGATTAGCAGTCAAGTGCCTTAGGTATTAGAAAAGGATGGATACTCCAGGAAGCCAGAGAGAAGAGCAATCAGCCAAAGGGATTAGGTGAGGAGAGGAAACTCAAGCCCGCCCAGAGTAGAAGGCCGAAAGAGCAGGAGAAAAGGGATAAAGGCCAGGAACCCAAACAGAGGAGCAGTCAGCCCCAGGGTTACAGGTGAGGAGAGACAACTCAGGTACGCCCAAAGTAGCAAGCGGGAAGAGCAGGAGAAAGGAGATTAAAAGCCAGGAAGCCAGACAGTGGTACAGTCAGCCACAGGGACCCAGGTGGGGGTGATACGAGAGGTCTCCAACAGCAAGACAAACTTGTCTGTCGGTTTGTCCTACTGTGGTAACATGTAGATGTGAGTTTTGAGGCTGAGCCTCTGGTGTTTAAAACCCAGCGAGATGT
>NW_006921707.1:6411432-6468888 GCF_000298275.1 Orycteropus afer afer
TCTTTGGTTTTGGTGAGTTTGATGATGATCTATCTTGGTGATTTTCTTTTGGGGTCTATCCTGTTTGGGGTTTGTTGAACTTCTTGAATGCATATATTCTCATCTTTCATTATATGAGGAAAATTCTCTTCGAACAAATCTTCACAATTTTTTCTGTGATTTTATTTATCTCTTCCTGTTCTGGAATTCCAATTACATGTAGTTTATTCCCTTTTTATGGTATCCCACATGTGAACCTTAGGCTTTCTTCATTTTGTTTTGATCTTTATTTCTGATTGATCCCTTTCCAAAGAAGTGTTCCAGCATTTGCCTTCAATCTCTCTAATTCTGTCTTCCATTGATTCAATTCTACTCCTTTGCCCATTCAATTAGTTATCTACTTCTGAAAATTTAGTATTAATCTTCTGGATTTCTGTCTGAAGATTTTGTATCATTTCTAATTTTTCATTATTTTGTCATTTTGTTCTTGTCTTTCGAAATTGTTCTAGGGTTTTGTCTATGTTTTCCTCCATTTTGTCAGTATTTTCCTTGCTCTGTCTTTCAATTTGTTGAAGGTACCTAAATATAATTCTTTTGAATTTCTTATCAGGGAGTTCCAATGCTGCGTATTCTTCAGGGATGTGTTTTTGGGTTTGTATCCTAGTCTCTTGTTTCTCTTGCTTTGTCTTGCTTCTTTGTGTGCACTGTGATACTTGGTTGTCTCTGAGGCATTGTGACATTTTTGTGTTTATATTTAATTGGTAATTGTATGTTGGAGTGACTTGCCCATGATTATCATTTTCTTTTTTTTGTTGTTTGTATATTATCCTCGTAAGCAGGGTACTGTGCTGTGCTCATGTATTTGCCAGCTGGCAGCACTTATACACTCACCACCTGTCTCTTTTCCCATTGTCTGCCTTCTGTATGTCCTGCTGTCCTTGACAAATGGAGCCTATTCTTAGGTCCCTGGAATCCAAATGAGAATGCTGTCACTTTAAAAATCCAAAATGGCTGTTGCTTATAAACATTCAAAATGGCTGCACCCTCAGTCACTTTAAATATCCAAAATGGCTGCCACGTGTAAACAATCAAAATGGCTGCACCTTCCAGACAGCCAAAACTCTATAGCTCATGTTGTCTCCCTTCTTGCTGTTTCCTTTCCTAGTCATAGGCTACCAGTGCAGTTGTCCCTGCAGCCCTTGCTGATCAGGGCTGATCTTTAGGTGAATTCTCAGGTCCCAATGCCACTTGGGAATATTCAGGCTGTCGGTCCTGTCAGAGTATCTGATAGTCCACTGCTCTGACTGTCTCTGTACTCACAGTTTTCGTTCAGGTTTTCCCACTAGTTGGTGCCTAATCCACTTCTGTATACTTCCTTTCAAAGCTCAGGGCTCCAGGATTATCTTCTATATCTCTGTCAATTGGTTTCTCTTCTCTTTGTTGAAGAGGATCTGTGGAGCTTGTCTGCCTAGTCCACCCTCTTACCAGAAGTCTCCAAGTAAAATTTTGCTGAAGATAATTCAAGGATGGTTACAGCAATATATTGACAGAGAACTTCCAGAAATGCAAGCTGCATTAGAAAAGGATGTGGAATGAGGGATATCATTGCTGATGACAGATGCATCTTGGCTGAAAGCAAAGAACACTAGAAAGATGTTTACTTGTGTTTTATTGACTACGAAAAAGCATTCGACTGTGTGGATCATAACAAATTATGGATACATTGAGAAGAATGGGAATTCCAGAACATTTAACTGTGCTCATGGGGAATATGTACATAGACCAGGAGGTTGTCATTCAAACAAAACAAGGGGATACTGTATGATTTAAAACCAGTAAGGGAGTGCATCAGAGTTGTACCCTTTCACCATACTTATTCAACTTGTATGCTGAGCAAATAATACCAGAAGCTGGATTATATGAAGAAGAACATGGCATCAGGATTGGAGGAATAGTCATTAACAACCTGCTATATGCAGATGACATAACCTTGCTTGCTGAAAGTGAAGATGATTTGAAGCACTTACTGATGAAGATTAAAGACTACAGTCTGCAGCATGAATTATGCCCCAATATAAAGAAATAAAAAATATTCACAACTGGACCAATAAGCAGCATCATGATAAATGGAGAATAAATTGAAGTTGTCAAAGATTTCATATTACTTGGTTCCACAATCAACAACAATGGAAGCAGCAGTGAAGAAATTAGACAACATATTGCACTGGGCAAATCTGCTGCAAAAGACCTTTAAAATACTGAAGAGCAAAGATGTCTCTTTGAAGACTAAGGTGCACCTAGCCCAAGCCATGGTATTTTCAATCACTTCATATGCATATATATGGAGCTCTGGTAGCATAGTGCCTAAGGCATTTGACAGCTAACCAAAAGGTTAGTGGTTCAAACCCACCAGCCACTCCTTGGAAGGAAGGTTGAGCAATCTATTTCCATAGTGATATTGCCTCAGAAAGCCAAGGAGGGGTCGCTATGAGTCAGATCCAACTCGACAGCAGTGCACATATGAATATGAAAACTGGACAATGAATAAAAAAGACCTAAGGAGAGTTGATGCTTTCGAGATGTGTTGGTAAAGAATACTAAAAGTCCCATGGACTGCCAGAAGAACTAACAAATATGTCCTGGAAGCAGTACAGCTGGAATGCTCCTTGGAAGCAAGAATGGCCAGACTTTGTCTGACCTACTTTGGTCATATTGTCAGAAGGTAACATTCCCTGGAAAAGGATATCATGTTTGGTAAAGTAGAGGGTCAGAGAAAAAAAGGGAAGGGCCTCAATGAGATGGACAGACACTGTGGCTGCAATGATGGCCTCAGGTATAGCAAGGATTGTGAGGCTGGCACAGGACTGGGCAGTGTTTCACTCTGTTGTTCATAGGGTGGCTATGATCCAGAGCCTACTTGATGGCACCTAACAACAACAACAACCACCCAAATAAATATAGGTATACTTTGAATAATTAGATTAAAAGCTACATATTCTTCCATAGTCTTTGTATCATTTAATATATTATGAAAATTCATCAGCACCAATAAGAATCATGTTTAATGGCTATATATTGTCCTTTGTATGGCTATACCAGAATTTGTTTGAACTAATCCTTTATTATTGTGTGCCATTGAGTTGATTCAACAGAAATATAGAAGATGTCTGGCTACCACTACTTATAGAGACCCTATTGCATGAAGTAGAACTGCCCCACAGTGTTTCCAAAGCTGTAATCCTTACAGGAGCAGATCACCAGGTCTTTATTCCCATGGAGCTCTGATGACTTGGAATCACTGACCTTTTGGTTAGCAGCCAAACCTTTAACCATTGTACTACCAAACCAAAACCAAAACCAAGCCCACTGCCATCAAGTCAATTTAGACTCATACTGACCCCCACTGGGTTTCCAAGGCTGTAAATTTTACAGAAGTAGATTGCCTCATCTTCCTCCCATGGAGCAGTTGTTGGGTTTGAACTGCTGACTTTCTGGATAGTAGCCTAAGGCCTTACACACTCAAACTCCTTAAACTAATCCTTTACTGTTGAACATTTGGATTGCTTCCATATGTTGTTCCTTCTGTTTTAAACAGGTAAGTTGTCAATCCAAATATTTCTTTCTAGTTTATCTGATTGTTTCCTTCAGATGAATTCCTAGGTCCTA
Source organism: Orycteropus afer afer (assembly GCF_000298275.1). Taxonomy (NCBI): domain Eukaryota; kingdom Metazoa; phylum Chordata; class Mammalia; order Tubulidentata; family Orycteropodidae; genus Orycteropus; species Orycteropus afer. The sequence goes on from NW_006921707.1 coordinate 6,415,078, forward strand.
GAATTTCTAGCTCAAATGGCACACATATTTTTAGGACTTAACTACATGGGCTGAATTGAACTTCAAAATAGTTGTAAAAGATGAAGCAACTCTTAAGTAGACATGTAAAAGTAACCTACTAAATTCCTGGTCAATGTGTCTCAAACTAAGTCTCTTTCCATCTGTTTGGTTTTCTCCAAAGTGTGATTTCCTATGATTGATATCTTGCTTGGCCAGATGAAATGATCAGGGATTCATTAGGGAAAATGTCTTCCTCCTATCATTCTTCCAGCTTTCTGGCCAGGGAGCAACTCTTATTTAAAGAGTGCCCAGTTTTTCACTAATATTTCTGGGGCTCTTGCAACATCCCTGGCTTTCATTTGATTAGTCAGCAATTTCTTTGAAATACAGTATGAAGTCAAAGCAGGACTACCAGGCTGCCAGCACACTGACACTAAGAGAATGAAATCAATGAAGCTTAGACCTTTGAGTTGGAAGAAAATTCGGTAAAGCACTTGGCTCAGTTCTCTGGCTTCTGGCAGATAAGATATTCAATTTTGCAGAAGAGTTTTAAAAGATCTAGGTCACTTTTGGCAAGGAATGGTGTCTCTCTATTCATTGTGTTAAAATAAAATAGAAAACATCATACAAGGAAAACAAATTGCAATTAAAATTAAAGTGTTATGCCTGTGAAGGAATACTCTGAAGAGCAGTTGTAGTTGTTTGGTGCCACAGAGTTGGCTCCAACTCATAGCAACCCCATGTACAAAAGAATGAAACACTGCCCCAGTCCTGAACCATCCTTACAATCATTGCTATGTTTGAGCCCATTGTTGCAGCCACTGTGTAAATCCATCTCACTGACTGTCTTCCTGTTTTTCAGTGACCCTCTGCTAAGCATGATGTCCTTCTCCAGAGGTATATCCACACAAGACTTTCCCTGTTCATGACCTTTTTTTCTAAAATTTGCTTCCAGTTCCATATCTTTTTCCCATCAACTGGTAAATCTTCACTCAACTGGGAAATTACCAAGGTGTTTGCGGTGTAGTAAATTACTTAGTGTGGCTTTTCTACCCATAAGTCTTTGTAAACCCCAAGGTGGGATTTTCTATGAGCAACTGAGGAGTTCCTGATTGCTAAGTTGTCCACCTGGAGTATTTCTGTTGGGCGTGGCACAAAACAATGTTCTGGGAGGTGCCCACTCTCTCTCACATGCTTAGAGTTCTGATGCTGTGATTGGCTAGTTTGACCACCCTTCCAGGCTCAAAAGGAGGCCTCCTGGAGGCAGAACGCTCTCTGACTGCTGGTTGAGGAAGACCTGCTGCCAAAAGAGACGCGACCCTGAAAGAGACACACGTTGCTGGGAAAAAGTCACAAGAGACATGCATCACTGAGTGAGACACCGAGGGACCAGCACTGCTGGGAAAGAGACTGTGAGAGACTGCTGGCTGAGGGACGGTGGGCTGGGAGAGAGACTGAGCATTTTTCCTGAACTCGAATTGTAGCCTGGTGCTTCCCTAATAAACCTCATAATCTGTGAGTTCTATGTGGCCACTGCAGCGAATTATCGAACCCAGGAGAGAGGTGGTAGGTGCTTTGGGAGGAACGGTTGGTGAAAGGGCTGAAGGGAGGCAGCATGTCTGGTCTTGCAGTAATAGGCCTTGGGTTACTGCTGGTAATCCTGTCTTCCTCTTGTGGGATTAGAGGAGGTCAGAACATGTGGCCTCCTTGCCATTTTAGCAGTGGTGTTAAAAAAAAATTATTTGTTTTTCATATTTAAATTTTACAATTTTATTTTCACCACAAAAAGAACGTTCAAAGGATAAATAAAGAAAAGCCACCATCTTAACACATATCCCACCGTGACAGTTAAGGTTCTGTGTCAATTTGGTTAGGCCATGATTCTAAGTGGTTTTGTGGTTATGATGTAGTCATCTCCCATGATGAGATCTGCTATGAGTAGTCAATCAGTTGAAAGAGAGTTTCCATCAGAGTGTGGCCCACTTCCAATATATATGAAAAAACTCTGGCAAAGCTCTCTGGGCTTTTGCTTGAGATTGTCCAGCTGGGCGGCTCATCATCATCAGTACTTGTAGCCTGCCATATTGCCTGCTGATCTTGGAATTGTTACCTTTTCAACCTGTGAGCCAATAGTCTGCTATTTCACCTGCCAATCTTGGATTTGTCAGCCTCTGAAGCCAGCAGCCTGCTGTATTGCCTGCCACTCTTGGGTCCATCAGCCCCTGCAACCACATGAGTCAGGAAAACCCTCTAGCTTGTCATCTGACCCACAGACTTAGGACTTGCTAGACTCTACAACTGTGTGAGCCATCTCCTTGAGATAAATTTCTCTTGCTCTAAGATACCCACTATTTTAAAACAACCACTGTTAGCATTTTGGTATATTTCAGTCTCATGGCTACATTCCAAGATTCTAGGGGCATAGAGCCTAAGGTGTTTGACTGCTAACCAGAAGGCTGGCGGTTCAAACCCACCAGCCACTCCTCATAAGGAAGATTGGGTAATCTACTTCCGTAGTGATACTGCCTCAAAAACACAAGGAGGGGTCACTATGAGTCGGATCTGACTTGACAGCAGTGAGTTATACATACACAGTATTGTAGGCTGCTTGTTTCACTTAGTATTACTTTATAACAATTGTTATGTGATTACATGATTATATGGATATACCTTTAAAACTATTTCTTTTTTAATGATTGCAGAATAAAACCCCATTCTGTAGCCATACTATAATTTACCTAAAGTTTCCCTTTGTAATTATTATAAATAGCATTGTGATTAATTTTTTGTGCATGAACTATCCTTCATATTTTGGATTATATTAATTCAATGGATTTCTAGAAATTAAATTTCTTGTTCAATGCATTTTTATTGTTAGCTACAGTAGAGTCAGTCCTCAATTTATGGTGACCCTACACCCAATGGAATTTGACCGACCATTATGACCCATGAGGTGTTTTTTGGTTTTTGTTAAATAATTTATTTATTTTTGTTGTTATTGTTGAGAATATACACAGCAAAACCTAAACCAATTCAACACTTTATACATGTATAATTTAGTGACATTGATTTTATTCTTCAAGTTGTACAACCATGCTTACTCTCCTTTTCTGAGTTGCTCCTCCCCCATTAACATAACATTTCTTTCTAACCTTTTTAGTTGCTGTTGTCAGTATGATCCCATATAGATAGATCTAAAAGAACACAGTGCTCAAGGTAGACATTCTTTACTAGATAAGCTAAAATATTATTTGGTTTTAAGAACACTGGAGGGGATATTTTTGGCTTCAAGTTCAAAGATTATCTCAGGGCAATAGTTTTAGGGGTTTATTCAGACTCCATGGCTCTGGAGAGAATGGATTCCATAAGAATTTGAAATTCTGTTCTGGATGAACTGGAAAGTATCTGGCTACAACTACTGAACAGTTTGATCAACAATTCTATAGTAGAGTCCTGATCAAAAGGAGTAAAATGTAGAAAAGAATTTCCTTAGGGTTTTCATTGGCCAATTTTGAAAGTATATCACTCGGCTTTTTTACTAGTCTGGAAGCTCTGCTGAAACTAGTTCAGGATCACAGCAACACGTAAGCCTCTACTGAGTTTCCATTACATTGGCTGGAAATCTAATCCAGTTCTCCTTTACAGAAGGTGACAATTTCCACCAGTGAAACACTACTACCTTCATTAAGTGCATCTGAACAGTTTAACATGTACAGTGAAGATATTTATTTCACTCCAAAATAGGAATTTTTCCAAATGAATTCATTTTAGGACATCAGGGGGTAGAAGTAGATAACCAAACCCCACTGCCAAAGAGTAGATTCCAATTCATAGTGCCCTCAATTGGATTTCCAAGGCTGTAAATCATCATGGAAGTAGATTACCTCATCTTTCTCCTGCAGAGGAGGAACCTGTGTTTTCTGGTTTGAACCACCGACCTTCTGGTTAGCAGCCAAATGCCTTACCCATTGAGCCACCAGACCACCTTAGAAGTGGATTAGGGCTATGAAATAATAAACAATAGAGAAATAGATATATTTTCTGAGTGATATTTTCTATTTGTAAATAGATCTAGCCACAGATTTTTTTTTTTTTTTTTTTTTTTAATTGAATTGGTGTAGCTTCTGGAGCAACCTTAGACCCATTCCCAGCACTTCCAGTTTGCACGAGGTAGATTTGGGCTGATACCTCCACTATTCCTTCTTAATCTCTTTTCAGATTATGTAACATAAATAACACTCTGCCTGGTACTTGACAGGTGATCAATAAGCCTGTTAAGTGAGTGAATAAAAGAGACCATCTATGGGCTTTGAACTTAGTCAAAAGGGGTTTCAAATCTTGTTTCTGCCACTTGGTAGATATGGGACTTGTTAAACAACTTTTATTGTGTGTTCTGGATAAATTCCAGAAGCCAATGCCAAATCTTTTTGTAGTTTTCTTATTTTAAACCTCATATTAAATTCTTAAGTAAAAATAGTATTACCCAAAACATACCTCAACATGAAATCTAAAGTGTATGATGTGATTTACTCAGAGATCTGTTAAGGTAGGAAACAACTGCTTGGCTAGGATGATTTAAAAGAAAAAAAAAATCAGCTTTTATTTTGTTGCCATCTTTTATAATCGCTGAATCCTTAAATCCCAACTCACTGAATGACCTCATCTATTGAGGGAGGCAATAGGAATTATGGAATGGACACCATACTTGGTTTCTGATAAGATAAAATACCTTGCCTAGGCAAATAATTGATGACCTGTGGCACTATTTCTTTCTAATATTTCTATAGTGTCAGCATTTTCAGGCACCTAACAGGAATAGCAAACAGGCATCATGTTAGATACAACTACATTTCAATAAGGTTAGTTTTTTTGTGTGTTGTTTTGCTTTTTAATAGTATATGTTATAGGGAGCAGGCAAAAAACCCCACAAATGACAAGTTATTTTTCTATTCCAAGGTTACTATTAATAGGCCAATGAAATAAAGCTCAGGAGATCAGTTCATATGAGAGGAAGAACTTCAAATAGAAGAAATATTATAGACATTTTATTTTTAACTTTCAACTAGGAAAACTCATGAGAAAAGTAATTAATTTTAAGATCATACAGGGAAGCGGTTTCCCATAAGGTTTTCAATCATTAGAATAGGACATCATTCTTGGTTAAGTTGAGGGTCAGCAAAAATGAGGGAAACCCTCAATGAGATGAACTGCCACAATAGCCACAACAATGGACACAAATACACAGATAATTATGAAGATGGCACAAGACTGGCCAATTTTTCCTTCTATTATGCATAAGGTTATGATGAGTCAAAGCCAACTTGATGGCAACTAACAATAACAAAATAGGATGGTGGAGGCTGGACAGGCAGTGTACAAAGAATACACACTTCAGGGCTTTCAAACAGTTAAGTTCCAGCCTGTTGAATAGTTGGTGGGTTGTTTGACCAATTGTCCCTCACACAGTTCTGCAGATGAAGGTTGTGGATGAAGATGGGTTTAGAAGCTTGGGCAGAGCTTGAGAATGATATTTATAGCACCACCAGGTGTCATTCCTATTGAGCATCAAAAGGTTATGTTTGCCCTTCAATCTAAGAATCCTTGTTGCTCTACTAGAGCAGGGAGCTCACTTAGTCTTGCATCTTTGCCCTCTTCCTCTAAGGTAGGAACATGGAGCCCATCAATGTGGAATGTGGCATCCTTCTCCCTCATGAGAATCACTCCCCACTTCCACTCCTTCCACCTCCCTTTTATTGGTGTAGGAGGAAAGAAGATTTCAGGGTTCTCCAGAGAAACAGAACCAGTAGGAAACTGAAATAAAAAGAGCTTTATTTCAAGGAATCGTAAGCAACTGTGTGGGCCGTTGTTGTTTTAGGTGCTATTGAGTCAGCTTCAACTCACAGTGATACTATGTACAACAGAATGAAACACTGTGTGGTCCTGCACCATCCTCACAATCCTAAAGCAAGTGAGGATTGGCAAATCAAAAATCTGTAGGGCAGAGCAGTAGCCTGGAAACTCTTGGGCAGAAGCTGACCTGCAAAATTTCTTCTTTCTCAGGAAAACCTCCACATTGCTCTTAAAACCTTTCAACTGACTGGATGAATCCAACACAGATTATTGAAAATAATCTTCTTTATGTACAGTTAATTGATTGTGATGTTAACCATGTCTACAAAATACCTTTATAGCAACACTTAATTGAATAACTGGGTACATAGTGGCTAAGGCACTTGACTGCTAACCAGAAGGCTGGCGGTTCAAACCCACCAGCCATTCCTCGGAAGGAAGATGGGGCAATCTACTTCCTTAGGGATACTGCCTTGGAAACCCAAGGAGGGGTCACTATGAGTCAGATGTGACTGGACAGTACATAACAACAACAACAACAACAACATTGCTTATCCACATTGACACATAAAACTAGCCATCAGAGATGGTTTTAGGAATGTATATATATGTTTTTAATTGAGCTATGAGATATGTACACTAAATGGACTAACACTTAAAGTAAAGCAAAGTTTGTTACCTACCTTCTTCCTTTTTTCTTCACTCATCTTCTCCTGAGGCCTCTTAATCAAGACTTCCCTTACTTCAGGGCACACAATAACTTTATGCCACCCTGAGGATCTACAAATATCCCCCTATGAGTCTGCTCTTTTTTTCATACCACACATAAATCCATTAGCAAGTCCTGTCAACTCTCCCTCCAAAACATAGCCCATAGCAATGTATTCATCTTCTCTCCACTTTTATCCTCTGGTCCAAGGCACCACCTCATCTCTTTAAAAGCCTCTTCACTAGCTCCTTGGTTTCTTTCTTTCCTCTTCCAATCCATTCACCACTGAGCAGCCTGAAAAGTCAATTTTAAATAAATATGATTGTATCACTCCACTGTATAAAAGTCTCCAATAATTTTTGGGCACAGACAGCAAAGACGAACCCTTTTGCATCTACAGTACTGTGTTGTCAGTGAAGGCAAACATTGATCTACGGGTGGATAGATGAGTGGACAGGCTGAACAATTACATATGTCTATGCAGTGGGGAGTGTGCCCATGACCATGTATAGCGTTGGCAGACAGTGTTTCTACAAGGGTATTTGTATGTTCTGTAAGAATTCCCAGGTATATAGTAGAGCTGACAAGGGACAAGGTTGTAGTCACTTCATGGCCACAGCCAGCTACTCAAAGGGGGCGAGTAGCTGGACCTGTCGTCTCGGGACCATGGTCACAGGGACACCAAGCTCAATTGGCATAACACACTACACAAAATCATTGTTCCACATCCTACTTTGGCGAGTAGCAACTGGGATCTTAAAAGCTTGCAAGCAACCATCTAGATGCAACAATGGGTCTCTCCTCATCCAGAGCAAAGAAGAATGAAGAAAACCAAAGACTCATGGAAACAATTAGTCCAAGCAACTGGTACACTATGTGATCCTCAGCCTATATGACTATGAGACCAGAAAAACTAGATGGTGCCCGGCTACCACTGTCAACCACTTCGAGTGGGATCTGTGGAGAAGATCCTGGGTAGAGTCGGAGAACAATGTGGAACAAAACTCAAAATCATTAAAAAAAAGGGAACAGGTTTGCTGGTATGATAGAGCCTGATGAAATCACTGAGACTATGGCCCCTATCTGCCCGTTGGGTCTGGAATTGTACCCTTTCCTGTGGCTTCCAGCCAAACAAAAGATAGGCATAGGAGCTGAACATTTACATTAGATATATACACTCCTTGAAGAGATCAATCATGGGAGAATAGAAGGGCTGTGTATGCACAGGGAGACAGCTCAGGGGGCAAGAGTGCATGGGAGGGAAGGACCCAGGGAAGAAGTAACTATGGGAAGGATGTGGAAGGAGAGCTGTTGCATTGTGGGAAATTGCAGTCAATGTCATGAGACAAAGTGTATGTGAACTGCTGTATGGAAAGTGAATTTGCTCTGTAAACTTTCACCCAAATCACAATAAGAATTAAAAATAAAAAAGTCTCCGATAAATTTTGGTCAATAAAATTCAGACCTCTTTACTATACCTACAGGGAAGCAGTGGTAGTTTAGTAGCAGAATTCCTGCCTTTCTCATGGGAAACCTGGCTTCAATTCCTGACCAATGCACCTCATGCACAGCTACCACCTGTCAGTCAGGGGAGGATAGTGTGTTGCTGGGATGTTGAACAGCTTGTGCCAGAATTTCCACACTATGGGCAGGAAGAAAGGCCTGCCCTTCTACTTCTTAAAATCAGCCAATGAAAATCTTATGGATCACAATGGTCTGATCATGGGGATGGGGCAGGAGAGGGCAGCATTTTGATCTTTCTACATGGTGTCACCATGAGTCAAGGCCCAAGGTGATCTGTCCTGTCTACTTCTTCATACTTACCCCTCCCACTCCACAATTCACTTACTCTGCTCTGGCCATCCTGATCTCCTTGATGTTTCCTAAATATGCTAAGCTGATTCCTTCTTTGGAGCCCTTAGACTAATCATTTTCTCTACTTCCAAGGCTCTTTATTCAATTCTTTACATGACTGGCTCAGATCTCAACTCAAATGTGATCCAATCACAGAGACCTTCCCAGAACATCTAATTTAAAGTAGAATGGGTACCACCAAGCTCAGCCCAGTCACTGCTAATTTATTCTGCTTTGTTTTTTTTCCCAATACTTATCATTCTCTGATGGATGCTGTGGATAGACAGACAGATAGATAGATAGATGCTAGATAGATAGATACATAGATACATAGATACCTAGATAAATTTTTAATTAATTCATTTCCTGTCTTCCTATAGGGGAAAGCAGTTACTTTCTCTGCTTTGGTTGCTATTAGATTCCCAGCACTCACAACCTTCTTGATAATAGGTGTCTAAACATTTACATATACTTACTAAACATGCAAATAATAAATTATTTAATTTATTGGCTAAATAATGAATGAATGAACAAAGGAACAATATTTGGGGTGGAGACACAGAAAATGAAGATACCCAATTAATATATTTATGTTCCAGAGTTCTTTCTTCTTCATTCCCCATCAAAACTTCTGTTCTCTCAGGTTTTGTTTTTAAAATCACTCTCTTCTTAAAATGAAATAAAATTAATTTACACTAAAATGTAATTGACTGCTATTTCCTCTTGGAATCCATCAGAGAAAATTAAAAATTGAGTTAGATTTATTTAGTCAAATGTATATTTAATTATTAAAGAATTTCAAGTGATGTGACTAACTGAAGGATTTCATCTGTGTCATCCACACAAGTCCTCCTAAATTATAGGGATCTGGATTTCTGCAAAGGAGCTCTGGTGGTGTAGTGGTTAAGATATTTGGCTGCCAACCAAGAAGTTTGTGGTTCAAACCCATGGAAGAAAGATGAGACACTCTGCTGTCATAAAGATTTACAGCCTTGGAAACCCAACTTGGGTTGCTATGAGTCAGAATCAACTCGATGGTAGTGAGTTTGGTTTGGGTTGGATTTCTTCAAAACATCTTCCATACAAAACAGATTGCCGTCAAATCAATTCCGACTCATAGCGACACTATAGGGCAGGGTAGTACTGTCCCATATGGTTTCCAAGGCTATAAATCTTTGTGGAAACAGACTGCTATATCTTTCTTCTATGGAGCTGTTGATAGGTTCAAACTGTTGACTTTTTGATTACCAGCTGAGTGCTTTAACCACAGGAGTTTTGGTGAAATAGTGCCTAAGGCATTTGACTGCTAACCAGAAGGCTGGCGGTTCAAACTCACCAGCCACTCCTTGGAAGGAAGGTCAGGCAGTCTACTTCCATAGTGATACTGCCTCAGAAACCCAAGAAGTAGTCTCTACGAGTCGGATCCAACTCGATGGCAATGCAGCATTGCTTTAACCACTGTACCACCAGAGCTCCCTAGTAGTAATAATAACAACAGATAATAACATATATTTTATTGATGTTTACAATATGCCAGGTGGTATCCTAAGCACTTTACATCTATTAACTCAGTCTTCACAAAAAGTCTTTGAGATAACTTCTATTATTAGGCCCATTTTATAGATGAAGTCCCTACAAATATTGAATATATTCATACTTCCTTGGATCCAAATCACTATCTTCAGACTACTTCTTAGTGGAGTATTACCCAGACTTCAGAGTTCAAAAGAATGACCCTAAAGACTGTTAAAAGTGCAGATTGCAGCCTCCTCATTCCTAGAGGTGCTGAATCAGTAAATTTGGGTATAGCTAGAAAGGAGGCAAGTGGCACAGTGGTTAAAACATGTGACTGCTAACCAAAACATCACTGGTTCAATCCTGCCAGCCTCTGCAGGAGAAAGATGAGGCAGTCTTTTTAAAAAATAAATAGAGAAATAAAGATTTATAGCCTTGGAATTGAACTCACTCCCATGGGTCAGCTTTCAGCCAAACAATAGACAGGGTTACAAGATGAACAATTATACCAGGGAGGTTTGCACCTCTTAGACAATCAACTATTAGAAATCAAAAGGGCAGCATTTGCAAAGGAATAAACTCACAAGGCAGGAATGCAAAGGAAAGAGGGACACAGGGAAAAGGTAAACACTGGGAGGAAGTGTGAAGAGAGCTGTTACACTGTGGGGATTGCAATCAATGTCACCAAACAAAATGTATATGAAGTGTAGAATGAAAAACAAACTTGCTCTGTGAACTTTCACCCAAATCACAATATAATTTTAAAAAAGAGAGAAGAAAGATTTACAGTTTTGGAAACTGTCTCAGCAAGTTCTACTCTGTCTTATAGGATAGCTATGAATCAGAATCGACTTGATGGAAGTAGGTTTAGTTTTGAGTTAGAAATCTGCATTTTTTTTTTTTTTTAACAAACATCCACCCTAGTTGACTTAGCCTTTGAGAAACACTGCACTAGGGCAAGATACAGATGCTCTCGTGAGGCCCAAAGGAGCACTATCTCCAGTTTCAGCTCTGTTGAGAGCTTCCCTAGAAACTGAACTGGGATTAAAGAAACAGCTGTCAGTGACTCCTTCCTCCAGATATGTCAGGAAGTCTGGGAAATGTATAAGAAATGTAGACTTAAAGCTGGGAGACAATAGGTGAATATCAGATAGATATCCTAACATTTTGTCCAACAGCAGTGGTGTACCTAGTTTAGTCATGGATGATAGCCTAAATAACAGATGTTGCTTGCTTCTTTCATTTTCAGGCAGTACTTGGGACAAAAGCAAGTGCTTAGGTATGGTTTACTCACAGTCTTTACTGCCTGAATCTCATTTTCATACCCAGTCCCTGCACCCCACTCTTCCATCCATCCCTACATGTAGCATTACAGCAGTTGGTCATGTAAATATCTGGCTTCGTTGACTCTTGACCTCTACATCTAAGAGGCATACAACCCTTTTTTGAAGGCATGGACTGTAACTTATTTAGTCTTCTATCTTCAGTGCCCAGCCCAATGCCAGACTTAAAATATATCCTCAAAAATACCAATATCTTCATAATTTGATGAGGAAAAGGATGAAGAGGCTTTTACTTTCTGCCAGAGTAACATCTGGAGAGGCTTCTGATGCAATAGCACATGTCAGATGGGAAGCAGTCATGACACCACATTTCTTGCTATAAATCAGTAGGAAGAAATTGGCCTTCTTTTTGCTCTTTCTAGAATTTGGGTTTAATTATTCCTGAATAATTCCAAAACGTAGACAGCTGTCTTCAAACTTTCAAATACGATGGGATTTGCCGTGGACAAAATATAAATAGGCATTATATTCATGAAGAATGCAGATACAGACTTTTAAATTCCCATTTGGTTTAAAAGATGCCATTACCTCCTACTTAAGTCACAAACACGGAATTTTGAAACACAGGACTCTAGGAATAAAGACATTTTTTACCAACATTTCTCCCAAGTTGGTATTTGAAGGAAGAAAATTGACTCTACAGTTGGACAGTGGGATGCTTTTATGTTTAGTAAAAGAACTACCTGTGAAAGTTACACAATTCCCAATATGTCCATTTTTAACTAGGAGGGAGAAAGAAGCTGATGGAAAGTTCTCTTTTCACCTCTTTGTTTTCACAAAAGACTTACATTAGTACCTGTTTTCCGTAACTGAAAGAAATACAACGAGGATTTTTGCTTCTGTGAAAAAAAGGCAAAAAGTGAAACTGGTGTTCAGCATTTGTTTTGCACTGAGTCCTTAAAGAGGCAGCACACACCCAGAGCAGTAAGAATGGCATCACCAAGCTCCTTCCCCCAGAACTACACTCAGCCAGCTTAGCATCAAGCCTCCATAGCTTTGAATTGTGCTTATTGTTTTAGGTTTTATGTATTTTTGGTATGATTTGGTAGGTTATTTTTTGGGCCTGGGAAGGCTCAGAAGTTTTTCCCATATAAATAAATGGTAATTACTTCTTGACGTTTTGCTTTTTTGGCTTACAAAAGTTTTCATTGTTACCCTCTACTGTTGTATAGGAGCTCTGGTAGCATAGTGCCTAAGGCACTTGACTGCTAACCAGAAGGCCAGTGGTTCAAACCCACCAGCCACTCCTTGGAAGGAAGGTTGGCTACTTCCATAGTGATACTGCCTCGGCAACCCAAGGAGGGGTTGCTATGAGTCGGGGCCCACTCGACAGCACATAACAACAACAATTGTTGTATAATGGGGGAAACCAGGAGAACTCAGGTTCCTGGATGGAAAGGTGACAGAAGAAGGTTAGAGTGTTCCCTAAGTATCAAAAGGGATCCTAGGAATCAAAGCTGCTCAAAACAGCATATGTTCAGGGGACACTGAGAATATAACTATTCTTAATAATAAAAAGGTTCCTCCTTCCTTAAATACCAAGAAATAGTCAAACGTGCTGGGCCAATTCCAATTCTTTTTTGCTAAAAGGGCAGGGAGGATGCATCTTTTCACCTCCCTTAGCTACACGCAAGGAAGACAGAATCACCATCAGCAACTCAAGGCCTATTCTTATGAGGTCAGACATGCTGCCATCCTCCAGCCCTCTCACCAACCTTGACACCAACTGTCCCTCCTATGGCACCCACTATCTCTCTGCTGGGTTCAATAATTCACTGCAGTGGCCACACAGCACTCACAGAGATTATGGGGTCTTTTAGGGAAGCAAAGGGCTACAATTCAAGTCCAGGAATGCACTCAGGATATTGTTCTTTGATCAGGACAGTCTCCCCTCTGCTGTGCCCTTATACATGCCTCTCTGACCCTTGGCCTCTCAACCTGGCCTCTATCTCTGTGGGCCAGGTAAGCCTGCTGCCCTGTCTCATGCTTCTTGGTTTCACTGCCACCGTCTCTCTCTCAGTTGTGTGTCTCTCTCTCAGCTGGGTGTGTGTCTTTCTTAGCCAGGCACGTCTCTCTCAGCCAGGCACCTCTCTTTCAGCAGCATGCCTCTCTCAGCCAGCAGTCAGAGATTCTTGAGAGAAACACCTGGCTGAACTAGAGTGGGCAGAAGTTAAAGAAGAATAAGGAAAGAGTCTTTGGGTGTTAGTCCTTTCTGGATCATTTGATGGTAAATTCTATGAAGTGAGAGTTGAAGGCCTTACCTTCTGGAAACTGGAGAGATTGCTCACCATTTGGCTAGGTGAAAAAAAAGGGGGGTACCTTAAAGAAAAATCCACTTTAAGGAACAGGGATGATGTTCTTGGTGAGAAGGTTATCTTTGGGGAGGCATTTCCATTCTCTCTTTATTTACAAGTTCAAGAGCAATGTTTCTCAAAGAGTTCAATGTAAGCCACTATGAGACCAGATGGATATTTTTATTTTAATAGTTTCATATCTATTAGAAAAAAATGTAAGTAGCACAGTAATCTATGATTTCATGATTATTATTACTGAAAAGTAAGATAAAAGGAAATGGTGTCAAGTTTGGATGGGAAGCTTAGAGAGCCATGAGTTTAAGATAAGGGTGGTGGCATAATTTGGAAAAAGATAGCAAGGATGGTAGCACAACTTGAAGAATGTAACCAATGTCACTGAATTGTATGTGTAGAAATTGTTGAGATGTATATCTTTGGCTCTGCGTACTTTCATCAAGATAAAAAAAAAAAAAATGGAGTCAATTTAAAGGAAAATATTAAGCAGACCCATCAACTGCTTCACAGAAGGAAGAAGAGGAGATCTACTTCCGTAAAGATTTACAGCTTCGGAAACCCAATGGGGGTTGCTATGAGTTGGAAATGACTCGATGGCAGTGAGTTTGGTTGCTTTTTTTTTGTATTAATGACTGACCACTACTCATCTGAGTTTATACTGTGGTGGCTTGCATGTAGATTTGATTCTGGAAGCTCTGCCACCTGAATTTCAAATATCAGTAGGATCACCCATACTGGACAGGTTTCAGTGGAGTGTCCAGACTAAGAGAGACTAGGAAGAAAGTCCCATTTACTTCTGAAAATTAGCCAATAAAAACCATATAGATCACAACCAAATATTTTCTAACATACTGCTGGGAGATGAGCCCCCTAGTTTAAAAGGCACTACACAATGACCACAACAATAGACTCAAACATGCCAGTGATTGTGAAAATGGCGCAGGATGGAGCAATGTTTTGTTCTGTTGTACACAGTTTGCCATGAGTTGGAACCAAGTTGAGGACAGTTAACATTATTTATTGAAGTGTGGAAAAAACTATTTTAGAGATATTTAGAAATAAAAATACCACTGTTGTTGTTGTTAGGTGCCATCTAGTCAGCTCCACAGTGACCTTATGTACAACAGAATGTAACACTGCCCAGTCCTGCACCAACATCACACTAGTACCACTCATCTATTTAAAAGGAGCTCTGGTGGCACAGTGCCTAAGGCATTTGATAACCAGAAGGTTGGCAGTTCAAACCTACCAGCCAACCCGCAGAAGGAAGATGGGGCAATCTACATCGGTAAAGATTTACTGCCTCACCATTGAGGAAGAGGAAGGCATATAGAGGTGCATGGAAGGTACAGAGAACAAAGATGAACCTTTTGTACATACAGTACTGCATTGTCAGTGAAGGCAGACATTGATATACAGGTGGATAGACGGGTGGACAGGATGAACTATTAGGTATGTCTATGCAGGAGGGAGTATGCCCATGAATATGTTTAGGGTTGACAGACAATGTTTCTACAAGGGTATTTGTATGTTCTGTAAGAATTCCTGGGTACATAGTAGAGCTGTCAAGGGACAAGTTTGTAGTCACTTCTTGGCCACAGCCAGCTACCTAAAGGGTGAAAGTAGTTGGACCAGTGGGCTCGGGACCAAGGTCACAGGGGACATAAAGCTCAATTGGCATAACATACTACACAAAACCATTGTTCCACATCCTACTTTGGCAAGTAGTGACTGGGATCTTAAAAGCTTGCAAGCAACCATCTAGATGCAACAATGCATTTCTCCTCATCCAGAGCAAAGAAGAATGAAGAAAACCAAAGACTCATGGAAACAATTGGTCCAAGTGACTGGTACACCATGTGATCCTCAGCCTGTATGACTGTGAGACCAGAAGAACTAGATGGTGCCCAGCTGTCATTGTCAACCCCTCAGAGGGAGATCTGTGTAGGAGATCCTGGATAGAGTGAGGGAACAATGTGAAACAAAACTCAAAATTATTTAAAAGAAAATAAAAGGGGGGGGGGGGACCAGGTTTGCTGGTCTGATAGAGCCTGATGGAACCACTGAGACTATGGCCCCTATCTGCCCTTTGGGTCTGGAATTGAACATACTCCTGTGGATTCCAGCCAAACAAAAGACAGGCATAGGAACTGAACATTTATATTAGGTAGATACATTCCTTAGAGCGATCAATCATGGGAGAATAGAAAGGCTGTGCATTCACAGGGAGACAGCACAGGGGGCAGGAGTGCATGGGAGGGAAGGGCACAGGAAGAAGTAACTATGGGGCGGAAGTGGGGGGAGCTCTTGCATTGTGGGAAATTGCAGTCAATATCATGAGACACAGTTTATGTGAACTGCTGTATGGAAAGTGAATTTTCTCTGTAAACTTTTACCCAAACGACAATAGAAATTAAAAAAAAAAAAAAAAAGATTTGCCATCTCAGAAATCCAGTGGGGCTTGCTTTAAATTGGAATCAACTTGATGGCACTGAGTTTGGTTTTTGGTTTTGGATATAGTAGATACACAATCTGGCAAAACATCTGGGAAAAAAATGAAATTGTATCTTCAAATGATAGCACTCTGATTTCCACATTTTTTGGAAAATGATCAGTAGGCAGTACTTCTGAGGAAGTATTGCAAGATTGTTAAGCAGAGTAGAATCTTTGAAATCTGGGTTTAAATTTGAACTTTGCCAGTTACTGTGTGACCCTGGATAAGGCATGCATCTCTCTGAGTCAATTTTGACTCATACTGACTCTATAGGACAGAGTAGAACTACCCCATAGCTTTCCAAGGCTGTAAATGTTTACAGAAGCACACTGCCTTGTATTTTGTCCCATGGAGTGGCTGATGGGTTGAAACTGCTGAACTTTTGGTTAGTAGCTGAGTGCTTTAACCATTATGCCACCAGGGTTCCTAAGTACCTTTAATTGACTACTACTTTTCCTTGATCTTTTACACTAATATGATGATGACATGTAAAACCAGAATATACAATATTAAGTATCATGTCTGTAGAGATGTGATAAGTACCTTTAATTGACCTTTATCACATGTCTATAGACATGATAATTAAAATGGTATGCTTTGGGTTTTCATAACATCATAGTAGTGTAAAAGAAAGATTAAGGAAAAGTGGTGGTTACTTCCCAAAAAAATACTGACTGCTTCCTTAGGTAATTCAAACTTGACTGTCCTTTGCTTTTTATACAGTTTTAAACATTTTGGTTCTGTTCATAGAGGATCCCACATCATTTATCTTCTTCTGTTGCCAAAATTCCAGGAAGGTTTCATGATGATCCGTTGCCCCTTTGATCCTTCAAGAACAGCAAATCAACCTTGTAACTATGTGACACATTCTTTAACTTGTGGGTCATCCGCCTCTTTTGGAAAGACATTTGAAATGGAGTCATCTGTTTCTTTATCTAGATACAGTGTGCAGATTGCCAGGGCCACCTAATACCAGGAGAGGGTCAAAAGGAGACATTCCTGAAACTATACTTTCTAGTGCCAAATTGGCTAGTATTAACTTTTGAGAGCTAAATCATAATACTCATTGTCTTACATATTAGGCTAACTTAACAGTAGCCTAAGCTTCCAGATAAAGCCAGCAAGTCTATTGAATGCTATTTTGAAACACCTTTTTAAGATTTCTTCAGTATTTTCATAATATATTTTCAATAATAAAGACATACATCATCTTTATGATGCTGCTACTGATGATCATCACTGTCATCAGTTTGATCAGCATTTAGACCTTCACCTTGAATGGATTCATGCTGTCTCAAATGACCAAACCAATATGTGTATGTGATAACAAGTGACTTAAGAATAATGAAGAAGAGACTTCTGGTAAGATGGAGGAATAGGCAGACAAGCTACACAGACCCTCTTCAACAAAGAAAAGAAAAACAATTGACAGAGATACAGAAGATAATCCTAGAGCCCTAAGCTTTGAAAGGAATTATACAGAAGTGGATTTGGCACCAACTAGTGGAAAAACCTGAATGAAAACAGTGAGTACAGAGATGGTCAGAGCAGCGGACTGTCAACTACTCTGATGAGACCAACAGCCTGAATATTTCCAAGTGGTATTGGGACCTGAGAATTGACCTAAAGATCAGCCCTGGTCATCAAGGGCTATAGGGACGATTGCACTGCTGGCCTAGGACTAGGAAGGGAAACAGCAAGGAGTCCTTGAGCTGTGGACTTTTGGCTGTCTGGAGGGTGCAGCCATTTTGAATGTTTACAAGTGGTGGTCATTTTGGGTTTTAAAGTGATAGCATTCTCATTCGGATTGCAGGGACCTAAGAATAGGCTCTGTTTGCCAAGGATGCCAGGGACATACAGGAGGCTGACAATGAGAAAGGAGACAGGTGGTGAGTGTATAAGTGCTGCCAACTAGCAAATAAAGGAGCACAGTACTCTGCTTACTCTCATTACCCAAAGAAAATGAAAACTGTGGGCGAGTCACTGCAACATACAATCACCAATTAAATATAATAACAAAAATGTCACAATGTCTCAGAAACAATAGAGGATCACAGTCCACACAAAGAGGCAGGATAAACCAGGAGAAAAAAGGGACCAGGATACAGACCCAAAACACATTCGTGAGGAAGAAGCAACATTGGAACTCCCTGATAAGGAATTCAAAAGAATTATATTTAGGTACCTTCAACAAATTGAGAGATAGATCAAGGAAAACACTGACAAAATAGAGGAAAACATAGAGAAAACCCTAGAACAATTTTGAAAAACAATATAAGAATAAAGTGACAAAATAAATAAAAATTACAAATGATACAAACTCTACAGATAGAAATCCAGAAGATTAATACTAAATTTTCAGAAATAGATAACACATTGAATGGGCAAAGGCATAGAATCGAATCGATGGAAGACACAATTAATGAGATTGAAGACAAATAACTCAATACTTCTTTGGAAAGGGATCAATCAGAAAAATGATCAAAACAAAATGAAGAAAGCCTATGGTTCATGTGGGATACATCAAAAGGAATAACCTACAAGTAATCCAAATCCCAGAACAAAGAGAGACAAATAAAACCACAGAGAAAATTGTCAAAGACTTGGGAAGAGAATTTCCCTGGTATGATGAAAGATGAGAATATATGTATTCAAGAAGTCCAATGAACCCCAAACAGGATAGACCCCAAAAGAAAATCACCAAGACATATCATCATCAAATTCACCAAAACCAAAGACAAAGAAAGAATCCTGAAAGCAGCATGGGAAAAATGAAAAGTTACCTGCAAGGGGCAACCAATAAGAATAAGCTCAGATTTCTTAGCAGAAACCATGCAGGTGAGAAGACAAAGGGATGGTATATATAAAACCCTGAAAGAGAAAAGTTTCCAACCAAGAATTATATACCCAGCAGAATTGTTCCTCAAATATGATGGTGAAATTAGGAAATTTACAGATAAACAGAAATTTAAGAAATCTGTTAAAACCAGACCAATCTTATGCTAAAGGGAGACCTTTGGATAGAGAACCAACAACAGCAAACAGCAACTGACCATTAACACACATGATGACATAACCTAGAAACCAACACAGCTATGGAAATATCCAAAGTAAATTAAGCCTACAAGATTGTAACAGGCAACCAGAGACATCAATTAGCAAATGAGGACAACTACAAACCAAAAAGAGGGGAAAAATCAGGTAGTTACAGAACTTCTAAATGCTAGGGAAGTCAAAACAACCGCAAGATAGAATGGACTGTTCTAAACTTGGGAAGAAATTATAAATCACAGGGTAATTTCAAAGAAAAATGACAAACCTTCATATCAAAGTAAAAAAGAGGACCAGCACAAATATTTAGCAAATATTAAAACAATAGCAATGAAGGAAGTGATAACACAATTCAAAAAGAAAACGAGCTCAGCACAGAAAATTATATGGAACAAAGAAATCAGGAGCACCATGAAAAAGAACGTAACAAAATGACGGCAACAAATTCATACTTATCGATAATTACATATCTGACAAGGAACCTATCTCTAAAATTTATAGAGAACTCCAACATTTCAGCAACAAAAAGATTTGCAATCCAATTAAAAAATTAGCAGAAGACATGAATAGATACTTCATCAAAGAGGATACTCAAGCAGCCAGCAAATACATGAAGAAACGCTCAAGATCATTAGCCATTAGAGAGATGCAAATAAAAACAACAATGAGATATAATCTCACCCCAGCACTAATGGCAAAGTTCAACAAGATAGAAAATAACAAATGCTGGCAAAGATGTGGAGAGATTGGGACTCTCCTACACTGCTGGTGGGACTGTAAAATAATACAATCACTGTGGAAATCAGTATGATGGTTCCTTAAAAAGCTGGAATTAGAAATAGCATTTGATCCAGCAATCCCATTACTATGTATATATTCTAAAGAAGTGAAAGCCAGGACAAGAACAAATATATGCACAGCCATGTTCATTGCAGCACTATTTACAATTGCAAAAAGATGGAAACAACCTAGGTGCCCATCAGCAGAAGAATGGATAACCAAACTATGGTACATACACACAATGGAATACTATGCAACGCTAAAGAATAATGTAGAATCTGCAAAACACTGTATAACATGGATAAACTTGGAGGACATTATGTTGAGTGAAATAAGTCAATCACAGAAGGACAAAAATATAGTATAAGTTCATTATTGTAAAAGTCAAGGAAAGGTTTATATATGGAAGGGAAGTCTCCTTGTTGGTTAATAGGGGTAGAAGGGGAGGGAAGGGAACCCTGCAAAAAAAAAAAAATGCACTGACCCATGTCACTTTGTTGTTGTTATGTGCCGTTGAATCGGCCCCAACTGATAGCGACCTCTGCTTGGGTTTCTGAGGTAATATCACTACGGAAGTAGATTGCCCAACCTTCCTTCTGAGGAGTGGCTGCTGGTTTGAACCACCAGCCTTCATGGTTAGCAGTCAAGTGTCTTAGGCACTATGCCACCAGAGCTCCTCATGTCACTTTAGTTTTGTGTATTTCATTCTACATAAATTATATTTCAATAAAATATATTTTAAAAAAATAATGAAGAAAAAAGTCTCACTGTCTCTCTGTCTTTCCATATATAATTTGAATGTGTATATGTCTATTTCAGGGAGCTCTGGTGGTGTAGTGCTTAAGGCATTTGACTGCTAACCAGAAGGCTGGCAGTTCAAACCCACCAGCTACTCCTTGAAAGGAAGACTGGGCAATCTACTTCCGTAGTGATACTGCCTTGGAAACACAAGGAAAGGTTGCTATAAGTCAGACCGACTAGAAGGCAGTGAGTTTGGTTTGTTTTATGTCTATTTCAAGGAGCCTTGGAGGCATAATGGTTAAGTACTCAGGTGCTAACTGAAAGGTCAGTGATTCAAATCCACCAGCCACTCCACTAGAGAAAAGACCTAACAATCTGATCCCTTAAAGACCCAACCTAGGAAATTCTATGAAACAGTTCTACTCTGTCTTACAGAGCCACTATGAGACTGAATTGACTGAATGGCATACAAAAACACATATATTTGATTGTGTGTGCCTATCATCATTGACTGCAACATCAGTATCAATACATTGTTATCCAGAACCCATCTAGATAACTTTTATCAGGATCTTTGAGATGATTAACAGTGTGTTCCAGTTCAGGAATCATTGTTGGATGTTGTGATAGGTGTGCTAACACTTGCTTTAAGTTTTAAGAATTGTTCATCAAAGTAGCTGGGATAAGTCAAAAGACAAGGAGAACCTTAATGTGGTTTGTGTGTGTGTGTTTATGTCAGTTTTATTGAGATATTTGTTGTTATTGTGTTGTTATTTGCCGTCAAGTCGGACTCGACTCATAGCGACCCCTCCTTGGGTTTCCGAGGCAGTATCACTACAGAAGTAGATTGCCCAACCTTCCTTCCGAGGAGTGGCTGGTGGGTTTGAACTGCCAGCCTTCTGGTTAGCAGTCAAATGTCTTAGGCACTATGCCACCAGAGCTCCTAACTATGTCTTAAGACTATGTCTTAAAAACTCTAAATTTAGGTCTTAAATTCAGAAAAAATACTTTCTATCACTATTTTTTTTTTCTTATTTTACACTCATACAAAATTCACTGCTACTGAGTCGATTCCAACTCATAGTGACACTCATACAGCTTTCAATGTTGTAAATCTTTAAGGAAGCAGACTGCTTCATCTTTCTTTCACAGTGTGGCTGGTGGGTTTGAACCATTGGCCTTTTGATTAGCAGCCAAGGCCTTAAACACTGCACCACCAGAGCTCCTTTACACTCCATTACAGTCACTAAATTCCTATAAGCTGCATGGCATTTTGTACATTTGTACTCTTGCTTGCCTCGAAAACGTGCCTGTACTACTGGAAGAAGTTTTAGGTTCCAGGTGTTTAGATGTTCATTTGCATATACTTAGCACAGTTTCCCTACAAGAATCCTACAGATAGCTTACTCACTATATTGTTGTTGTTGTTAGTCGTCATCAAGTTGACTCAATTCTGACTCATGTCTACCCTATGGGTGCAGAATAAAAGTGTTCCATAGGGTTTTCAAGGCTGTGAACTTTCAGAAGTAAATCACCAAGGCCTGTCTCCTGAGGAGCCTCTGGGTGAGTTCAAACAACCAACCTTTCAGCTACAAATCAAGCACTAAAGTGTTTGCACCACCCAGGGACGCCTGTCTATGGTTGTTGTCGTTAGGTGACATAAAGTCCATTCAGAATCATAGGGACCCCATGTGACTGAGTAAAACTGCCCCATTGAGTTTTCATGTATATAATCTATACAGAAGCAAATCACCAGATCTTTCTCCAGCAGAGCAGCTGGGTGGGTTCAAACTGCCAAACTTTGGGTTAGTAGCTGAGTCTTTAACTGTTTGCATCATCAAAATAAACCAAAACCAAGCTCACTGCCATCAAGTCAGTTCTGACTCATAACTACCCCTACTGGGTTTTTGAGGCTATAAGTCTTCATGGAAGTAGATTGCCCATCTTCTTTCTGCAGAGCAGCTGGTGAGTTTGAACCACTGACCTTCTGGTTAGCAACTCAATGCCTTATCCAATACACCACCAGAGCTCCTTGTTTGCACTAGCAGTCTCCTGTATTTATGTTTGTTGTTGTTAGGTGTCGTCAAGTTGGTTCTGACTCATAGTGATCTGTTTGAGCCCATTGTTGGGCTCCATTTTCTGGAGTGTCTTCCTCTTTTTTGCTCACTCTTTGCTTTACCTTTACATTACTTTACTTCTCCAGAGAGTGGTCCCTCCTGATAGCATGTCCAAAATACATGAGATGAAGTCCTGCCATCCTCACTGCTAAGGAGAATTCTGGCTGACTTCCAAGAAAAATTTGTTCATTCTTCTGGCAGGCTGTGGTAGATTCAATATTCTTCAACAATATCATAACTCAAATGCATTGATGCTTCTTTGTTCTTCTTTATTCATTGTGTAACTTTTATATGCATATGAGGCAATTAAAATATCATGGCTTGGGTCAGGTGCACAGGACATCAGTCCTCAAATCGACATCTTTGCTTTTTAATTTTAAAGAGGTCTTTTTCAACAGATTTCCCCAAAGCAATACATCCTTTGATTTCTTGACTGCTGCTTTCATGGACATTTATTGTGGATCCAAGTAAAATGAAATCCTTAACAACTTTAATCTTTTCTCCATTTATCATGATGTTACTTATTGGTCCAGTTGTGAGGATGTTTATTTTCTTTATGTTGAGGTATAATCCTTACTGAAAGAGGACTTACAGTAAATACTTCAAGCCCTCTTCCCTTTCGGTAAGAAAGGTTGTGTCATCTGTGTATTGCAGGTTGTTAATGAATCTTTTTCCAATACTGATGCTGTGTTATTCATATGGCCCATCTTCTCAGATTATTTGCTCATATCTGGGATAAATACATATGGTAAAAGGATACAATCCTGACACATACATTTCCTGATTTTAAACCATGCAGTATCCCATATAACCATATACTATGGTTACTGCCAGGAGCTCTGGTAGCATAGTGCCTAAGGTACTTGACTGCTAACCAGAGGCTGGTGGTTCAAACCCACCAGCCACTCCTCGGAAGGAAGATGGGCAATCTACTTCCATAGTGATACTGCCTCGGAAACCCAAGAAGGGGTTGCTATGGTTCGGGTCCAACTCAACAGCATATAACAACAACAATAGTTACTACCTAGTAAATCTTTAACACCTCTAGGCTTATCTCCAAATTGATACTGAAAATGACAGCCATAGCAGTCAAAGCAGATTGATATTGGTACAATGACAGACAGATAGACCAGTGGGACAGAATTGAGAACCCAGAAATAGACCCATCCACCTATGAACAGCTGATCTTTGACAAAGGGCTGAAATCCATTATACGGGAAAAAGACAGTCTCTTTAACAAATTATTCTGGCAAAACTGGATATCCATTTGCAGAAAAATGAAACAAGATCCACACGTCACACCATACAAAGAAATAAACTCAAGATGGATCAAAGACTTAAATGTAAAATCTAAAAGTATAGAGTTCATCAAAGAAAAATAGGGGCAAACTTAGGGGGCCTAAGATATGGCATAAATAGACTATCAAACATAAGTAAAAATGTGCAGACAGCAGAAGATACACTAGATAACTGGGACCTTCTAAAAATCATATTGTTATGTGCATCTAAAGACTTCAAAACGGTGAAAAGAGAACCTACAGACTGACCAAAAATATTCAGCAATGACATATCTGACAAGGGGCTCCTCTCTAAAATTTACAGACAACTCCAACACCTCAACATCACAAAGACAAACAGTCCAATAAAAAAAAAAAAAAAAAATTGGCAGAAGACGTCAACAGACATTTCACCAAAGAAGATATTCAGGCAGCCAACAAACACATGAAGAAATGCTCACAATTCTGAGCCATTAGAGATATGCAAATCAAAACAATGAGTTATCATCTAACTCTAGCAATAATAGCAAAGTTAAACAAGACAGAAAACAACAAATGCTGGCGAGGATGTGGAGAGATTGGGACTCTCATACACTGTTAGTGGGACTAAAATTATACAACCACTGTGGAAAACAGTATGACACTTCCTTAAAAAGTTGGAAATAGAAATATGATTTGATCCAGCAATCCAATTACTAAGTATATATCCTAAAGAAGTGAGAGCTAGGACATAAATAGATATATACACACCCATGTTCAAAATGGCAAATTGATACTGAAAAAAGAAAACTGTAAAAATCTCACCTTTTTGCACAAAACCCTTATTATTAAGTTATTTGAGATGAAGTTGCCTGCTTTTTGTTTAAGGGGAGGAGTGTGTCTTATTTACAGTTTTATCCACAGAGACTATGTGAGCATGCAGTAAGTCCTACAAACATTTATAGAAATAAATGAATAACTTGCTGTTCATACTTAAAGATCACAAGAAGTACCCTAGCTAATTTACCAATTTATTTCAGAGTATATTTTTAGTTGAGCTTCCAGAAAATTGAAGCATAATAAAAATGATAAAGTACAACTTGAAGTGATGAAAATGTTCATTAAAATATACTGGTCACAGGCCTATCTGCAGTGGCCTAAAGTCTGGGTATGGAAGCTAGGAAGACTAGGTTAGAATCACATGACTGAATTCCCAGAGATGAATCATTCCCAGTATTACAAATTACCTTAAAAATAAAACTTGCTCCTGAAGTATGTATTTACATGGTATCATATTAATTTAACTCTCTTAGTTAAGATTATATTCCATAATCAAGAGTCTTTCTTATACATTTTGTGAATCTGCATTTCACAATTATATTTTTATGAAGGAAGGAATAATAAATATTTTGAAAACACTTTAAAATATGTGCTAAACTTCACTTACTATTAGCTTGCCATTGCTGTGCACTCTGTATCCTTTCAACCAAACCCAAATTTGAAAGAAATAGCAGATATTCAATTAATTATTTTTCCAAGTTCACACATGTGTGTTTAGAGTGGCTGTTTTCTGAAGACATCAAACATAGACATTGCTTATTGATGGTCATCTTTTTTTGTTCCAGTCTAATACTCAAAAAATTAAAATGGACCTTACATGGAGCATTTTGTTTCACCACTATTTGTTGAAAAAACTATCCTTTTTCCATGAAATTACCTTTTCTCAAAAATCAGTTATAACTATCTAAGGTGCACATATTGCTCTCTCCTTATCTGGAGCAAAGAAAAATGAAGAAAATCAAAGATGCAAGGAAACAATTAGTCTAAAGGACTAATGGACCATGTGAACCCATTCTCCTACAACCCTGAAACCAGAAGAACTAGATGGCAACAGCTACCACTGTTGACCTCTCTGAAAGGGATCACAATAGGAGGTCCTGGATAGAGTGGGAGAAAAATGTGGACCAAAACTCAAAATCATAAAAAAGACCAGGTTTACCAATCTGATGAAGATTGGTGGAACCTCTGAGATTATGGCCCTTATACATCCTTCAAGGTAAGAACTGAACTCAACCCCTGTGGCTCAACTTTCAGCCAAACAATAGACAGTCCTATATGGTGAACAGGAGCTCTGGTAGCATAGTGGCTAAGACACTTGCCTGCTAACCAGACGGCTGGCGGTTCAAACCCACCAGCAACTCCTTGGAAAGAAGGTTGGGCAATCCTACTTCCGTAGTGATACTGCCTCGGAAACCCAAGGAGGGATCGTTATGAGTCGGGGCTGACTCGACTGCACGTAACAACAACAACAACATACGGTGAACAGTAAGTAATACCAGAAGGGTATGGGCTCATTAGAACAATCAATTATATGAGATCAAGAGGGGATTATTTGTCTAAGGATAGAGCTAGGAAGATGAGAGGGGATGGGAATGGGAAGGAAGGACAAGGGAAGATGGATGAGGGGAGGAAGTGGGAAGAATGTTGTTGCATTGTGGGGAGTGCAGTAAATGTCACAAAACTGAATGTATATGGATTGTTGAATAAAAAAAAAAAACAATTTGCTCTGTAAACTTTCACCTAAATCACAATAAAAATTTTGAAAAAAAAGGAGCTAAACTGGAAAAAAAAATTATATATATATATATATGGAGCTCTGGTGGCATAGTGGTTAAACCATTTGTCTACTAAGCAAAAGGTAGGCAATTTGAACCCACCAACTGCTGTATGGGAGAAAGATAAGGCAGTGTGCTTCCATAAAGACTTACAGCCTTAGAAACTCTATAGGGTGGTTTTACTCTGTCCTATAAGGTTGCTCAAAGAATTCACGTTGCTTGGTTCTACAATCGATGCCAACAGAAGAAGCAGTCAGGACATTAGATGACGTGTAGCATTGGGAAAGTCAACTGAGAAGGAACTGTTTCAAGTGCTGAGGAGCAAGGATATCTCCTTGAGGACTAAGGTGCACCTGACACAAGCCATGATATTTCCAATCACCTCGTATGCATGTGAGAGCTGGACAATGAATAAGGAAGACCGAAGAAGAGTTGATGCTTTTGAGTTGTGGTGCTGGCAAAGAATGCTGAAAGTACCATGGACTGCTAAAAGAACTAACAGATCTGTCCTGGAAGAAGTGCAGCCAGAATGCTCCTTGGAAGCAAGAATGGCCAGACTTCGTCTCACCTATTTTGGTCATGTTGTAAGAAGGGACCATTCCCTGCAGAAGGATGTCATGCTTGGTAGGGTGGAGGGTCGACGAAAGAGGGGGAGGCCTTCAACGCGATGGATTGACACGGTGGATGCGATGATGGGCTCAAGTATAGCAGGGATTGTGGGGCTGGCGCGGGATCGGGCAGTGTTTTTTCGTCCTGCTGTGCATGCGGTCGCTATGAGTCGGAAAGGACTCGATGGCACTTAACAACAACAACAATAGGGTTGCTCCACCACTCTTCTGTCAGTTTGTCATACTGTGGTAGCTTGTGTGTTGCGTGAGTCTGAAGGCTATTTTGAATACAAGCAGAGTCACCCATGGTGGATAGATTTCAGCAGACCTTCCAGACTGAGACAGACTCGGAAGAAGGAAGGGGCCATCCTCTTATCAAAAGAATTGGCCAGTGAAAATCTTATGAACAGCAGTGAAATACTGTCTGATATATTACTGGAAAATTTTATGAATGGCCCTGAAATATTGCCCAATATAATGATGGAAGATGAGCCCTTCAGGTTGGAAGGCACTCAAAATATGACTGGGGAAGAGCTGCCTCCTCAGAGTAAAGCCAATCTTAATGATGTGAATGGAGTAAAGCTTTTGGGATCTCCGTTTGCTGATGTGGCATGACTCAAAATGGGAAGAAACAGCTGCAAACATCCATCAATAATCAGAACATGAAATGTACAAGGTATGAATTAAGGAAAATTGGAAGTTGTCAAAAATGAAATGGAATGCATAAGGATTGATATCCTAGGCATCAGTGAGCTGAAATGGACTGTTTGGCCATTTTGAATCAGACAACCATATGATCTACTATGCCAGGAATGACAAATTGAAGAGGAATGTGTGGCACTCATCATCATAAAGAATGTTTCAAGATCTATCCTGAAGTACAATGCAGTCAGTGATAGAATAATACCCATAGGCATATGAGGAAGACCAGTTAATACCACTATTATTCACATTTATGCACCTACCACCAAAGCCAAAGATGAGGAAATTGAAGATTTTTAACAACTTCTGCAGTCTGAAATTGACCCAACAAGCAATCAAGATGTGTTGATTATCACTGGTGACTGGAATGCAAAAGTTGGAAACAAAGAAGAATCACCAGCATTTGGAAAATAAGGCTTTAGTGATAGAAATGACACTGATGATTGTGTGATACAATTTCCCAAGACCAATGACTTATTTATAACAAATACCTTTTTTTTCAACAACATAAATAGTGGCTATGTACATGGATTTCATCAGATGGACTACAAATGAATCAGATTGACTACATCTGTGGTCAATGGATATGGAGAAGCTCCATATCTTCAGCCAAAACAAGGCCAGGAGCTGACTGTGGAACAAACCATCAACTGTCATAAGCAAGTTCAACTTGAAGCTGAAGACAATTAAAACAAGTCCATGGAGTCAAAATATGATTATGACAAACCTGAATTTAGAGACCATCTAAAGAACAGATTTGATGTATTGAACACCAATAACCGAAAACCAGAGGAATTGTGAGATGACATCAAGAACATCGTACATGAAGAAAGCAAAAGCTCATTAAAAAGACAAGAAAGGAAGAAAAGACCAAAATAGATGTCAGAAAATATTCTGAA
The DNA here is from genome assembly GCF_000298275.1 of Orycteropus afer afer. NCBI lineage: Eukaryota > Metazoa > Chordata > Mammalia > Tubulidentata > Orycteropodidae > Orycteropus > Orycteropus afer. The sequence continues at coordinate 6,443,921 of NW_006921707.1, forward strand.
ACTTGCTCTTGAATTGAGAGTAGCTAAAACAAATGGAAGAAATTACAAGATAAAAAAGCTGAACAGAAAATTTCAAAGAGCAGCTGCAGAAGATGAAATCAATTACTATAATTAAATGTGCAAAGACCTGGAGTTAGAAAAACAAAAGGGAAGAACACACTCAGCATTTCTCAAGCTGAAAGAACTGAAGAAAAATTCAAGCCCCGAATTGCAATACTGAAAGATTCTATAGGCAAAATATTGAATCATGCAGGAAACATCAAAAGAAGATGGAAGGAATATACAGAGTCACTGTACTAAAATGTTCCTCCACTTCAAGAGGTGGTATATGACCAAGAACCAATGGTACTGAAGGAAGAAGTCAAAGTGGCACTGCAGGAATTGGTGAAAAACAAGACTCCAGGAATTGATGGAATACCCATTGAAATGTTACAACAAATGGATGCCATGCTGGAGGCACTCATTCATCTATGCGAAGAAATTTGAAAGAGAGCTATCTGGCCAACTGACTAGAAGAGATACATATTTGTGCCCATTCCAAAGAAAGTTGATCCAACAGAATGTGGAAATTATTGAACAATATCATTAATATCACATGCAAGTAAAATCTTGCTAAAGATAATTTAAAAATGATTGCAGCAATATATTGACAGGGAACTTCCAGAAATGCAAGCTGGATTCAGAAGAGGACGTGGGATGAAGGGTAGTATTGCTGACATCAGATGGATCTTGGATGAAAGCAAAGAATACCAGAAAGATGTTTACTTGTGTTTTATTGACTATGCAAAAGCATTTGATTGTGTGGATCATAACAAATTATGGATGACATTGAGAAGAATGGGAATTCCAGAACACTTAATTATATTCATGAGGAACCTGTACATAGATCAGGAGGCTGTTGTTTGAAAAGAACAAGGAATTACTGCATGGTTTAAAATCAGGAAGGGAGTGTGTCAAGGTTGTATCCTTTCACCATACTTATTCAATCTGTATGCTGAGCAAATAATCCGAGAATCTGGACTCTACGAAGAAGAGTGTGGCATTAGGATTGGGGGAAGACTCACTAACCACATGTGATATGCAGACAACACAACTTTGCTTGCTGAAAATGAAGATGACTTGAAGGAGTTACTCAGGAAGACTGAAGACTATAGTCTGAAGTATGGATTATGTCTCAACATAAAACAAAAATCCTCACAACTGGACCCATAAGCAGCATCACGATAAACGGAGAGAAGATTGAATTGTCAAAAATTTCATATTACTTCAGTCCACAGTCAACACCCATGGGAGCAGCAGCAGTTAAGAAATCAGATGTCTGTATCGCACTGGGCAAATCTGCTGCAAAAGACCTCTTTAAAGTGCTGAAGAGCAAAGATGTCTCTTTGAAGACTAGGGTGCGCCTAACCCAAGCCATGGTATTTTCAATTGCTTCATATGCATATGAAAGCTTGACAATGAATAAAGAAGACTGAAGAAGAGTTGATGCTTTTGAGTTGTGGTTTTGATGAAGAGTACTGAAAGTACCGTGGACAAATGTGTCCTGGAAGAAGTACAGCCAGATGCTCCTTGGAAGCGAGAATGGCCAGACTTCGTCTCACCTACTTTAGTCATGTTGTCAGAAGGGTATCATGCTTGATAAAGTGGAGGGTCAGTGAAAAAGCAAAAGACCCTCAACAAGATGGATCGTCACAATGGCTGAAACGATGGGCTCAGATATGGAAAGTCTAGTGAGGCTGGTGCAAGATAAGACAGTGTTTCGTTCTGTTGTACCTAAGGTCACTATGAGTTGGAACTGACTCAACGGTATCTAACAATAACAACAGTATTTGGCTAAAACTTGAGCCACAGGCCTTATTGTCCTTTTAATATCTGTAGAAACTGAAGTAATCATTCCTGACATGGGTACTTTGCACCTTCTCTCTTCTTGATATAACTTGGTGTAGTTTTCCTGATGTTCCTTGTGCTTGAGGTTTGTAGAGTTTCTTGGAACTGAGTTTATAGTTTGCAGCAAATTTGAGAAGATTCCAACTCATAGCAACCCTGTAGGACAGACTAGAACTGCCCCATAGGGTTCCAAGGCTATAAATCTTTACGGAAGCAGACAGCCTCATCTTTCTCCAGTGGAACAGCTGGTGGCTTTGAACTGCTACCCTTTTGGTTAACAGCTGAATGTTTTAAGCACTATGCTATCAGAGCTCTTCTTAGCACATAAACCAAACTAAACTCACTGCCATCAAGCCAAATACGACTCATAGCAACCCCCTCCTTGGGTTTCCAAGGTGGTTTCTCTAAAGAAATAGATTGCCCAGTCTTCCTTTCTAGTAGTGGCTGGTGGGTTTGAACCACCAGCCTTCTGGTTAGCCATCAAATAAATGCCTTAGGCACTATGGCACCACACATGAGCTAGTTAGCACATATTGTTGTTGTTGCTACGTGCCGTCGAGTCGGCCCTGACTCATAGCGACCCCTCCTTGGGTTTCCGAGACAGTATCACTATGGAAGTAGATTGTCAACTTTCCTTCCAAGGAGTGGCTGGTGGGTTTGAACCACCAGACTTCAGGTTAGCAGTCAAGTGCCTTAGGCATTATGCTATTAGAGCTCCCACTTAGCACATAGTAGGTACTTAATAAACATTTTTGAAATTAATCATGAGTGAAGTAAAAAGAAAAGTTATCAGAAGGGCATTTCATTTAAATATTGTCTGACTGACTTCTGAATTCTCTATTTCTCTTTGTGTATGAATGGTTTTTATTCTTCCTTATACTGCAGGCTTATACCATATATAAGGAAAGATGTTACCCAGTAGCTGCCTGTTCCCTTCCTCCTAGCTGTGTGACTCCAGAGATAAGGGGCCTTTTCTAGCTCCAAATGGAAAACTGTTAAGGAAGGTCTCTAATCAGCCAAATTGAGTCATTGCACATCCATGTACCCAGTGAGAGCAGGGTAATATATTATTTTTTAACAGAGTATTTTTCTGTTAAAATATATATCATTTGTAAAAATAGGAAAAATTGAGACAAACAGAAAAAATAAAATAAACCTCTGGTATTTCACCATTCAAAGAAAGCCAGTGTTAAAGGGTTTCCTCCTTTTTTTATATAGATAATTTGTCTTGAAAAAAGGATGAGGAAGCAGCAATTTAACATTTTCTTTTCATTCTTATTTGTGAATGTTTGGTTTCATTCTTACTGAGGAAGGTGAGATGGAATTGGGAACCAATTATCATTTGCCTGTAAGTGTAAGTCTGTGTTTTAGTTAAACATCAGGGAATACAGAAAGAGAAATAAATGTTTCTGCTTTTTTTTTTTTTTTTTTGGTCTGTATCAAGAAATACTGTCTCATTAAGAAACTCAGAAACTATTTTGTTCCCATTGCCAGATTTGACTCACCTGTGTTAAGAAACACCTGTATACCTCCAGGGTAGTTGCTTTTGAACACATATATAAATTAAAAATTTGCCTTTAGGAATTTCAAAGTTCTGTGTCTAAGAGTTCAATAAAGGAGAGAATCTCAGGAAATCAGTTTTCTTAGTTCTGGTATGACATAGGCCTTACAATAGAGGCTTTTAAAACAAACCACCAATTTCATTTTGATGAGCCATTCGCGAATATTTACTGAATAACTACTTTGACTTTAGCACTATACAGGCTGCTTTGAGGATCATAAAGAAAGTAGACACATGCTTCCCAGTCTCAAAAAGCAAACTATGAATTTAACTGGGGAAGCAGTAAAAATGGGTCACCTGGATTTACTAACTTTTGTATATGCATACAGTTGGAGATATATGCTAGGATTTTAAAGCCCCAGGTTGACATACATACAGTTCAAGAAACTTGTATTTTATCACCCATCACATGTCATTCACTGTACTTGTTGTCACTTAGGGTTAAAATATGACGGGCAAATTGTCCCTGCCCTTAGGGCCACTGCTAGCACATAAAGTGCTTTGTAACAGAGAAGATGGAAATCTCATCCAAACCTCTCTGGGTTGAGCTTTGCAAAAATGTGTCCCCTATTGGCTGACTGATCAGAAAAAGGTCCCCTCTCTGAACAGACTAATTAGAAGAATGTGTCCCTCCTGCCAGCTGACACAGCTCTGGGCTAAGCAGAAAGGTAGCTGGAATTTGACGCCTATTCGCACCCATGGCAAAATCTGCACCACTTTCCACCTTCTCTCTTCCTCAGGAAACTTTGTTAATTCTCCTTTGTTCCTTACATTTTCAAATCTAACCAAATCCTAGCTCTTTAACCTAGGTAAATAAGGAATGCTCTTAATAGATGTGGAACTCTGCTGCCTTGAGTTGTTGCTGTGACTACTTATTAACCTCTTGGATTGCCTTCAGACTCCCCAGTCTTGGTTTTATGCTTACTATTGCAGGAAATATAGGTATCTCTCTTTTTTCTCCCCATATTGTTAGATATGATGGCAGGAGATCTGAAGGACTTGTCATAAGAAGCCCTGGGCTGGAGCACTTTTTGCCAATACATGCATTTCAGTGCTATGACTTATGAGCAAAGACAAGGGGGTTAGAGTACCTTTGAGCAAATATACAATCCTCCAATGATCCCTCTGGCAGTGCATCAGAGGTTCTGCAGTATAGCTCCGGGCAACAGAGGCCAGCCAAAATTGATGGGAGAGCCTCTACTGTGCTTGCCTTTTAAAAATACCTGCACTGCATACAATATATTACAACTGGCTTTGGTTTAAGTGCATTTGATGACTGCAAACTGGACCTGATGGATAGTTGGGCTGGACTGTCCTCAGGAGTGCTTTGGGAGATCACTACTGCTTGCAAAACTTTCTTTTGAATCAGGGTTGTCCGAAGGGTATAACTGGGATGTTCCCATAATTGACGCCAAATAAATAGAAGCTTAATGCTAAGAAACTTCTGCCGTTTGATAAGCCTTGTTATAAATTACCTGGGATTTGTTGGTACTACCAAGTGCCACTCCTCGGAAGGAAGGTTGGGCAATCCTACTTCCGTAGTGATACTGCCTCGGAAACCCAAGGAGGGGTCGCTATGATTCGGGGCCGACTCGATGGCACATAACAACAACAACAACAACCAAGTGCACTAAAGTTAGTATCATGAAAACAAATAGGAGTCTGTAGTGCTATTACCTCTTGTTAGAAATAATTGCATTTGTAGCCCTCCTTCAGGGCTGGTGTCCAACAGCTATTTGGAAAGCAAGAGATTGCCCCTCTTTCATCTGTACTTGCTTACCCTACTAAACCTCCAATAAATACATAATAATCTCACTAAATTAGAAAGATAATCTAGGCTCCTAGAAAAAGAATCAGGTTGTTCTTTGCTGTTGTATTTATAGTCCTGGGGAGTTGGAAATAACGCAGATGACATTATTGGGTAGTGAATGCATGCCAAGGAATATTATGGACTGGTTAGAAACAATGACTAAAATGTACTCACAGCAACATGAATGGACCTTAGTCACATAGCACTTAGTGTGAAAAGTAAGAAGCAGAGGCATATTTACCATGGTAACCTTTACATAAAGGTTGAATATTTTTTAAAATATTCATCAAACCAAAAAAAAAAAAAAAAGCCAAACACATACAAGACAATAATACCTACATTGCAGGAACATATACGAGCAAACATTAGAATCATAAACCATCACAAATATTAGAATGGATGTCTATGGAGGGTAAGAGAGGAATGGGTGTAAGGTATGAGCATGAGAAAGAATAAATTACATAAGAGGAGATTGGATTTTGTTGTTGTTGTTTTTGTTGTTTATTTGTTTTGAGGGCCTTACACAGACAGATGATTACCTCAACTTTCTGCTCCTGAAGAGCAAGGAAAATAAAAGATTTCTAGTCTTCTCTCCTGGAGAGTTTTGAAAGGTCTGGAGGGGTCCCAGGAATCTGTACCTAACAAACATTTATCTTCCTTAAGTCTTCTGATTAGAAGCATTTGAGAAACATTGTTTTCAAGTCTAGATAAAACACAACCTATAACACCCACTTTTATTAAATTCACTTCAAAACAATCATTGGAAGACTTGATTAGAGCTTCTTATGAAAAGTGCAAAGTACAATGGAGTTGAGGGGCACAAAAGAGTAAGAATCCACTCCTTGCCTTCAATGAACTAAGACCAACATACCCAGAGAAAATATAGAATGAAGATATAGAGATAGTTTGGAGAAGGACTATAAGGCAGTTCAGGAAGGCAGATTTGGAGTTTAGTAGAATATGGGAGAAAGCCTTAATCAAGTGTTAAAATGTCTGTAGGATGGGTAATATGAGTTAGGAGAAAGTATTGGCATCCTAGGAAGGAGAACATTGAGCCAGGTTGAGTGAGTGTGAAATTGTATGGGATAGGCAGTATAAAATGAGATATTTAACACAAAGGGACCTTGGAGTATGGGATGCAATTGAACAGAGAGGCTAAAGAAAGACTATGAAGGATTTTGAAACCCAGGAAGAAGCTTTATACTCAGCCTAGAAAAAATATACTTGTTGTTATTGTTGTTACTTGTCATTGAGTTGGCTCTGACTCATGCCAAACCCATGTATGCAGAGAAGAATTGGGTTTTCAAGCCTGTGATCCTTTGGAAACGCATCACCAGGCTGGCCTTCCAAGATACCTCTGGATGGGTTCTAACCATCACCATTTTGGCTACTAGTCTGGCTCTTAACTTTTACTACAGGGACTGTGTAAAAGAAAGAAAGCTAGGAAAGAAATCTGAGGAGTAGCCAAAGAGATAGGAGGAAAACCCAGAGAAGGATATTTCAGGAAGATGTGGTCAACTGTTTGGAATGCTGCTGAAATCTTAAGTAAAAGGAGAGCTAAAGGGATTCTATTAGGTCTAAGAACATGAAGATCAATGAGAACCTTTGTAAGAGCAGTTTGAATGAGGTGGTAAGGACAGAAGCCAAGGTGGAGTAGTTGAAGATTAGTGAGGCTTTGCTTTTGGCAAGAGCTCTGAAGAAACCTTCTATTGCAGAACCTCTATACTGTATGGGACACATTTTCTGAGGCATCACTCATCTCAAATGAAGTAGGGCAGGTCTTCAAAGTTCACCCTTATAAAGAAGTGGGGTCCTGAGCTTAGGACCACCATGAATGAGGTAGGAAGGTGGGGTGGCTGGACCACTCTGGAGGAAGTTTCTCCAATTTAGGCTCTGTGGCAGAAGCTAGTAGATGTCCTGTTGAAATTCATTCTATCTTTTTCTGCTAGACAAACAACTAAACTACATTCCCCAGACTTTTTCAGCTCTAGCTGAAAGATCATGTGGCAAAGCCATTGTCAATGTGAATGGCAGTGCTGTGGACAACTTCTGCTTCATTTTCTTAAGAGAACACCCCCAGCCCTGGAGGTCTACTCTTATTCTTTTGCACTATCTGAAATGACAATGACTAAACTCACCTTTGAAGCCATGCATTGATGATGACAGAGCCACTGTCAGCCTGAGTCTATAAAGAATTGCAAGGAGCAAAGCTGCCGACTAGCTCTAACCATTAGCTTTCAAGTTGGTATATAGGAGGGAAACTTTTTTTTCCTTTTTTATTTATTTACTTATTTTTATTTTTGAAGTGTTTCCTCCCCTTCGGGAGGGAAGCTTTCATAGATGGATTTTTCTTATAGGAGAGAAATACAATTCCTTGTTCTTTTAGACACATAATTGTTGAGTCTCCTGTTATAGCAGCTTAGCCTGTTATCCTAATAGAAAGTATTCCCTAGAGTGTGATGAGTGTGGTCCTTCAAAACAAAAAGCTAAAATATGTTGCATTGACTTGGGCAAGTTGCAGGTGGTGGGAACATAGATTTTGCAGTCTAGAAAATTGGTGACCCTTTTTATGTCTCAGCAAAACATTTAGTAAAATTGTCACCTGCAGTAACTATATGTTAGAGTATATTGCTCTAGATGAAGGGGTGGAAATGAGCCAGAATATGAATTTGTATTGTTTTTTTTTCCCAGAGGTGGATTTGCCATGAAGCTAATAAAGCTTAAGCTTTAGGGATCTTCACTGGCATGGACTTCTTTTAATGGAAGCGACCTGAAAATATGTTTGCATAGGCATATGCTTTTGTAAATTTTTTTCAAATGTAAGATACTATATCCATAATAAATTCCGACAATTCTTTCCTTCTACTCCAACTCCCCCTACATCACATGTCCCATCTCTTCAGGTGATGTGAGAGTGGCTGCATTTGGAGATTTGGTAAGAGAAAGTTGGGTTGGTGATTGTAGTGCAACAGGTTTTCTTTTTAAGTGTCTTTCCTGGCCCTGGTTTTGTAATTCTCCCAAAATGATTGATCAGGCCTCAATCTGCTCAAGAATTGAAGAATTGGTCTGCATGCTGTCCATATAAGTAGTTTGCAAGGGATTAGTCTCTGTTATTTGTGTAAGTGGCTTGCAAGAGATTAGTTGGTTTGCTATCCACATAAGAAACAGCTTGTAAAGGATTGGTCTGTTTGATATCCACATAAGTGGCTTGCGAGAGATTGGCTGGTTTGCTATCCACCTCAGCATTGGCTGAGGGGCCCTACCCCACGTCTGGCCTTTCCCAGATTGGCTGGGAGATCCCATCCAATAGTTGACCTTTACCAGGATTGGCTAGAAGGGCTCACCCAGTGACTGATAAAAACTCTAGAATACAAAGGTTTAGGTGGAGACCTCCTAATCAACAAGACCATGGAAAGGAGCTGTCCTTTGGACCCCGGGTCCTTGCACTGAGAACTTCCTAGAGCCAACTATAAGTGCTATAACACTGAACTAGTAACATTCACTGAGCTGATAACACTGAAGACCAAGAGAAATGCTGGCAAGGACAGCAGAACTAAGCAACAGAGAAAGAGTAGCAATGGTGGGACCTTCAGAAACCATAAGTGTGGCAGATAGCAGTGGTGTGCAGAGTCAGCCAACAGAGCAGAACCTGGGCACCTCTGGGCAAGAGCTCACCATTGGAACAGAGCCTAGGACATAAATCACACAGGGCTTGCCCATAAAAGTTTTGCCTTGAGAGCTATTATACTGCTGACCTAACCCTGGCACTGGCTCAGGGTTGTTCCAAAGCTGCTGCTTGAGAGCTGGACCAGCAAGCACAGGAGGCCAGACCTGGCCAAGAAAAGCCTAAGACAGAGATAGAAAGAGAGAACACACCTGACCTGAACTGACACACCAGCTGACACTTGATCCCCAGCCTGCCTGTCCAGTGACACAGAAATGAACATGTTTCATTTGGAAAGGGTGAGTGGGCCCCCTTTTAGACATAAATGGGTTTCTCCCATACAATAATAAGTGGGATACTTGTAGGGTTGTAGGGGACCATTTCCCTTCAAACCAATTTCTGCTGTTTACTGTTTACTCTATAAGCAATCTGTTCTTGTTGTTTACTGTTTACCTTCTATAAATGATAATGATGGCTTTCAATTGCTAACATAGTGTGTATTGTGTGTACACCCATTGGGATCAGATAGTAGATACTAGCAGTTTCATGAATGTTTGAGATTTAGAGTACAATCTGTGTGAATGTACATGTATATGCATATGCATACAGTTCAGTCATAACATTCAGTTTGGGTTGAATAAGATACATTTTTATGGTTTGCTGTTACTATCACATATGCTCAGGTTATTATTAGTCATCCCAATGTGAGAATGGCTTCCAGGAATATTCCTACTGCCTGTTCAGCCATCTCACCCAGAGTCATGGCAGATAGAGTTTGTATTACTATACTAATGAACCATATGCACTGAACACTATAAGTGAATGAGTAGTGCAGTAAAAGCAAGATTTGAAATATATGAAGCCAGAAGCTGTCTATGGAATTTTTTTTCCATGTAAAACTGTAAGTACAATACTGTCATGTTTGGTGTGGATAATTTAGTGAGCTGTACATTTAAAGTATGTGCATTTTTTATAGGTATATGTAATTAAAATTTAAAATACTTGTAAGCAGAAGATTGCTGGAGAAAGATGTGGCAGTCTGCTTCCATAAAGATTTATAGCCATAGAAACTCTGTAGGGCAGTTCTACTCTGTCCTATGGGGTCACTAGGAGCCAGAATTTGACTCAACAGCAATGGGTGTGGTTGGTTTGATTAAGCAGAAGATTTCATTCTTAAACATGGTTAGTCAAAACTGAAATTCTTTCCTTCAGTAATACTTTTAACAATATAATTTATGCATTTTTAAATGCACCATTTTTTCCCCTTTTTTTTGCTGGAAACGCCACATGTAGTGATTATGAAAATACACCTCTCAAGTCATGCTCTGTTGTTGTTGTTGTTGTTGTGTGCCGTTGAGTCGGCCCCGACTCATAGCGACCCCTCCTTGGGTTTCCGAGGCAGTATCACTATAGAAGCAGATTGCCCAACCTTCCTTTCAGGGAGTGGCTGGTGGGTTTGAACCGCCAGCCTTCTGGTTAGCAGTCAAGTGCCTTAGCCACTATGCTACCAGAGCTCCCAAATCATGCTCTAGAAAGCATAATTGACTGACAGCTCCAACTGCTATTCTACTGAATCCACCACTACATTCAAGCCAAGGTCATGCTTCTTGTAACCTAGAGCTAACCAGTGATTAAGACAGGCCCACTTCAGTGAGATATGAGACTCTTCTAATGGGTGACTTTGGCTTAAAGATTGGCTTGACTAAACCTTCCTTAGAATTGTGCTATAGTCTGAGTCTTTCTATCAGTCTTCCTTCTTTCCCTCCCTTGTTCCACAGATGTCAGATCTACATTACAGTCGAAGGCTTTCCTCCTCTTGTCATTATCTGTCCCTCAATAAATCTCTTTCATTTCTAACTCCATCTCGGCATCTGTTTATCAGTATTCCTAACTAATACAGTATGAAATAGAATATATCGTAATGTAGTATTATATGCTATACGACAAACAGCAAGTAGGACTGAGGGAAGCAGTGTGTTTTATGCAATCCATTGGATTGTCTCTTAGTCTTCTTGACACATCTGGTTCTGACAAAATCTGGCAGTTCCACATGAAAGTTGCCACTAACATAATGAAATAACCTAAAGACATGAGGATTCTAAGACAAAACATCTATCACATTCATGATAGATTAATTCATATATTGTAAAGATAATTTGATTACAGATTATGTAACTCAACATAGTATAGTGGCAATTTTAAAATGCATTTGAAATACCCTTGTATGATGCCCCAATTTCTGACTATTTATCTTTTTTCAGAATTACTGCTCATACCAAAATTCAAATATGATGGGAAATAACTTAGTGAAAACCAGAAATGGAAAACAAACAAAGAAGACCAAGAGGAGTTTCAAATATGTAAACAACTCATAATAATATCATAACAAAACTAATATCTTTTGTATCAAAATCATGAAAAGAAAGAAAAGAATCACAACAGCCAAGAAAATATAGATAATGAAAATGACAACAAAGAGATCAAATTGACTATGAAAATCCAGACACTTTTAAAATGATTTTTAAAAAAAGAGAAAGAAGAGATAAAAATAATAGTAAAAAAAAGTCATAATTTCTAGGTCAACAGGGCACACACAAACATCAGCAACAACTTTATTTCGATTAAATCACTGACTTTGACAAGAAAAAATTTCTTTCATTATGCTGATATGGTGAGTAATAATTTCACTTAATTGATTAATAAAAGGCAGTTGCTTTCTTCAAAAATCATAATCCCAATAACATTTATAGACAATCAAACAGAACATAAAATGGGTAAAACAGATGTCTCGCAAACAAAAATTTTGAAAAAGTTTTAGAAGTGGTGCAACTATTATGAGATTCCAGCTAGTTTATTCCAAAACCAGAAGGTTTATACTTTGTTTTGTTTGCAAACCGTTTTTAACAAAATGGACAGTGATTCCATCAGACAGATTTTTAGACTGAACATTACACTGAGAACCCTCAAAAGTCATTTGAATTCCGCACATCAAAAGAAAGCAAGTTCACCTGGATTCCACATAAATTCCAGTAAAGCTCTACTGGTCAGATGAACAGACAAGAAAGAACATTCAGTATTATTTGAAGTAAAAAGAATAGTTGTAATCATTAAATTTTAAGTGAAAGATGTTTGCCTTTCAGAGGTTACAATGAAAAGTGGTTTATTTCAAACAATGGAAATTTCACAGATTTCACTGAACCAATTGCTGCATTTTTTTTTCATTGACACATGGAAGCATGTCAAAATGAAAAACCAGTTGTGATGTATTTATCCAAAAGAGTTCATAAAAATTAATAAAAAAAACAATGTGAAAAGATGTTTAAAATGAAATGGCAAATTAAAAAATTAACCGGACAACAGATACTATTTCATTCTTACAAATTCCACACCAAATGTGACAAATAGTAGTCAGATGGTAATTATTGTGTGACACAGATATGATGGAAAACTCTAAGAGCTATTTTTAACTTTTTTGTCAGCTGAAAACAGTCTTTCTGTTACTTTATTTAACAAAATGAAGTTAGAAGGAACATAAACTGTCCTTGAAAAACAGCCACTGGCAGTCTTATGAAAACACTGTTGGGAAAGTGAGGACAAAGGGGTGCAAGCACAACTTATAAACATTAATAAACTAAGATATATGCTACATAAGGCGTATTCATTTTATCTTATCAGCGTTTTGGAAAAGTTATGTGTCTTTCAGGTTTGTCCCATAGACAGATTATATTAAATACATATGCTGACTTTGACTTTTCTTCAAAGAAACTAAATGTAATCAGATGGCCTGCCCATGCTAAGACTACTTATTTTAAGGATTCTAATCTAATATTGTCAAAGATTTGGAAAAGAACCCCACATCCAAAAGAGATACAAAATACTTATTTAAAAAATTGATAAAGCCAATTATATCATTTTAATTGCAATTTGAATAGACATTTAGAACACTGAAAATGCCTAACTTGGATATATATGAGCCAAACCAAACCAAACCTACTGCCATCGAGTCAAATCCCCCTCATAGTGACTCCTCCTTGGGTTTTTGAGCCAGTATCACTACGGAAAGATTCCCAACCTTCCTTCTGAGGAGTGGCTGGTGGACTTGAACTGCCAGCCTTCTAGTTAACAGTCAAATGCCTTAGGCACTACACCACCAGAGCTCTCAGGACATATATGAAGGATATTTAAATTACAGAAAGGAAATTCACTTAAAATTAATGGAGTGTGAAAGTGATAAAGATGATGGGTGATAGCAGTAAACATTATTTTGACACTAATAATAAAATTGTAACAAAAAATATTTAAGTCATACCAAAAGCCATAATTCATTAAGAAAAACAGATAATTTCAAACAGAAATGAATAGACTCTTGAATTATTTGATAATGCAATTAATGAAGAGAAATTAGCCATATGAATACATTGCAAAAATTATAAATTCCTTACTGAGTTGACAGAATTATTATCCAAGATAACATAAAAGTCATAATGCTCTTTTAAACAAGTACATCTGTCTTCCCTGATAAACTAATCATTGAGTGTTGTCCCATCAAAGAGAATTTAGAAATTCAGAAAACTTGGAATGCTGTGAAATCTTATAGCCCACACATAAAAGAAATTTGATCATATTTTCCCAATTTGGACAATAATCCTAAAGATTTGTGAGCCATAACGGGTAATAAAAAGATAAATAAAATTCCACATTCATTTAGAAATTTAAAATAGAATACTAAATCATGATAAAAAGAACAAAAGTCAAAATGAAAATTTAAAAACACTTAGAACTGCACGATATTTGTGGGGCAAAGAACTAGGTTTCTTTTTCTGTCCCTGCTTCTTGAAAATAGCCTGAGCAATTAAGATATTCTTTGTCTTTCTAAAATAGCAGAAGCCACACCTAGCTAGGAGCTCTAATAGCATAGTGCCTAAGGCACTTGAGTGCGAACCAGAAGGCTGGTGGTTCAAACCCGCCAGCTACTCCTCAGAAGGAAAGTTGGGCAATCTACTTCCATAGTGACACTGCCTCAGAAACCCAAGGAGGGGTCGCTATGAGTCGGGGGCCGACTCGAGGGCAAGTAACAACAACAACTAACATCAGGAAGGGAGTGGACATAATGCAGTTATCATGCATAATCATTGAAAGACATTAAAAAAGAACTAAATAATTTGAGAAAAGTCTCAAACATAAACAGACTCAATATTCTAAAGACATCAATATTCTTCAAACTAATCTATAATTTTGTCTTCGTTACCTAGTGCTGTTATAGCAGAATACTACAAGTGGGTGGCTTTAATGAACAAAAATTTATTTTCTCAGAGCCTAGAAGTCCAAATTCAGGGTGCTCACTCTAGGAGAATTTCTTTCTCTATTGGCTGAGGGGGAAGTATTTGTCTTTTTCAGCATCTGTTCCTCAGTCCATTGGTGAACTTCATGTGGTATGGCATCTATCCTCCTCTATCTCTTGCCTACTTGCTTGGTTGCTTGTTCAATCTGCTCTTTTAATATCTGAAAAGAGATTGACTTAAGACATACTGTACACTAATACTACCTTATATGCCAAGAGATTTGGAAAATAGCTACCTGGCCAACTGACTGGAAGAGATCCATATTTGTACCCATTCCAAAGAAAGATGATACCACAGAATGTGGAAATTATCAAACAATGTCATTAATATCACATGCCAAGTAAGATCTTACTGAAGATAATTCAAAAACGGTTGCAGCAGTATATTAACAGAGAACTTCCAGAGGTGCAAGTTGGATTCAGAAAAGGATGTGGAACAAGGGATATCATAGCTGCTGTCAGATGGATCCTGGCTCAAAGCAAAGAATACCAGAAAGATGTTTACTTGTGTTTTATTGACTATGCAAAGGCATTTGATTGTGTAGATCATAACGTGGATGACATTGAGAAGAATGAGAATTCCAGAACACTTGATTGTGCTCATGAGGAACCTGTACGTTGACCAGGAGGCTGTTGTTCGAACAGAAGAAGGGGACACTGCATGGTTTTAAATCAAGAAGGGAATGTGTCAGAGTTGTATCCTTTCCCCATACTTATTCAATCTGTATGCTGAGCAAATAATCCAAGAAGCTGGACTATATGAAGAAGAATGTGGCATCAAGATTGGAGGAAGAATCATTAACAACCTGCGATATGCTGATGACACAACTTTGCTTGCTGAAAGTGAGGATGAGTTGAGGCCCTTACTGATGAAGACTGAAGAATACAGTCTGCAGTATGGATTACATCTCAATATGAAGAAAACAAAAATCCTCACAACTGGAGCTGTAAGCAGCATCACGATAAATGGAGAAAAGATTTAAGTTGTCAAAGACTTCGCATTGCTTGGTTCTACAATCGATGCCAATGGAATCAGCAGTCAGGACATCAGATGATGTATAGCACTAGGCAAATTGGCTGCAAGGGACCTCTTTCAAGTGCTGAGGAGCAACGATGTCTCCTTGAGGACTAAGGTGCGCCTGACACAAGCCATGGTATTTTCAATCACCTCGTATGTAGGTGAGAGCTGGACAGTGAATAAGGGAGACTGAAGAAGAACTGATACTTTTTAGTTCTGGTGAGGGCAAAGAATGCCGAAAGTACCATGGACTGCTAGAAGAACTAACAGATCTGTCCAGGAGGAAGTGCAGCTAGAATGCTCCTTGGAGGCAAGAATGGCCCGACTTCTTCTCACCTACTTTGGTTGTGTTGTCAGAAAGGACCATTCCCTGGAAAGGGATGTCATGCTTGGTAAGGTGGGGGGTCCACAAAAGAGGGGGAGGCCCTCAACGAGATGGATTGACACAGTGGCTGGAACGATTGGCTCAAGTATAGCCGGGATCGTGGAGCTGGCTCAGGACCAGGTAGTGTTTCCTTCTGCTGTGCATAGGATCCCTATGAGATGGACACAATACGAGGGCACCTAACAGCAACAACAACAATACTGCCTTATTAGCATAACAAAGAAAATACACTCCCAAATATATGTATGTTGTTGTTGTTGTGTGCTGTGGAGTCGGACCCAACTCATAGCGACCCCTCCTTGGGTTTCCCAGGCGGTATCACCATGGCAGTAGATTGCCCAACCTTCCTTCTGAGGAGTGGCTGGTGGCTTTGAACTGCCAGCCTTGTGATTAGCAGTCAAGTGCCTTAGGCACTATGCTACCAAAGCTCCCAAATGCATGTATAGGGGTTAGGATTTACAATATGTATTTTCTGGGGACACAATTCAATCCATTCAATGCAGCACAATTAAAATCCAAACAGTGCTTTTAGTGTAACTTGATAAAACAAGTTGTCATCAAGGTGACTCTAACTCATTGTAACCACATGTGTGTCAGAGTAGGATTATGCTCCATTGGTTTTCAATGGCTGATTTTTCAGAATTAGATCACCAAACTTTCTTCCAAGGCACCTCTAATTAGATTGGAACCTCCAAACTTTTGGTTAGCAACCGAGTGTATTGGCTGGTGGTTGGAACCACCCAGGGATTCCAGAACTTGACAAACTGACTCTAAAATAAGTACAGGAGGACAATATGCCAAGAATCATCAGTACTCCTAATGAAAAGGAATAAGACTGAGGTACTTGCTCATCAGATATTAAAATATTATAATATTTTATTAATTACGATAGTATAGTTTGGGCACAGGAATAAACAAATTGACCAGTGGAATAGAAACTAAAAGCTCAGAAACTGAACATTTAGCATATGGCAGAGGTTGAACTTTAGTTCTGTGGGGATAAGATGATTGTTGTTGTTGTTATGTGCTGTAGAGTCGGACACGACTCATAGCGACCCTTCCATTGGTTTCTGAGGCAGTATCAGTACGAAAGTAGATTAGCCACCTTTCCTTCTGAGGAGTGGCTGGTATATTTGAACCTCCAGCTGTCTGGTTAGCAGTCAAGTGCTTTAGACACTACACTAAGATGGAGCAGTCAATAAACCTGTTGGGAGAATTGAATATCCATAAATGAAGTTGGATCCTGTGTTAGGAGAAAAGAGACCCCAAATTCAAACTTGTTCTTTAGAGACTTATATTAAGCTTTAGACAGGACAAAGACAAAACAAAGACAATCATCCAGGATGAGGGAAACCATCAGCATCTAGATAGTACAGAAAGTCAAATGAAGTCCACTGAGTCCCAGTCATGGTGATCACTATATTTGATAGAGTACAAAAGATATCATCACAAAATCATGCTTAGTGGCAGGTCAACTCATCACTGTCACGGGCAGGACTACGAAAGCAAGGAAAGGACCACGATTGGGACATGTACGTAACTGAAGATTAATAGGGCTACAGGGTTGGGTTCTGCGGCTTGATCACCTGGCTACATGGTGGTCAGGGTATGACTCATGACCATGTAGCCTCAGTCATAGCCACAAGGTGGCTACAAGACAATAGCAGGACCCCAATCTTTAATTTAAATTAGGTAAGGACACACCCAGGCAAGTTTCCAAGTTCATTGTGTAAGCAAAATCTATTTCTAAGCATACTCTTCCTGAGGGCAAACTGCCCCTCCCTAGGTTTGTACTGGACATGTCTATGTATAGTCACATTGCTGGTTTAATGGTCAGAAGGAACTCAAATGGTGTCTGAACTTATGTCAAGACTCAAAATCAACTTAAGATACCCACTGTAGACCACAGCCTGCCACAAACCCGGCAGTTTAGAATTTAAGCTCTCATACAATCCCAACTATATACCATTAAAAAGAAATATCTAGTCCAAAAATATCAAGGACTTAAATGTGAAAGATGAAACTTAAAAACTCACTAACAATGAATTTAAATACAAAACAACAGATTCCAGACATTGGATAACAAGCTGCACAGGACAACAGTCCATGAGAAAATGGAAATCAACAAAGTTAGCCCTAGAATTGCCTCCAATTTAGTGCCTAGAGAAAGTTTCCAAGATGCAATGCAGGATGGAGGAACCCAAACAGAGCCTGGTAGCTCACTGAGTTAAGAAGACAGTGTTGAGGATTCAAGGATACCAAGGTGGCTAGAATTCGTAAGGCAGAGTACCAGAAGGAAGATTGCTACACAGAGAGGAGCAAATTACACCAAGAAAGAGCTGGAGATCTGTACAGGTTTTCTCTTGAATCTTCAGCTGAGTACTGATTGACCAATACATGTATGTGCTGGAAGCCTGTCAGGGGAGAAACTGCCAGAAAGAAACTGGTGGAATAATACCCATAGATCACACAAGGGTTGGAATAATGCAGCCAGAATGGAATACATAGGACAACAAATAGAGTCCTCAGAAAGGTATTGCTTTCATTAATAGGGCCATTTTAGCCCCAGACAAAAGACTGCTCCAGTCCAACCTATAGAAGGTTAAAAGCAAACTTTGAAAGACCAAACTGTTTCAGAGTGGCTTAACTGCATTCCAGAACAAGGTACAAGAATATTTAAAGGAATTTGGAAATAACCACTATGCAACAATGTGGAATTCACAGTGTCTGGCATCCAATCAAAAACTGCCAGACATACAAAGAAGAAGGAAAATATGACCTATAATAAAGAGAAAAATTAATCCATAAAAACAGATCCAAGAAAATGGACTATAGAATTGGTAGATAAGGATATTAAAACTGCTATTATAAATATACTCCAGTATATTCTAGAAGATAGAGGAAAATACATTAAGAAGAGGCAAGATACAAAAAAAAAAAAAAAAGAGATCCACTAGAAAGGAAAAATACAATGTCTGAGATGACAACTACACTGAATGGGGTTGATAGTAGATTTGACACTGCAGAAGAAAAGATTAGCTTATTTGAAGACATGTTGTTGCTATGTGCTGTCAAGTAGGACCCGACTCATAGCGACCCCTCCTTGGGTTTCCGAGGCAGTATCTCTACGGAAGTAGATTGCCCAACCTTCCATCCGAGGAGTGGCTGGTGGGTTTGAACCACCAGCCTTCTGGTTAGCAGTCAAGTGCCTTAGGCACTAAGCTACCAGAGCTCCTTTTCAAGACATAGCAGAGATTTTTTTAAAGAAAGCAAGAACTACAGTTCTCTATGTGGCAGTATGTCCTAAATGAAAAGAGAGAAAGGGAAAAGGGGGACAGAAAAAGAAATTGAAGAAATAATGGCCAAACGTTTCCAAACTTTATGAAAATTATAAAGTGTTAATCCAAAAACTCAATCAAAGTCTAGTGGATTCTCTCTTGACACCCTTCAAGAAACCATTAGAAACTGCAAACACAGATAACCTGATCTTTTTATGCAACAACAACAAAAAAGAGACAGCGATTTGTGTTTAATTACAAAGAGAAAGAGAAGAATTCATTATAGGGGTTGCAAAAATGTAAAACAATGTCACTCTCCTTACAATTTTTTTTAAATATAATTTTTTTTAATATAGTATTTATGTTGTCGTATAATAGGCATATTAAGGAGCCCTGATGGTGCAATGGTTAAGCACTCGGCTGCTAACTGAAAGGTTGGTCACTCAAATTCACTCAGCCACTGGGTGGTAGAAAAGACCTGGCAATCTACTCCTGTAAAGATTATTGTTGTTGTTGAGATTGTTGTTGCTGTGTGCCATTGGGTCAATTCCAGCTCACAGAAACTCTATAGAACAGAGTGGAACTGTCCCATAGGGTTTCCCAGGCTGAAATCGTTATAGAAGCATGTATCATATAAAGGATAAAAGATCACTGGGTCTTTTCTCCTGTGGAGCATCTGGTGGGTTGGTACCACTCACATTTTGGTCAGCAACCAGGTGCTTAACCACTGTGCAACCAGAGCTCCTTGGGTAGAAGGGGAAGGAGGCAGAAAGATGGATGTATAGAATGTATGGGAAAGACAATGGAAGTCATACTGGAGAGGAAGAAGACCAATGTATTATAAATTGATGAAAAGGCCTAAGGCATTTGACTGCTAACCAGAAGGCTGGCGGTTCAAACCCACCAGCCACTCCTTGCAAGGAACGTTGGGCAATCTACTTCCTTAGTGATACCAAAGCAAACTCACTGCTGTAGTGATACCACCTCGAAAACCCAAGGAGGAGTCACTATGAATAGGATCCGACTCCACAGCAGTGAGTTTGTTGACAGAAAATAAGGAAGTTGGGAGGAAGATGGGTTTTTATGTGTCGTAATATGTCTTGATAAGTTAACCTTGAGGTAAAATTGTGAATATGAGCAGCAGAGAATTGGAAATGTCAAATTGGTGCTTGAAAGAGGTTAGCTAGTATTCAATATGTGAAGTTGAGGTGATATTTGAGGCTGTGGGAGGTGAAGAAATTCCCAGGGAGATATTAGAGAGAGAAAAAGAACAAAGGACCCTGACAAGCAACAACATGACAGAAAAGGCACCAGTTCTAAAGTTGGGGGAGAACTTGGTTACTCAGTATCTCAGAAGCCAGGGAAAAGAGTGCTTCTAAAGGAAAGGAAAATATTTTTATTTTTATATGTTTTAACAATCTGTGTCAAGATCATAATTTCAAACACTGTTTCTGGGGAGCAGTTAATGGTAAAGAGAAGTCCATGGGATAGGAGATAAGAGAATTTCTGTGATTGAGAGATTCCTTCAGGAAACTTCAAGTGTAATTTTATTAGAGTGGGGAATGTGAGCCAGATTGCAATGGGCTTAGGAATGAGTGTGGTTGAGAAAGTCCAAAAAATAAGTTTGGCAGCAAGAAAATAGAGTGCAAGTAGCCTGCCCAGAGAATGGATAAACTCGCTGAGGATGAAAACATTCGACAAAGAACAGAGATTCTAGATTCACTCATTGTTTGGAGTCAGAAAAGGGAAGCTTGGGGGGAAAAAGGGGGAAAGGATTGGTTAGTGTCAAGAATACGGGAATGACAACTCTGAAAACCAAACCCACTGCCATCAAGTTGATTCCAACTCATAGTGATCCCCATTGAGTTTCCAATGCTGTTAATCTTTATGGAAGTAGATTGCCTCCTCATCTTCCTTCCATGGAGTATCTGGTGGGTTTGAACCACCAACCTTCTGGTTAGTGTGTGTAGCCTTACACACTACACCATCAGAACTCTTTATGAGAATGACTAGAATATGGGGAGCATCTGGTGGGTTTGAAGCACCAACCTTCTGGTTAGTGTGTGTAGCCTTACACACTACACTATCAGAGCTCTTTATGAGAATGACTAGAATATGGGGAGGAAAAAAAAAAAAAAAAAACTGGATAGCCCTGTCAAACCAGAAGTACAGGAACACCTGTGGAACATCTGGATCACAGTGCATGCTAGAATTTTATTTCTGCCCAAAACTACTTATATGTATAGAAAACTTCTGGAAGTTTTACAATATCAAATTTTCAAGAGCAGTTTCCTCTGAAAAGTGAGATTGGAGAGATTTTAGTCTTGTATTTACTCTACTTTATAATTGGAAAGAGGAGATCTAGTGGTAGGGTGGTTAAAGCACTCAGCTGCTAACCAAACATTCTGTGGTTCAAACCCACCAGCCACTCTACAGGAGAAAAATGAGGCAGTCTGCTTGCATAAAGATTTACAGCCTTGGAAATCCCACAGGACAGTTCAACTCTGTCCTAAAGGTCACTACAAATTGGAATGGACTTGATGGCAGTGAGTTTTTGGTTTTATAATTGAAAACGTTCCAAATTCTTTTCTCATGAATCTATATTTCTTCTACAACTGAAAATATTTTTATTTTTATATGTTTTAACAATCTGTGTCAAGATCATAATTTCAAACACTGTTTCTGGGGAGTAGGAAGTAAACATTGAAACAGTTATCTTTTGCTTTATCCTCTATAGTCTACACTTTAGAAGTTCTTAATGTGCATGACTTTTTTATTATTTAAACCATTTAAGATTTTCAAAATATTATCACAAAGAGAAAAAATTAAATAGTTGGTGTTTTATTCCATATATAGTGTTTAAGGTTTGTTGCTGAGCATGAGGATTACAAAGTACCTGCCCTCAAAGAAAGTGAAGACTGTAGCTGGGGAAAAGGGACAAAATACAGGATAGCTTTTAAGTCCCAATCCCGTGTATGGACTAAAAATGTCATGGGGTAAATTAAGAGACCATCAGAACTGCTAAGAAAAAAGTAATTGGAAACTTCCAAGAATGGTGTCAACAAGCTCCTAGAGACTAAAATCAGGTTTTAGAAGTTAAGTAAAGACTGAATGGTGATGAAAAGGAGGCAGAGGGTGTACACAACCCATCTGTGATAATTGTTGGACAAAAAAAAAAAAAAATTGCTGTATAGTCTAATGGTTAGCAGCCTGTGCTATGGAGCCATACTATCTGTATAGGAATCCTGGCCCTATCTCTTTCTTTTTGTGAAATTCTAGGCAAATTGTTGTTGTTATTACATGCTTTCACATTGCCTACCTCCCCACACACACTATGGGCAAAATATTGGATGATCCAGGAAGCATCAAAAGAAGATGGAGGGAATACACAGAGTCACTGTACAAAAAAAGAATGGGTCGATGTTCAACTATTTCAGGAGGTAGCATATGATCAAGAACCAATGGTATTGAAAGAAGAAGTCAAAGTTGTTCTGAAGGAATAGGTGAAAAACACGGCTCCAGGTGTTGATGGAATACCCACTGGAATGTTTCAACAAATGCATGCAGCAGTTGAGGCTCGTAATTATCTATGCCAAATAACTTGGAAGACAGCTACCCTGCCAATTGATTAGAAGAGATCCATATTTGTGTCCATTCCAAAGAAAGGTGATCCCACAGAAGGTGGAAATTGTCTAACAATATCATTAATATTACATGTAAGTTAAATTTTGCTGAAGATAATTCAAAAATGGTTGCAGCAGTGCATTGACAGGGAACTTCCAGAAATTCAAGTCAGATTCAGAAGAGGTCATGGAATGATGAATATCATTGCTGATATCAGATGGATTTTGGCTGAAAGCAAGAATACTAGGAAGAAGTAAACTCGTGTATTATTGACTATGCAAAGGCATTCGACTGTGTGGATTGTAACAAATTATGGATAACATTACAAAGAATGAGAATTCCAGATCACTTAATTATGCTCCTGAGGAATCTGTACATAGACCAAGAAGCTGTCTTTTGAATAGAACAAGGTGCTACTGCATAGTTTAAAATCAGGAAGGATGTGTGTCAGGGTTGTATCTTTCACTTTACTTATTGAATGTGTATGCTGAGTAAATCATCTGAGACACTAGACTATACGAAGAACGCAGCATCAGGATTGGAGGAAGACTCATTTACAACCAGCAATATGCAGATGACACAACCTTACTTGCAGAAAGTGAAGATGACTTGAAGAATTTACTGATGGAGACCAAAGACTACAGTCTTTAGTATGAATTATACTTGAACGTAAAGAAAATAAAAATCCTCACAACCAGACCAATAAGTACCATCATGATAAATGGAGAAAAGATGGAAGTTATTGAAGATTTCGTTTTATTTGGATCCATAATCAACACTCATGGTAGCAGCAGTCAATAAATCACATGTCGTATTGCACTGGGCAAATCTGTTTCAAAAGCCCTCTTTAAAGTGTTGAAGAGCAAAGATGTCACTTTGAAGACTAAGGTGTGCCTAACCCAAGCCATGGTATATTCAATCATTTTATATGCATGTGAAAGCTGGATAATGAATAAATAAGACTGAAGAAGAGTTGATGTCTTTGAATTATGGTGTTGGCAAAGAATACCGAAAATACCATGGACTGCCAGAAGAACAAGTAAATTTATCCTGAAAGACGTACAGCTACAATGTTCCATGAAAGTGAGAATGGTGAGACTTTGTCTCACCTACTTTGGTCATGTTGTCAGAAGGGACCATTACCTGGAGGAGGATATCAAGCTTGGTAAAGTGGAGGATCAGCAAAAAGGGGAAGACCCTCAACAAGATGGATTGACATAGTGGCTGCAGCAATGGGCTCAGGCATAGCAAGGATTATGAGGTTGGCATGGGACCAGGCAGTGTTTCATTCTGTTGTACGTAGAGCCACTATGGATTGGAGCTGACTCAATAGCACTTAACAACAACAACCACCCACGTCCACCCCTACTCATGGCAACTCCATACACAACAGAATGAAACACGGTCTGATCTGGCACCATATATATGATTAGTTGCAGATTGTACTGTTGTGATTCATGGGATTTTCACTGGCTGATTTTCAGACGTAGATCGCCAGGCTTTTCTTCCTAATCTGTCTTAGTCTGTAAGCTCCATTGAAACCTGCTCAGCAGGCAAGCCTCCACTAATAGACAGTTTTGTGGCTTAGCATGCGTTACTTTGGAGTTACATTGGCCAGAATGGACCCAGGTCTCCCACATGGATTGCTACAGTACGTGCCATATAAAATTTCATGAAAACTAAATAAGATGTAATGCATAAAGTATTTAGCAGAGTGTAAGGGATATGGGAAATGCTCAGTCAGTATTGTTGTTTTTGTTGGGTACCAAGGAGTGGTAAGCAGTGAGCTAGGCGCACAGGGAAGGCAGGTGTTTTGGAACACCCAGGGCAGGCCGGGTAAGCAGCGAGCAGGTCACTAGGAGTCAGAGACCACTCAATGGCACCTAACAACAATAGGGAGTGTACTCTTACTCATAGCGACCCTATGCACAACAGAACAAAACACTCCCTGGTCCTGCACTATCCTGAAAACCCTTGCTATCCTTGAGACCATCATTTCAGTCACTGTGTCAATCCATCTGGTTGAGGTCTTCCCCTTTCTTACTGACCCTCCACTTTACCAAACATGATATCCTTCTCCAGGGACTGGTCCCTTCTGACAACATGACCAAAGTAGGTGAGATGAAGTCTGGACATTCTTGCTTTTGAGGAGCATACTGGCTGCACTTCTTCCAGGACAGATTTGTTTGTTCTTCTGGCAGTCCATGGTATTTTCAGCATTCTTCACCAACACCACAATTTAAAGGTATCAATTCTTCTTCTGTCTTCCTTATGTATTGTCCAGCTTTCATATGTATATGAGGTGATTGAAAATACCATGGCTTGGGTTAGGCGCACCTTACTCTTCTAAATGACATCTTTGCTGTTCTACACGTTCGTTAAAGTGGTCTTTTGAAGCAG